>NC_136937.1:3984927-4039927 GCF_949987615.1 Pollachius pollachius
ACAGGAGTTCTCCAGCTGCAGAACATCTCACATCTAAGCCTGGCCTTGGGGTGTCTGTGTGTGTGTGTGTGTGTGTGTGTGTGTGAGTGTGTGTGAAGGAGAGAGAGAGAGAGAGAGAAAGAGAATGAGAGCGAGAGAGAGAGAGAGAGAGAGAGAGAGAGAGAGAGAGAGAGAGAGAGAGAGAGAGAGAGAGAGACCTGGTCTCATAAGGCCAACGCCCCAGCTGCCTGAAGAAAAAACATATTTTCATGAATCTTGAATCTTGGGGCTAATTCACGGTGTGGAGCATTGACTTCTGGTACCCACGGCCGGTCGGCATGGGCGACTGGTAAAGAGCTGGCAACTGGTGGCGCAGTGGAAATTGTTAGCATGCTTGGAATGTGTGGTGGGCCGGTCGGACTTCGGGACCGGAGCTTGTTGGGAAAAACGAGCAAATTCTGTAGAGACTGAGGCACAAACACACAGGCACACGTACACACACGCGCACACACACACACAGGCACATGTATAAACACACGTACTCAAACACACACACACACACACACACACACACACACACACACATCTAAGCATGCATACATGCATGTACACATATACAGACAAACACGCGCACACACATACATACACAGAAGCACACATATACACACACACACACGCGCACACAGGCATGGACACACGTCATCGCACACAAAGCGCTAAAGCATCAGCGGTGCCCAGTGCAGGGTTTCTACGGCAACCACGACTGCACAGCGATTCCACGGAGGTCAGAAAGGGCGAACGCCTTTAAGGCCTCGACCTCGCTGCCTACCCATTGACCTCTCGTGACCTCTCGTGACCTCTCATGACCTTCCGTGACCTCTCATGACCTCTCATGACCTCCCGTGACCTCTCATGACCTCCCGGGGGCCGTTCAAGGAACAGGATATGATGCACTGACCTCGATGATGTAGTCGTTGCCGTCCTTGCCGTGCACCGCCTTCACGGCGCAGATCTCCAGACCCCGAACATCTCAGCACACGAGTCGATCCACACGCGGTACCTGGGGCACATCGGGACACACACGGAACCTCAGAACCGTAGAACCCCCTCAGAACCACACACACGCAGACCTCAGCAGTACCTGGAACACATCCACACACACACGGAACCTCAGAACCTCAACACATCCACACACACATGGAACCTCAGAACCTCAGCACATCCACACACACACGTAACCTCAGAACCTCAACACATCCACACACACGGAACCTCAGAACCTCAACACATCCACACACACACGGAACCTCAGAACCTCAACACATCCACACTCACACGTAACCTCAGAACCTCAACACATCCACACACACACGGAACCTCAGAACCTCAGCACATCCACACACACACGTAACCTCAGAACCTCAACACATCCACACACACGGAACCTCAGAACCTCAACACATCCACACACACACGGAACCTCAGAACCTCAACACATCCACACACACGTAACCTCAGAACCTCAACACATCCACACACACGGAACCTCAGAACCTCAGCACATCCACACACACACGTAACCTCAGAACCTCAACACATCCACACACACAGAACCTCAGAACCTCAACACATCCACACACACACAGAACCTCAGTACCTCAACACATCCACATACACGGAACCTCAGAACCTCAACACATCCACATACACGGAACCTCAACACATCCAGACACACGGAACCTCAGAACCTCAACACATCCACACACACACGGAACCTGAGAACCTCAGTACCTCAACACATGCACATACACGGAACCTCAGAACCTCAACACATCCACATACACAGAATCTCAGAACCTCCTCAGAACCTCCTCAGAAACACATGCTGCTCCTTAGAACCAGAACCACACACACGCTGAACCTCAGAACCTCAACACATCCACACACACGCTGAACCTCAGAACCTCAACACATCCACACACATGCTGAACCTCAGAACCTCATCAGAACCTCATCAAGTCCGCACACACAGAACTTTATCAGAACCTCCTCAGAATCACATGCTGCTCAACAGAACCTCAGAACATCAGACCCACACCCTCATCACCAGACGACCCCTGAGGGACACAATCCAAGCTTTGACGGAATGCATTACGCATTTCAAAATGGTGGACCAATCTAACAGTTGCTCTAACTGCTTTAGTCTCAAGGTTTTATGACGTTGAATGTGATTGGTCAAAATGAAGCCATGAGCTTCTATCTGAAGGTTTGAAGGAAACCACGGAGATACGGTTGATCGCACGAGACATCACACATTTACAAAATGCCGGATGGTCATTGGTTGATCATGGCACGGTAGCCCGCCCACCTGTCCGTCATGGCGATCTGTTCCAACATGGCCGACCCCGTGTTGGCCTTCCAGTTCCCGGAAATGGACGTCCTCCTGGAATAAGAAAACAGAAGAAGTGAAGGAGGCACGCCGTCGCACCGAGCGACCATTGAAGATAACAGCGGGAACATTGCGAACCTGAGTCACTCTGTCCTGTTGTTGATGTCTAGTCTCAGTGGACAGACAGATGTTATCTTAATGTTTGGACTGTTGAGTCTGTGTGTCTGTGTGTGCCTGTGTGTGTGTGTGTGTGTGTGTGTGTGTGTGTGTGTGTGTGTGTGTGTGTGTGTGTATGCGTGTGTGTGTGTGTGTGTGTGTCTGTGTGTGTTCTTGTGTGTGTGTTCATGTGTGTGTGTGCAAATGAGCATGTGTGCCTGTGTGCATGTGTGTGTCTGTGAGTGTGTGTGTGGGTTGACTTCATGACTCAAGGTCAAGATTTGGGACGAGGGGAGATAAAGGCAGAGGGGAGAGGCCACTAATTGCTCCCCTTATGGTTAAGCGATCTCATTGGCTGACTCATTGGCTTACAGCAGGTCACATGGTCACGGCCTGGTAGAATTCACACCGCATGAGGTGGAGTGTTTCTGAGTGGGAGTGACGATGATTATGATGATGATGATGCATACAATGAATATGCCTCCTAAATCTCATGTACGCACTTCAAATAACTCTACCTGTAGGTCATAGGGACTGAAGCAGTACTAGTAGTCTTTATAACACAGGCCCACAGTGCTTGCATTAGTGGAGGAAAAACTAATAATGTAGCCATAATGTATCATGGATGTATGCTTACACATCCCTATATGTATGTATATATAACCATACTGAGTGTCATCTGATAAAGGTTTCAAATCAATGATCCCAGGTTCCTTCTGAAGTGTCTGAGCGCAGTTCAACCCAGTATTCGAAAGGAAAAGAAGTCGAGTGTCCTCGGGAGTAATGGTGGGTTATCATCATTTTCTTCCTAGCTTATACAGACAGGGGTCGCCACACTGACCAGAGCAGTGTGGGTGAGGTGTCTTGCTCAGGGACACCTTGACACTCTAAGCTCGGGATCGAACCAACAACCTTCCGGTTACCAGGCAACCCGCTCTACCTACTGAGCTACTGCCGCTTCCCTCATTTCTAGCGGACAGACGGTCAGTGTGTATCTTGACCCGAGTCGTTCCCCCCGCGTGAACTGAGCGAACAGCGGAAGATGTCTGCCACCTTTACGCCTTACGCCTTACGGACGTCACCCATGGCGACGGCTCGGTGGAACATTTGCGTCATGGCCGCCACGCTCGTTCGCCACTTCGCAGCGACACTGAACTCACTTCTTTAAACATGTACTTTAAACTCTTGGGTGTTTCGTGTGTTTGAGAGAGTGTACGTGCGTTCGTGCCTGTTTGTGTGTGAAGGAGAGAGTGAGAGAGAGACAAAGCGAGCGAGAGAGCGAGAGTGTGCGAGCGAGAGGGAGAGAGAGAGAGAGAGCGAGAGCGAGAGAGAGCGAGAAAGCAAGGGAGAGAGAAAGAGAGAGAGAAAGAGAGAGAGCGAGAGAGCGACAGAGAGAAAGAAAGAGAGAAAGAGAGAGGGATAGAGAGGGAGAGGGCGAGGAAGTGTATGTGAGAGTGTGTGTGCGTGTGTGTGTGAGTGTGTGTGTGCGTGTGAGTGTGTGTGTGTGCTGATGGAGAGTCTGTGTGTGTGTGTGAGGCGGGGGTTGGGACGAGGCCTGCTCTTACATGTAGGCCTTGTAGTTGCCTCCGATCTTCTGGATGCGGATGTCGTACTTGGACTGGACGTAGGGCTCTGAGGTGGCGTAGGTCCCGGCCAGCCCTACCACACTGGTGATGTCCTGGAAGTCCTGCTGGCTCTCCACCTTGATCTGAGGGGAGGGGGAGAGGGGAGAGGGGAGAGGGGAGGGAGGGGGGGCAGAGGGAGAGAGAGTCAGAGAGAGAGAGAGAGAGAGAGAGAGAGAGAGAGAGAGAGAGAGGGAAAGAGGGTCAGGGGGAGAGAGAGAGAGAGACAGAGAGAGAGAGAAGCAAAGAGGTAGAGGTGGACAGAGAGAGAGAGAGAGAGAGAGAGAGAGAGAGAGAGAGATAGAAAGAGAGAGAGAGAGAGAGAGAGAGAGAGAGAGAGAGAGAGAGACAGGGAAAGAGGGTCGGGGTAGAGAGAAAAAGAGGGACAAAGGGGGAGAGAGCGAGAGGGACAAAGGCCGAGAGCAACACAGACAGGGAAAGAGAGAGAAAGGGAAAGGGAAAGAGGGAGAGGGAGAGAGAGGGAGAGAGAGAGAGACAGAGAGGGAGAGAGCTGCCGGCTCGTTCAGCTTAATCACAAAGGACGGCCATCACTGCACAGCGGCAGTCGGAGTTCCGATCCCACAGGAATTCTCGCACTCAAAACAGACAGCGTAATGAGAGGCTCCTGGTCAGGAACAGGACGGAAACGTCGAGGGGAGAGCTTGGTTAGGCCCGGGGTTTTCCTGCCGTGTCCGGGCTCATTAGGTGTGAGTGTATCCTGTCGTGGCTTTTCCTTTTTTTTGTGGCTTTTAGTGGATTAGCTTTTTTAAGTGCTGCGTCGTGTTCTCTGTCGTGGGAGGCCTTCCACGCTGGGCGGCGGCTACTGTGCTACCCTGGCACGACGTGGGGAAGGGAAGCAGCCCTGTCTCCATTTTGAAACTGATCCACGTACAGTTTAGTGTTTACATGCTGTTGTAATGAAGATGTGTGTCTGTGTGGGTAACAGGTCCCAGTACAGTTTAGTGTTAACATGTTACTACTCCTCACAGGTTTGTGAATAATGATGTGTGTCTGTGTTGGTAACAGATCCCAGTACAGTTTAGTGTTTACATGCTAGTGTAATGATGATGTGTGTCAGTGTGAGTAACAGGTCCCAGCACAGCTCAGTGTTTGCATGCTAGTGTAATGATGATGTGTATCTGTGTGGGAAACAGACTCCAGGGTAGTGTGTTGTGATGATGGGTGCTGGACAGGTTCTTGAAGGTGACAGTCTCTACCTGCACGTTAATCACCTGACTCCGACCTCGTGTTCTTGGTGAGTGTCTGCTCAGTGGCTCAATGGTACACAGGCAAATAGTCTCAATGCGTATCAATCGTTTTCTGTCTCTCAGTTTTTGCATGAAGATTGCAAGGGGCAATAGGAAAGATGGATGCAAATGTTTTGGTTTCAACATCGCCCATTAATCAAATGCCACGACACAGCTTCATAAGTTAGGGTGTTGTTCTGTGAGAGAGTTGTGTTTTTAAACTGTCAGTTTGAATCAGTTAAACATGTGTTTCCTTCACATCCATTCCTGGCAGTTTGAGACTCCTTCAAGTCTAGTGCTGTGGGTTTGTGTTTTAGGGTGCGTTCACGCAAACACAAGTCAACACGCAAACACAAGTCAACACACAAACACAAGTCAACGCACAAACACAGGTCAACACACAATCACCAGTCAACACACAATCACCAGTCAACTCAAAAAAGCAGTAAACAAACACCAGTCAACACACAAACACGCCAATGCACAAACACCAGTAAACACACAAACACAAGTCAACACACCCACACCAGTCAACATAAAAACACCAAACACAAGTCGACACACAAAACGCACGTCAACACTTGATAAAACGGGCAAAACAGACCAAACGATTTGTAACTGGAGCCAAGGAACCACAGCGGACTTCAAATAATCCAGCGAGAACATTGAAAGCCACATGAAAACACGTCTGTTTTGCTGTGGGACCTAATTAACCTTAAATAAATGCTAATTAAAATGTGGAGAGTTATGGTTTGCTTTCAAACCGACAAAATGCACATGACGGTTACAGTGTAGAAAAGAGCTTTGATGATTTTATAGGCCAATAAACTCAGTGCGGTTTTGCGTGCGAGCTAGTGCGTGCGTGCGTTCTAGCATGTGTGTATGCAGCACTTGTAGGCCGGACTGTATGTGTTGTGCACTGTTTTGATAGAAACGAATGAGTGATTCAGAGTGAAGCAAACACTTGCTATTGGACACAGCCATCAACAACACAGCTATCCGTCTCAAAGGCCAAAAGCACAAGCTGAATCAATGGCAAACATCTATCTAGAATATAAGTTAGCTATCTAGCTGTTTATCTGGCTAATTAACAGGCTAGGCGTGTAGCTAATTACTCCATCGTAATTAGAGCAACGACATTGTTAATCCCAGAATATCACCTCGCCAAGGAATGAGCGGGAATGAGACAGAATACTGCATTGTGAATACTGACATGTCCATCGCTATAAACATGGCGATACATTCAGAGCGTTGGTGATTGGTTGATTTGCTTCCATGTAACAGGCTTCCCGAGAGCTTGTTTCAGGCCAACCACAGACTAAACAGGACGGAGAGGCCTCATATAAACAGCTCGGAGTCGTTCAGTTACTCGGCCAGGCCACTCCGTCACTAACGGCAATTTTACGATCCGCTCGCTCGCGAAATAAAGATAAACCAAAGTTCGGAGTGAGGGAACAACCGATGACAGATCACAGCCGCGTCTACGATAGATATTTAGCACGGAGCGCGTACAATTCACACCCTGTCTCCGAACGCCACCACCCGACACCCCGAGGCAGCACCGCTGCTGTGGGCGAGACCTAGCGACGCGCGGGCGCTAACACGCGGCGCCGTCCGAGGTGTTACGCAACACTCCCGACAGCCAATGAGGTGCGACCGTGAGGTGATGACGCAGTAAAGGCGATTTACGAAGATGAACAAAGAAAAAAAACGGTTGGAATGCGCACACACAATGGAGTACGGTTTCATGGTGTTATTATTATTATTCCCAGAGCCATCGTTTATTATAAATAACATCGGGTGGTGGGAGTGGTTCCAGATGGGCCTTTTCTTCTGGAACGACTTCAAGATAACCAAAGCGTTATGATTGGGTTTCATTGCGTTGTACTTGTGATGTAAGACATGTGAGGCGCGGTGGATGGGCCTTGAGGGGAAGCCCTGTGCACACCAGAGGGGTTCGCTTATCTCCTCCTCCCTGGTCCGGCCTCATCCATCACAGACAGGTACGGTGTGACGGTGTTCTCTTAATCAACCGCAACGGCACAGCTGTGTGGTACCCAAACCTGGCCTCGAACGCAACCAACATTTACATGCAGGGCATCTAGCAGACGCTTTCATCCAGAGCGACTTAGAATAAGTCCATTTGTCAGAAGAAAGAGAATCAGCAATATATCGCTTTCGGTTCAGTAAGGAGGTTCATAGAAACAAGTGCCAACAACCGCTAGGTTAACCCATTCCCCGTATACAACAAAGATAGCTAGGATGAGACGCTACACGATGCTAAGTACCATTTTTAAGTGCAAGAACGTACAACATACATAAGTGCGTACATTAAGTGTCAGGACGTACAACATACGTCCAACAGAAGGAACGACGGATGATGAAACATATTGTTTCACCTCTCTCATCTCTTACTAACGCACAAAGAATCTCCTCCTGGTCTCTCTATATATGTCCACGCTTCTCACTTCCTGTCCCTCCATCTTAATCTCTCTCACGCTCTCTCTCTCTCCCCGAACTCCGTCTCCCACGTGTTACGCACATCCCCACATTCCACAGTGAGGGGGGGCACTTCCTATAAGTCTACCCATTCCTGCCTTTCTGTCCTTGTCTGTCTGTTTCTTTCTGTCTGTGCCATGGGTTTCCTGTAAGTGCAGACATGATGCAGGCCTTCGGAGTGCTGGTGTGTGTGTGTGTGTGTGTGTGTGTGTGTGTGTGTGTGTGTGTGTGTGTGTGTGTGTGTGTGGTGGTGGGGGGGGGAGGAGGAGGGGCATCTCCTCGCTTGACTCCCCTGACCTCGCAGAGGAGTGAGAATGTAGGAGGTGGCCATTTGTTTGCCGCGGCTTCCAGAAGAAAGGGTCTTGGTGCTCCGCTGTGAACTGTGGGAGCAGGGAGGGAGCCTGCTCCGGGAATGGGAATGTTGCCTGACTTAGGAGGGCAGGAAGGGGGTACCAGCAGCTAGGGAGGTCCCGCTCAAACCGGACAGAAAGTACTGGGTTCGATTCCCCACATGTCCCTCTGCTAGATTCATAGGCACCCCTCAGAAAGTCTGACATTTACATTTAGGGTGTATAGCAGACGCTTTTATCTAAAACAACTTACAAAGGTTCTTACACACATTCACACACCGACGGCGGAGTCAACCACACAGGGTGACAGCCAGCTTGTCGGGAGCAGTTAGAGCTAGGTGTCTCGCTAAGGGACACCTCGACACTCAGCTAGGAGGAGCCAGGGACCGAACTAGCAACCCTCTGGTTACCAGCCGACCCGCTCTACCTCCTGAGCTAAACATGTATTCTCATTCCCTTTGAGACACTCTTGATGAAAGTGTGTCTGGTTACTACCTAATAATAGTGCTTACATTACACCCCCCCCCCCCCGACTAGCCTTCATGCTGAATCAAACCCCACCTTCAGTTGATCATCTGACCTAATGGAGGATTTTTTACCAGCATCGACAGCCACCAGAAGCGGAACATTCAATATTCACAAAGAATGAATGTGTATGTATCTCTCAAGAATGTGTATGCATGTTTGTTTGCGTTGCATGAGTGTGTGTATGTGAGAGAGAGAGAGAGAGAGAGAGAGAGAAAGAGAGCGAGAGACAGGGAAAAGGGGGAGAGCGACAGAGACAGAGAGAGAGAGAGAGAGAGTGTGTATTTGTTCGGTTGAATGTGGGTGGATTGGTCAATGTTTGCTTGTGAGAAATGCGAGTCGGTTGGTATGCGTAAAGTGTGTGTGTGTTTGTTCCTGTGTGTTTATGCTGGGAATATTTCTGTGTGAGTGTGAAGCCTATGGACCTATTTGTTTGTGTGAGTGGTGTGTGCCTGTGTGTGCGTACGGGAACAGGGTGTGTTTATGGGCACTCACCTTGCCCATGCCAGCGTAAGCATGTCCCATCTTGACCACCGTAGGAAGAATGGGTGTGGTCACCTGCGGACAAATAAGACACAAGACGTCTCGATTAATCACCAATCACGCCGTTCACAAATTATCATCATCATGATCGTCATCATCATCCTCATTGTTATTCTTCATAGAGGATGAAATGTGGAGATGGGATTGATTATGTGATTGATAACATTGATAACATATTGCAACACAAAAGACAAACAAACAAAAGGGTTTAAACCAGATGGATTTAGGTTTGGGGCTGAACACTTTTTATTATGGTCAAAACACAACAAGAAAACGAAAATATGTTTTCTGACATGACACCAGTGTAGTAAAATGCCTTATTGACGTCAGGAATGCAGCCACACAATGGGTGTCAATTCCAAGTCCTGCAAAATGTTAACAGTTAACATCTAAACAGACAGAAATCAGTTGTCAGCATTCATGACGTCCATACAGTCCTTCAGGGAGAAATTTAAATGAATAAATACATTTTCCTTGGGTTCGCCGTGATTCTAAAATCGATCGCTAACACCACACATGTGTCCCAACGCCACGGCATCGAACCCGGTGCTCTCTGCTCTCAAACATGCATGACGTAGATTGCCAAGAATCCTGGTTTGTTCTACAAGAGAAGAATGGAAGGTTGTGGGAACAGGGTGGAAGACCACAGCTTTATGGGCTGGGCTGATATAACATAGACACAGACCGCTGGCTTTTAGTTCCTCAAAGATTATGTCACTGAAGAGCTCGTAATGCTAACAAATGACTTCAGAAACGCCCCCGCTGTTTATACAAGTGAATTGCAGTCAAGGGGGTTAAATATAGAAACAGGTCTGCACACAGGACAATGAACCACACTTCCTTCTGTACTGATGAACTCAGAAAATGACTCTTGGATACATTTGATAATACGTGACAGTAATGTGTTTCAGATGAATGACCCTCTTATCTTGTTCAAGCCAACAGATCTTGGCTTCTCAAAGGGTACTGTACCATAACTCTATCCAGAGATCTAAATCTCTTCCGCTGTTTCTCGGGACTTTCCACACTTTAAACCTTTTTTTTCCAAGGCAATCAGTTCATCAATCCAGTTAAATTAGCTGCGGCTAGCTCTGAGCTTGGAAGACGACCAGAAAACCAGCACACACATCTCAGACTCCAAGCACTGACGGGGGGCATGACAGGAGAAGATAAACTCTGGCTCTAAGCTAAACTCAGGAGCAGCTCACTCAGTCCCTAAGCTGAACTCACAAGTTTCTATGAGTGACACAAGCTAAACTCAGGAGAAGCTAACTCTGACACTGAGCTGAACTCAGAAGTAGCGATGAGTGACACTAAGCTAAACTCAGGAGAAGCTAACTCTGACACTGAGCTAAACTCAGGAGAAGCTATGAGTGACACTAAGCTTAACTACTAAGTAGCTAACTCTGACTCTCAGCTAAACTCATGAGTAGGTAACTCTGACTCTCAGCTAAACTCAGGAGAAGATTTCAGTGACACTAAGCTAAACTCAGGAGTAGCTAACTCTGACGCTACTGGCACATAGAGAGAGAGAGAGAGAGAGAGAGAGAGAGAGAGAGAGAGAGAGAGAGAGAGAGAGAGAGCACCAGGTTCTGTTCCAGATTTTACTACAAGACATTTCCACCAGGCACGATGGCAGACACCCGCGTGATCGCAGACGCACCTCAGGAGACCCCACCCTCTGGCTTCCCGAAGCAGGTCGGGGAACACCGGGAATAATAATAAAAGTAACGTCTGCCCAGAGACCAGACATCCCCTCACTCTCCAAGCCTGTATTGATCTAAGACCCACCAATGACTCATATTGGAGATCAATACATTCCCAGTCCCGTGGGAGGAAATATTCTGGTCTTACTGGAGATTTACATAACCACCAAAACCAGGATCATTATCAAGAGATGTTTGAAGAGTGACTTCATTTGGATAACTTGACAGTTGAATGGACGTTAAATGGACAGGTCTCTCCCTTGGTGATGAGAGATCCCTAAAGTTAAGAGATACTTTGGCGGTTGAAAACGTGGCATCAACAGAAACATTCGAAAGAATCAATGTCTGTTCCTTTTGCAAGAAACGGGATATGTGCACATTTCAAGGGCGCAGACAAGACTACATTTTCCACTACGCCGTGGGTGCTGGACCCTCTGGTCTGTGTCTGGTTTCGTTTCCCAGACACTAGGAAAGAACTCCATTGCAGGGAAGCAGTTCTGTTCAGAGGAGCAGATGTTTTTTTCGGAATATTCCGTCAGACGAGAGCGAGTTGAGTTTTGTTACGCGGCTTTAAACGTGTCGCCGCATTACGGTCGTTGGCGTTCATTTACGAGGTTGTTTCACGAGGAAAAAAAAACTGTTCCCGTCTGTGTTGGGGGAGAACCGGCTGGAGGCTGTGACAACGGGCCTTCTTGGACGAGGGGGCGTTCCCGTCTCCGGCTTGTGTTTTATCGGCAGTGTTTAACGGTTATAAGGTTTTCTTATTTAAACACCGTTAGGCTCTTTGTTTCCATCGGCCCGGTAAAGACATTAAGTGGGAAAGAAAACTCACCAGACAGACGAAGCTCATTTAAACGGCGGCCGATTTTTCTATTTCATTCCATAACAAAGTCTGGGGCCGATTTACGCGGTGGGCGTTCCCGGGCGGGTGGATGCGGTGAGGTGTGGGGTGCGACATCGTAGGGAATACTTCGGGGAAGCCCGCCGCGGCCGCGGCCGCCGTGGCACAGACCATGTGCTAGCCATGCGGCGTCACACAATAGGATCATTCAGGCCGACTCACCCCCCTCCCCCGTCCCCATCCCAGACTTGAAACACCTCAGCGAGACATTCCTTCATTGTTATCATCACCGCAAGACCAACACACCCCCCCCCCCCCAACCACCACCACAACCAGAACTTTCTCGTTCTTCCCGCCCATGTGACGCTGTCATGCTGCCCACTGCAGACATATATGGAGTGTGTGGGAATCATGCATGAAAGTTGCACCAAAGTGTGCTCTATTGCGTCAAGGACCTTGTTCCTGTGATAAGGAAAGCAAGGCTGAGGATGAGTCAAACTGAGAGTCAACTCAACCCAACGAGTCACGCTACATTTCACGCCACCTCCCTGTTTCAGTGCCTCTTTGCAGTCTGTCTGCTCGACGGTTCCAGTGCATTAAATGTGACATATTATGCCACCAGGTGTAAGTGTGGTTAGCCATTAAAAGCCGTTCTGAAAATCTGCCTCTTCTGACATCACTAGTGGGCGTGTCCACCTAGATTCATAACGGATAGATGAGCAACGTTTACTACCTTCCACTGGGTAGAACGGTAGACTGATCTATCCGGCACACATCTAGGTAGACACGCCCACTTGTGATGTCAGAAGAAGCAGATTTTCAAAATGGTTGGTGATGGCAAATCCCAGTCACACCAGGTGGTTTGAAAGCCAAAACGTTGTCTTGCGAATGTCGCAATGCAATCCTTTCATTAGTGCCACCATTTATACACTTAGATCAACTTTAAAATGTCCGTGGTTAAACACCCCACAAGACATCGAGCGTGGAGCGTGGCGTTCCTTATCTTGATAAACGTCGGCGGAGACCCCGACTCGACGTACGCGACCACGTCTCGGGCGCTCGGCGCAAAGCGTAATCTCTAATTCTAAACGACGTGGTGAAACGGCACATCAAATGTCCTGCCGGAACATGGGGTGCATGCATCCTACGTTTACGGCCTCCTCATTATTTTATGACCCCTTCCAGCCTCCCACATCAAGAGGCCGGCGGAGGAGGAGGGAGGCTGTGTTTCAGTGCTGCGGTGGTTGAATGCAGCAGAGGTCCCAGACCCATAAGGCCGTTCAGAAGGCTCCACCGCACACGCAGACGTAAGGTATACATGCGGCGGAGGAGAGCTGTGGGCCCCTGGCTGTGGGCCCCAGTGGCCCCCCCCGTGAGGCCAGGGGCCGCTGGTGGGGCTGGGGGCTGTCCTGTCCGGGTCAGGGGCCGTTTTCAGTTTTTTTTAGTAGAGAGGGGGTACCATGTGGTAGGTAACGAGCTTAGGACCTGTGTGGACACAGGTAGAGGCCCTTACTGTGTAGCACAATGTGCTGAATTGTATTGTATAGTACCTCGAAAAATGTATGATTACTAAATGCACTACATTAAGTATTAATGTTTGTTTAAGATACTTTTTTCAGTCAGCTACAATGCCAAACCGACACGGCCCCCCCGATCATTTAGTTTAGCCTGCCTAACTGCCCTGATGCTTATCAAGATGCCTGGAAAAAGTATCCTAGTAAATAACACAAACACAACCGATGCCAAGAGCCTTGAAGTGTTAAAGCATGATACACACAGTTCAAAGTCCTGCCTCCACACACACACACACACACACACACACACACACACACACACACACACACACACACACACACACACACACACACCACAAAACCAATCATTCCAAGGAGCTTCATGTCCTGTACCAGCTCGCTAATGGCTTTGATAATTATTCCTGTGGAATTGTGGACTCATCTGTCTTTCATCTGGCTTCTGGTGTTTCCATGAGGGCCGCAGCTGTGAAGCACCTGATCCGAGGAAATGGAAGTTTCCACAATGGAAGTTTTCGGTTATTGACGTAAACGGGGACAGAAACGCGTCAGGTGGAAGGCTGAACACCTGTTGGCCATTTTTCTCACTGACCAGACTGGTTCGGCTTTCACATAACTAGCCCGAACAAACAATGAGCACTTTGAATGTCGCTATTATTAACCTCAGTCATAGGTTGATTCAACAGTCCTGTACACTAGAGGTTTGCTTGCACTTTCAGAATAGTTTGTGTTTTGTTCGCACTTCTTGGATTTGTTCAAACAAAAGAAAAGGAAAGTAAATAAAGACTTGTTTTGATCAACTCAAATAAGTATTGTGTTGGGTTGTTTCACATTAGAAAAATGGCAATTGGATTTTGACAGTTGGTGACCCTAAAAGCTGCAGTGGGGTAAAAGAACAATTTGTGGTTTTGTTACTATATATTATTATTTTATCAGCATAACCATATAGAGCACTAACGTCCACAGAACACAGCTGACTTTGTGATAGCATCAAATAAGTAGCGCTCCACTTACTTATACTACTGAACGCAGGCTATATTTAAACGTACCGTAAGACAGCGTTCCAACGAGATGTCGACGTTCCAGTACTATTCCTACCGATCGGGTCGTGAACCTCACGTTATTCTTTAGCTCCTAAATCAAGCGCAGCCGAGGGTCAACCTGCGAAAGCCATCAGCGTTTTTCTTAGCCTAAAGGAAAATTTGGATGAGGATTTTTTTTTATTCTTCCTCTTTTTCCATGGGTTAACAATAATATCTTCTTGGGAAAAAAGGGGGTTAGCATGCATGTGATGTTGCCTCATACCGAGGATTCTCATGAACCATGAGGACCGCTGTCATCCAACCCAAGTAATCAGCGAGACGAAATGCCCACAAGTTGATATTGTTGCACCAAAGTTTAAATTAGAACCAAACTAAAGAAAATATATGCTGTACATGGGAATCATCCAATACAAAAATGTTTGCTGTTTGGTTGCCCTTAGCAACCACAGTGGTATAGTTAGCTAACTCTATAGCCCTCTAAGCAACCTCAGAGCTGTAGCTAGCTAGCTAACTCTGTAGTTAGCATAGAATAGAGCAGCATCTAGTTAGCATGGGTTCACAAGCATAAGAATTGCTCCAGAGCCCATAGGAGGCAAGGAATAAGGTAGAGCTACCCAGTAGGTTATGTATTAGTTAAATATTAAGTTCACAGGCTAGGCTAGTAATTGAGTCCTGGGTCTGTATTTGAGGGTTGACCTCAACTCACTTTATTAAGAATTTGTGAAACATGGGGATGTAATACACAACACATTTATATACATTGGACTGTGACAGTGCTTTGGTTTGAGAAATGTCTACAGAATAAAGCAGGAACAGGGAAAGGCTTTCGTTAAATGCATGGAAACTGTAACATAATATAGCTGTAACATAAACTTCAACTGTAACATAACTGTAATGATAATCTCTAATTCTAGTCCATTGTGGAAGGGCCAATTTAAGAACAATGTCTCTCAAGACCGGTCATTTTATCTGTTTCATTCCTTCTGACCTCTGGCACTCATCCCAGAACCACGGTTCCATTCATAACTTGCGTTTTCTTGACAGCGATCCAAACTGAGACGTTGAACAGGTGTTTCTGCCGCGGCAGTCAGCACATTGTTAACAGAAGGGTTCTGAGAAACGCCTGACTGTCGAGGCCCAGTGCTGGTTTTAATTAGGCCACTGAAGGGAGAGACGGGACGGGCAAGAGAGTCAGACGGGAGGGATGGAGGGAGGAAAGGGAGGAGTGACTGAGGAAGGAAAGGGGAACTTCAAGGAGAAGGGAATGTTTTGAAACAGCTGGATGTGATTGGGCACACCCTGGCCTGTACATGGAGTGGTGGACAGCCAGACCGCTGCATGCTGGGCCGTGACGTAACCAAGCCTTGTAACCCAGCGTTTAACCCAGCATTTTACCTAGAGTTTAAATACAAGGTTTTAACCCAGTGTTTTAACACAAGCTTTTAACAAAGCCTTTTAACCCAGCGTTTTAACGGCCTTTTAGCACAGCTTTGAAACACAACATTTTAACACAGCGTTTTAACACAGGGTTTTCACACAAAGACTTGACACCGCTTCTTCACAGAGCATTTAAAAACAGCATTTAAACAGCATTTTAACTCTTTAGCTTTTACGACACTGGTTCAACAAGCGCTGTAGACGAGGCCAGAGAAAACGCCTGTCCAATTACGGTGACAAAATCTTATATAAACAGTGCTTAAAATTAAAACTTTCACGTCATTCAGGAAAGACATCAGGCTTCAGTATCCATGCAGCCCTTCATCAAGGACATTTTATTCATATAATAATATTATATAGCCCAGATAGATTTATGAGTACTCTATTTTTCCCGTGGGGAGAACTTCGGAATATATGGCCCTATAAAAACCCCAGCTGAGCTCCGTTTCACAACAACCTGCTCCTTCGATCTCTAACCACGGCCAAACCGTTGTCTAGTTCATGATGTAAACCCATTTGTCCTTCACGTTTCTCCTCTCTAACTCGACAAGAAGTACCCTCTCTCTCTTGAGACCAATGGCTTCAAAACCAAGCTAATGAATCAGGCCGCTTCCAGCTACTTTAAAATAAAATTCCTGCAATGAAATATGGACGTCTCGCTCTCGTACGACGGGGAGAGTGACGGCGTGGCTGCACTCCATGCAAACCGACAAAGACAACACCCGATAAAAGCAGAACGTGAATGGTCTGCATTTATATAGCGCTTTTATCCAAAGCGCTTTACAATATTGCCCTACATTCACCCATTCATGCACACCTTCACACACCGACGGCGGTGTCAGCCATGTAAGTAAACAGCCAGCTCATCGGGAGGTGCTCGCTCAGGCACACCTCCACACCTCCACAGCTAGGATGAACCGGGGATCGAACTAGCAACGTTGCGGTCACCAGCCAACCCGCTCAACCTCCTAAGCCACATGCCGTCCCTGAACGTGGGAGCAATGGAGACGAGCTTTCGAGACGCGCCTCAGACACAACGCAACACAACGCGACGGGGAACCCGTGTTGTCTTGTTATTTCAGGCTGGGTCAACAACCCACCACAGCGTTTTTCCAGCTCTAGAGAAATAAGTTCTGCTCTGTGAGTAAATGTTAGTGTAGCGTCTCTGGTCGCTGGCCGAGGGGGGATTCCGGCCGTAAAAGCTGGACGTGGGACATGGCTCCCCGCGGTGTGTTCTGTCCGGTTAATAAGGGTCAGCTGTGGTCCGGCGCTCTCACAACGCCCTCGTCTTCATCTGAGACCTCGAGGCTGTTATGGAGAGGAGTGAGGAGCCACGAGCAACACACACACACACACACACACACACACACACACACACACACACACACACACACAGGGCGGGTGTGTGTTTGTTTCCAATCTTTTTTCTATATTTGGTCCTTTTCTCATCACATGCGTTTGAAGGGGGCATATTAAGTCAGGATGATAAGGTCCTGAAAAAATACTGATTATATTTACATTTACATTAAGGGCATTTGGCAGACGCTTTTATCGAAAGCGACTTACATTATGTACATATGTGAGGAGAAGGAGGAACAACAATATATCGCTGTCGCTACAGTAAGGATATTCATAGAACCACGTGCCAAGCACTAACAATCACTAGGTTAACCCATTCCTTGTGTACAATAAAGATCACTTGGATAAGATACTACACCATGCTAAGTACTATTGTAAAGTGCCAGGAAGTACAACACACAATAAGTGCGTACATTAAGTGCCAGGACGTACAACACACAATAAGTGTGTACATTAAGTGCCATGACGTACAACACACAATAAGTGCGTAAGAGGGGTGTGGGGGGGAGAAGGGGGGAAGCTATGCAGAGTCTAGGTCTCGTTTTTTTCCTAATATACAATGCAAATAAAACGAGGGAAAACGTTAGTTAAAGGTGAATTACGGTGGGGTGACATATGTGTTAAACGGCCACACGGATAAACTTCAGCATGGAAGATTTATTCAGGAGTCGGCCGCTACCTACAAATCCTCGACATTCCTCCACACCGCAGAAATGATTCCTTCCTCAGGAATGTCGAGAAAACAGAACGTGACTCATAACCCGGGCGGTCACATGTCCGAGAGCGATCGGCGTCGGCTACAATAGCACCCGTTCCAAGGTGGAGGGAAAGGGAGAAGAAAGGAAGAAGGGGGGTTATTCCTACGGCATGACATCGCTGTCTAAATTTAACCGTCTGCGCCACACACACATCCTGGAATCTGCTGGGTCCTCCGCCCTGAGCATGCGCGTGGTACACTGGACTCCCCCCCCCCCCTCACACACACACACACACACACACACACACACACACACCACCCACACACACACACACACACACAGACACACAACCACACTCTCACATACACAAACACACACGTGTGCTCACAGGAACACCCACCCACACACATACACCCACGCTCTGACACACACACACTTACACACACACACACACACACACACACAACCAGGCTCTCACATACACAAACACACACGTGTGCTCACACGAACACCCACCCACACACATACACCCACGCTCTGACACACACACACACACACACACACACACACACACACACACACACACACACACACACACAGGCACAAACTCACACACTTGTACACTCACACAAACACACACACACACACCGCTCCCTGCACACAAAAACACACACAAGTGCTCTCTCAAACACACACACACACACACATGCACACACTGACACACATCTCCCGGTTCTCCTGGTCAACACCAGGAGAACCGGGAGATAATAGGGAGAGAACCACAGCAGAACACCAGGAGAACCGGGAGAGAAACAGGAATGCCTTAAGGAAAACCACAGCAGAACACCAGGAGAACCATGAAAGAACCGGGAGAGAACCAGGAGAGAACCGGGAGTGAACTGGGAGAGAACCGGTAGAGAACCGGGAGAGAACCTGGAGAGAACCACAGGAGAGAACCGGGAAAGAACCAGGAGAGAACCGGGAGTGAACTGGGAGAGAACCAGTAGAGAACCGGGAGAGAACCGGGAGTGAACCGGTAGAGAACCGGGAGAGAACCAGGAGAGAACCACAGCAGCACAGGTTCATGACTGTAGGAATGAGTGAACCATGACGTGAATCAAACTGTAACGGGTCATGTCGTAGGGTACAGGAGCAGGTACTGGGAGTACAGAGAGAGAACCGGGAGAGAAACACAGCAGAGATCCGCTCACACTTCACGTCTGCCCTCACAGGGCTCCACGGTTCTCACCATCTGGGCTTTGGAGAACCGGCCGACACAGAGAAGGGCTCACGTCTCACCCTCCCTCCTCGTCAAGCAGAGTACCCACGCTCAAGAGCCTCGGAGGACGAGAGGGAACTGGATTGGACCTGAGTGCGCCCGAGACCTGGTCAATAAGTAACCCATCACACAGCATGTGACCAGAGTCAACCTTAAGGAGTCATTATTCCGTCTCCCCTTGAGGCATTCCCTCAGCCCTGAGGAATTCCTGGCCACTCTTTTTTCCGAGCCGTCACGTATCTGGGCTCTTTCCACTGTTCCCGTGTCTCCCGCTCTCCCAGCTCAACCTAGTCATTTTATCTCTGCCGACATGAACACCCAAATATGCCGAGCTCAGCAGAGCGGGACGGACCCTGCGTCTGGGGTGAGAGTGGCGCGGTCCGGTTTGGACCGCGGAGGAAATCCTTGGTCTGTTCCGTCATATTCTAGTGTGTGTGTGTGTGTGTGTGTCTCGTGTGTGTGTGTGTGTGTGTGTGTGTGTGTGTGTGTGTGTGTGTGTGTCATGGGTGTGTGTGTGTGCCAACGTGTGTGTGTGTTTTGTGTGTGTGTGTGTGTTTGTGTGTGTGTCGTGTGTGTGTGCCAGTGTGTGTTTGTGTGTGTGTGTCGTCTACAAGAGAAAAAGAGAAAGAGTGTGTTTGCGTAACATCTTGTCAACCAACTAGACCAGAACACCAGTATGAAAGGAGTCACCTCTGGCTCGGGGTTGTGTGCGACATTGTGAATGGATTGTGTTGTCTGTGTCTGTAGCTGCGTTTCCATCCCCCTGATTTTATGCGAATTTTGAAGTATCGAATCAGTAAACAGTAACCAAAATTTGCATAAAAGTCCTCTAATTCGCAAAAAAGTTTTTCCGCTCACGGTGGTTTTTGACTTAAATGAAAGAGAGTAAATGCACAAATGGGAGATGGAAACACTTTTCGAAACAGCTGTGACGTAGCGAACATTGAACACACAGGACTGACAACGTCTTTCTGATTTCCGCATAACGACCGGCCATGGCAACCCCGCCGACATCAACTTGTAGCGTCAATATAATATTTTTAAACGTTTGTATACATAGACATCCTATATCATATATATATATATATATATATATATATGATATAGGATGTCTATGTTTGTATATCCTTTAATCATACCGTGTCCATTAATCCCTGATATATGGACTCCTACTAAGTAATTCCAGTCAAATTGTGTGTTCAGCCTTCAAAACAAGAGCTGGTCAATTGTGGGAAATGCATTAAACTGTAATCAGAAAACGCGGTTATATGCTGAGTATCTGTGGTATAAAGGCTGCGAAGAATTTCGAATTATAAATATGTACAATGTATCCTTTAAATACGTCCATGGAACAGATGGCCAATGTGAATAATAGATACGGATCGCTGAAGAGGTAAAACTTTTCCTTGCTCTCATCGAAGAAAAAAACATTACAGCTATTTTAGATGGAAAACAACAACACAATTCAACTGTATATCAGGATCTAAGAGAGAGCATGTTATCAAAAGGATACGACAAGCCCTGAATGAGTGTAGTTTTCCGCTCCAACCACTTGATGGAAACTCACTTAATTCAAATTTCTTTTTTGCGAACTTTCTAAAGATTTGCTTCACCTTTTAGATGGAAACGTGACTTGTGTCTGTATGTGTGTCTTTACGTGTGTGTCTGTACGTGTCTGTGTCTGCACGTGTCTGTCTGCGTGTGTCTTTGCGGTAGGGGACAACCCACTGAGAGATCAAAGGTCATGGTTGTGTTTGTTCTTCCTGTTATGGGGTTCTTCGGTTAACACAGACACACATCAGACACTGGCTGGAGCAGCCTTGTAACAGCATGACTGTTCATGACGTCATTGGCACCTCAGTGGTAAGGACAGCAGCCCAGGTCCATGACGGTAGGGATGAGTGACCCATTACGTGAATCAAACTGTAACGGGTCATGTCGTAGGGTACAGTAAACAAGGCGCTCAGTCAAAGTTGAGCAGGCTTTAAATTTGCATTTTATGTTGGCGAAATTGTGATATCTAACCTAACTCTGGTCTCCTAATGCTGATGTGTGCTCCTGTGCCTCATTGTATATATCCTAAGCCAATCAGAGTGCTTTTTACATTCTATAATCACTATCTGCTTAAGACATCTATTTGACTTCTGCATGTTTGACCATAAATACAAAATATGACTTTGGCAATTATATTATAAGGCTAACAAAAGGCTTTAGAAGATCACACATACATCGTACATGAAGACAAACATAATAGTATTATAAACATGAAGGAGCTACGAGCCTGTAACCATGGGCCTAGCTTCCAAAAGGACTGTCCTTTGGCATTCTCCTGTCTCTCTTATTTGACCCCCTCCTCACTTCCTTCGTCTCTCTGTGACGATGACGACTCTTTCTCTACTTCCCCCTTTTGTTTACAGTCCAGTTTGGTTGCCAGGGGTTTCCCTCTCCTCTGGGACATTGTCAAGGTCAAAGGGCAGCTATACTTGTCATTTGTTGTTCGCGATTTATCTAAATATAATTTTTCTACGAATCAAAGAGCTGTGAAGGAACGTTTGAGCCACCATCACAGTCTCTTTGATAGATGAGTCAGGAACCGATCATTTATATTTAAATAACATAAAAGCACAAAATAACGACAGATGGGAGCGAAATAATGATCATTTCAAACAAAATTAACATAAATTAACATGCCCTGATTTGCTCATGGTAAGCAGTAAACTATATATACAAATATTCTAAAGTATTTATAGGATACTGTACATGTATAGAATATGTTCGGTGTACTACAAGGACACGTTGTATGATGTAACGCAGGGAAACAGAGTCCCAATAAACAACAGTTTGTTCCAATTGAAGGGTTGCCATGAGAACCTTGTACGGTAAACAACACGAAAACGGCAGTTAAGTGACCCCCCCGTTACACTGCTCCCTGTTCCTCTTTTTTTTGGTTTTCCATTCTGATTCACAGCGCGCGCACACACGCACGCACGCACGCACACACACCTTTATAGAATACCTTTCTGGACGTCACGCACACACACACACACACACACACACTTATGAATGCATACACACATACAGACACATACACACACACAAACAAACACACAGAGAAAGACACACGCACATCTACGAGCACACACATACACACACACACATACACAAAAATGTGTTGTATAACAAACCACAACATGACAACAACCACAAACTAAAGAACGTCTGGGGTTCTGGGGGTCCGGGTCGGGGGTCAATGCTAGGCCCCCGTAGCCGGGGTCCACAGAGTGACTCAGGGTGTAGGCGGGCCCCCTCCGAGACTCTCTGGGGTAGAGACTCCCCTCGTGGGCACTGACCCCTGTCAGACGCTCCAGAGGTATTTCCTGTGACTCATTGTGCTGGTGCCCTTTGTGTCATCGCGCACACACACACACACACACACGTGTGAACACACACATATATGAACATAAACACACACACATGTGAACACACATATATGAACATACACACACACACACACACACACAAACACACATATATGAACATACACACACACACACACACACACGTGGAACACAGACATATGAAAACACACCCACAAACACAAAAACACACAGATGAAGACACAAACACATCTATGGGCACACACACACACACACACACACACACACACACACACACATACATGAAAACACACACACACACAAAGAAATCTATGGGCAAACACACACAAACACACTAACATTGCTGAAGACCCAATCACCTAAATGGGCACACACACACACAGGGGCGGGGGGGTGCATGTGTCCAATCTTTTTTCTTTATTTGGTCCTTTTGTTGTCACATGCGTTTGAAGGGCACATGTTAAGTCAGGATGATAAGGCGAGTCTCCTCTTCTCTGGTGAACTGTGTGTCTAAACTCAGGAACAGAGGGAGCTGTGTGTGTGTGTGTGTGTGTGCGTGTGTGTGTGTGTGTGTGTGTGTGTGTGTGTGTGTGTGTGTGTGTGTGTGTGTGTGTGTGTGTGTGTGTGTGAGAGAGACACTAAACTAGGACTCACACTCCAAACATGGAGCCCTTCCTCTGCCATCCTGTTTTCAGAGCGAGACAACTCGACCCGAGTCCTTATCGCTCACGGCAACACGTTTCTGTCCGCGAAAGACAACGATAATACGATGAAACAGTCAGTCAGGAACATCGGACCAGGATACATCAGGACACACACGAGCAGGAAGCTAATAGCTAGCGTCCGAGCGGGTGAGCGAGGATCCTAGCTGGCCTATCTGTTGAGACAGACCCCCAGGATGGAAGCTGAAGCCACACAGACTAGCCATCTTTGTTGTATACGGGGAATGGGTTAACCTAGCGATTGTTAGTGCTTGGCACTTGGGTCTATAAACATGCTTACTGTACCGACAGCGATATATTTGTTGTTTCTCCTTCTTCTGACAAATGTACTTATTGAAAGTCGCTTTGGATAAAAGCGTCTGCTAATTGCCCTGAATGTAAATGTGAATGTGATAGCACTTCCTGCCCAGCCGCCACTGTTTATCATGCTTTATTTTTGTAATCAATGTAAGCAGGGTTATGATTACCAGGTGTTCCTGTTCACGGTGTTATCCTCGACACGGGGTCACGGACCTGTTCTTCCGGACCCCCGGAGATAGGAATCGCTGGAATTCTGTTGATGCGCCGGGAATTTTTCTCTGTCACAATATTCATCGTACCGCTTCATACGGTATCATAATAATGATGTTATGGCGCTGTCCAACCAAGGGTCTGAAGGCTAAGCTTCTGATTGGTTGATGGTTCCGTGAATTGTAGACACCTGAAAACGGTTCTTTGGATCACATGACACCTGGTCTGACCCACACATCGTAGGAGGTGTGAGTGTCCATACATTGTGGTATAATTACGTGGATGCAAAGGGTTAAACTCGGTGTGTGTGTGTAGGAAAAGGGGTGTGTGTGTGTGTGTGTGTGTGTGTGTGTGTGTGTGTGTGTGTGTGTGTGTGTTAGAGAGAGACAGACAGATTGTCTGTCTCTGTCTGTCTGTGAAGTGAGCTGTGAAGAAAAATAATAAAAAGTCGTTTCCCGGCAGACCATAATATTCAAGTCCTTTATAAGTTACCCTTTAGAAAGAAGGGAAAAAAACGCACATCGGTAACCTTCCAGGCTGTCATCGTTGTTATGGCTCTAATGCCCTCATCGGCCTCTGTGATTGGCTGTCGCGCCTACGATGTGGAGAGGTGGAGAGGCGAGGGGCGTTCCCTTTCCCCGGAGTCCCTATATGTACCCTCGCGCGCCTTCGCCTGTCACTTAGACATCGCAGGAGCGGCGCTGACAGACAGACCAACACGCACACACACACTCGGACGTACTCTCTCTCCGCGCACGGTTAACCTGTTCCTCGGACCGAAAACGGAAACGCTTAAGTCTCAGCAGCCATGCGGTCGATCTACCCTCAGCTCTTCAGCGTGCTGTTTGTGTTCACCTGTCTGCAGCTCCACTACACAGAGGGCTGTACGTGCGCCCCCTCGCACCCGCAAGACGCCTACTGCAACTCGGAGATAGGTAAGACCTTAAGACGCACGTCGGATTTGGGGTTGCGCACTGAATCCGCCAACGCGATCATTCACACACATGTGCGCCTTTTTGAGATCCTACCCACTTGTTTGACACGCAGGCACAGCGACCCAACAAGCTCGAACCGTTAACTGACCATTCACGGATTCTTTTTACATATTTATATTTTTTATTCTCTTTTACTTTATCTTGTATTGTTGATGCTTTGTGGCTGTTGAGGAACCTAGCCTAAGAATTGTACTCTTGAAGATGTACTAAAAGTAATTCGATTCTGAAGCAACTTTGACCACAGAGTGTAAAGCAGTGACCACACTGGTCCGACTCGTTTATAGTTGAACTGTTTCTAATTCCTCCTCCCCGTGTCCATCGTAGGAAACGAAAACGTGTGATCGTTAAGCTATTTCTACCAGTACCGCCTCATTCATTGAGTTATATGACCGCTGTCTGTCACCCTCCATAGAAATACCCATCCGTCTTGGAACCGTTTGAAATTAACCACGCGTTTCCGAATAGCCATAACAAACACACGCACACAACAAATGAACGAGTAGCGCGTGCACGATAAAAAGGAAAAGCTTTCGTACTGTTGGTTCAAAGTGCGTCCATGTGTGACGCGCACGTCGAGGTGCGCTGTTGTTGTTTTCTCCCCAGATCGTGTTGTTGTTGTTTTTATTCGGGTCACGTTAAGACGTGCGAGAAAACGATTCGTTATGAGTCTTCTCTAGTGTTGCATTTCGACCAGTCTTCGATAAGTTGCTTTATTTCACTCCTTCAACTTGGTCCCGGATTCCCAACGCTATTCTGTTCCTAACAGACTTCTCCTCGGTTAGGTCTAGCCATTAAGTCTGTTCGTACTGTTATTGTTCTGCACGGGATAGAAATCAATCCAGCTGCGGCAGCAACACACGGGTTGGCTTTTCAAACGTTGGTTTTTATCCCCGGTTCATGTTGACCCAGACTGGCCCGGCTAATACCAGGTTAAGGTCGAGCTTAAGGAGGAATGCTAGCCTACACCTGAGCCCAGGCTTGGGAAAACACGTCGTATGACCCAGACATGGTCCCTGGGATGCGGTATGGATTATCAGACCTGATCCAGGGGGAATTTAGGTTGTTGTAAGGGGTGGGTGTGTGGGTACTGGAGGGGTGGGTGATAGTGTGTGACACACACACACACACACACACACACACACACACACACACACACACACACACACACACACACACCAGCTCGGCATCATTTGTGTTTTTGCATCGTGTGTGCATGAAGGGTCCATCCATTTGGGGAGTTCCTAGCCAAGTGTGTGGTGGGACGTGACCCTATGGTGGGACGTGACCATCCCTTAGTTGCTTCTGCCGGCGAGGCCAGGAAGAGGCCCTGCCCGGCTGAATGAATGTGGCCCACTTCAGCGGAGGTCAGTGTAGCGAGCGCTAGTAAGCTCAACAGAGCCCCACTCTAGAAGGACTAAATGAGCTGCGGTCGTGCCAACGCTAACACACTAAAACCCTTCTCCCTCACCACGACCAATCAGGGCTGCTGTTGCCTCGCATTGATCTGCATCACCACACAAAGTGGACACCTGAAAACGCTTAGAATCAAGTGTTGACTATTGATATTTAGGATTTAAAGGTTAGTTGATCCATTCTACAAATCTTGTGTGTCCGTGTGTGTGTGGACATGCATGCTGCCTGCTATTCTCTGAAGCAGTACTTCCTATTATAAACAGTGTGTCATCATGTCAGCTCGCCATAGCCAGCATTGAACTCTTGCCAACATAAAGGACGCGAGGCAGTGGCACATCCTGGAGTCTTAGATGTAAGTGTGTCTTTGTTATGCAGCTCAGAGGCAAAAATCACCTGCAACAAGTCATACCACTTTATATCGTCATTCAACCACATTTTTGACAGGAGAATGCAGCCTGCTGCTTATTGGCTACATTCCATTGTTAAAGGGTGTTCAGAAGCTGTATTTGTATGACTGGCCACAACAATGTGATTTCAAGAGACCTTTGAGGAGAAATGTAGGGATTATGTTGAGGGACGAGCTGTAATTTACCCTTCTGTAATTTTCATCTTTGGACTTTTTGAAACCTGGACTTGAGCGAGATGACTGTGTCCTGTTTTATGCGGCTCCATAATCATAGACATCCACTGAGCCAAACAGGTCAGATGTTCCCTTGATACAGCCTTGAATGTTCTCCATTGAAGGTTTAGAACAAGGTCCTGATAGACGATAAACTGCCGAGTCATTATTTGCGTCAATGGCTGTTTCACCGTAGATACAGAGATAAATTAGCACATCGTCTGCAAACACTCTTAACTTTTGGGCAAAAGACAAGCTAAGAAACAATATGTCGTTGTCTGTACAGTAAGGATGTTCATAGAACCAAGTGCCAAGCACTAACAATCACTAGGTTAACCCATTCCCCATATACAACAAAGATAGATAGGATAAGATGCTACACAATGCTAAGTAGTAATTTGAAGTGCAAGTGAACCCAGTGAACCCTCTGAGTGAACAAACTGTGTACTTTCAAACCTTCAAACTGTTTCTAGTGGTGTCCTTCCACCACAATCAAGCCATGTTGAAATGTCTGCGTACGCCTCAGAGGTCACCGTGTTCCTCGTGAGAACGCGATTGGAGGCCTAGGCTGAGGGAACCTGTGCGACCTTGAGCAGTTACGCGGTGCGTTCATTTCACCGGCGTCGGTTCCCAAGGTGCTCAGCAGGCTGAGGGGGGAACACAGCCGTACGGCCGTACAGCCGAGCCGGTCACTTGACGAGGGATTAGCCTGATTCGTGTTTACCGGCTGCGTGGGACGAGGATCAGCCCAGGGAGAAAGTGATCCTGTTCAGCAAGCGGTATTTAGTCTAAAGCATAGAGCGGCTTTGTTTCAACGCCGTGTGCTGACTGAGAGGTGATCCAGCTAGTTCTGCACCCATGGGGTCCTCCTGTGAGCTCTCTTTGTAGCCTGCTCCTTGATCGCTGAGTGGGCCTTGGGTCTTGGATGTTCTTGCAGAAAAGAAAAGCTTTTCTTTTTTGATCGGGGAGTGACCCCATGACTCCCGCTGATTCGACCCGGCGACGTCTGGCGGGAAGGCGTGTAAATAAAAAATATGTTACATAACGCCCGCACAAAATCAATCGATGTCTCCGTCTCTCCCCGACAGAGAGACGCTAAAATAAGCCGAGGAGTCAACGGTGGTCCGCCGTGTACGGGCCGGGGATGTCCTGGCGATGAGGCGGGGGAGATCGCATGTTGTGTGTCCGCTCGGCAGTGAGACCAAGGGGGGGGGGGGGGGGGGGTTCTTCTGGCCGCTCCGGGACCTCCCAGACCCGGACCGGGTCCCAGCAGGGGGGGCCGCGAGGGGGAGGGGGGGCAGGACACGACCTGTAGGTCATGGGTCGGAGCGGAGGTAAACACAACACGCAAGCTGGAAACGCAACGTTCGCAAACATTTTAGAGTCGAACTTTGTTCGCTTTGATGTGTTTTTGTCGTTCCTCCTGAGACTGTTTTACATCAGGGGCGGCGGTTGGAATAAATAATCAATCGCAGCAAACTAGGGCACAGACAGACCCATCATCTTTAAGACATATGGGCCATCTTTCAGCCAACCAGGACGGCAGGCTGATTGAAGTGCTGTGATGCATTCCTCTCTGATTGGCAGACCTTCAGACGTCTGCTCCACTTAAGAAGCCCACCTCCAGCAATCGCAAGTACTTGCTGCAGAGTTACACTTTGAGTAGTGCTTCAAGTTGAAGCCAGACTGGTCCCATAAGAAGACCATTTTCTTTCAACTATTTTGAAAGACAGTTGGTATTAATTAACTGAGGTACAGGGGTCTGTGTTTTCATTGTTGTTTAGTTTTTGTTTTACGACCAGAAATGGCCAGCAGTGACTCAGGATGTAGAGCGGTTTGACCGGCAACGGGAAGGTTGCTGGTTCGATCCCCGGCAACTCCTCCTATTATTGAGGTGTCCCTGAGCAAGACACCTCACCCTCACTCTGCCCAAAGAGCTGGCTGTCGCCTTGCATGGCTGACACCACCATCAGTGTGTGAACGTGTGTATGAAAGGTTGAATGTGATGCAGTAATTGTAAAGCGACTTGAGCAGCAACCAGTGTGAGAAGTGCTATATGAACCCCCCCATGACGTCAGACATGGTCAATGTGCCGTATGAGAGACCGCCCCCAAAGGGAGCCCCCAAACACAAACCCCAACAAGTGGGATTGTGTTGCAGTTTATTTTTGAGCCTGGTTGTGTGTCATACTGAGGATTCCTCTGTCTCCTGTTCTACCCCTTTAACTTGGATCCTGGCCTACATTCTGAGAGCCCTGTCTCTCTCTCACCCCCTCTCCCTCTCTCTCTCTCTCTCTGTCCGTCTCACTTCTTCCATCTCCAAGACACAAGTGCATCAAAACACACACGCTATCATAACAAGCAGCTTTCCGCAACACGTGCACGCTCAAATATCGAACTGATTACCACATTAATAACACACACTGTTGCGTAATCCCTTCGCGTCAGAGCAGGGATACAGCTGAACGAGCTAAATGCGCTCCATCTTTCACACTTAGATGCATTTCCCCCTTTCTTATCAAGCCTTCCCTCACTCCTGGAAAAATCCGTCACAAACATGTATGCTAAGGTACAGCGAATACACCCTCGCCTAAGGACTCCACTGAGTGCACAACCAAAGTAGATTTAAAAAGTCCCCAAGACTGAAGCCCTTTCTTCACAGATTGGCCTCGCGTGATCCAGCCTCTGCATGCGGCTTGCCGCGGGTCATGCAGCCCTTAAAACCATTAAAAACGAGGCCTTTGTGATGAGCGGGGTCCCCGGTGGGAGGGAAAATGTGCTCGGTGTGCGGGAGGCAGAAGAGGGCAGGCATTCTACCCTGGCGTAGCCTGGAAGCGGCTTGGATAAACACTTGTGATACGGTCGTGTTCGACGCGAGAGAGCCCTCTCTTTGAGGGAGTCGGCCCACGCAAAGGGACCTCTGTGACTGAGTAAATATAGCCCACAGAGCCGGGGACCCAGAGTAGGGCCCCGTCGTGCTTTTATAGCCTGGAGGTCAAGAGGTGATACCGGGTTGTGACTCCGAACCTCTGTCACTCTCGCAGGGAGCCGGAGTCGCACACACATTCCATCGCGCAACGGCGGCATCGGAGTCGGCCGATTCCTCGCCGATGACTAACGTACATAGAGCGGGCGTTCGGCAGAATCCACTGAACTCTCAACTCCTGACCCCTGCAATGCTTTATGGGTAATGATGTCGCCCGCACATAACTGTGGGTGGATTCGCGGCCGGGCGGTAAAAAGAAAATGTTGATTCGGACCGAACGCTGAGGTGTTCCGTTCGGTCGGGTAACGATTACCCTCGGTGGGTCGGGTTTCGTCCTGCGGGATGAGCGATCGGACATTCCTCGTGAGCATGTCCCCCCCCTTCCCCGCCGACGGAGCGCCGTGATGCGTTCCATGTTCGGGTTTATTTAGACAATAGCGCTCGTAAACGAGGAGAGAACCGGGTTCCGAGCCACTTCATGGATTACACAACTGTAGGATTTAGAAGGTCAAATACCTGCGGAGCAGCTGCGTCTGGAGTGGCCCTTGGAGAGGGTGTGTGTGTGTTGTGTACATCTAAAAAACTGTGTACATATAAAAAACTGTGTGCATATAACAAACTGTAAATATAAAAAACTGTGTGTACATATAAAAAACTTTGCGTGTGGTGTACATTTAACAAAGTTTGTGTGTGTGTGTCGGGACTGGAGGGAGGGATCAAAGCAAATGGGATTGAAATGACCCCCATCAGGGGTCAGACCAGAGTGGACAGACCGCGTCCGTCCGTCCATCCACTGCGCGAACACCAAGACGAACAAACAAAGCCTGCAGAAAGACGAAGAGGCTTTCTCCCGCCTCCTGACCGGCGAGGAATGAAAGGCATCTACTCTTTTGGGGTTTTTTTCCCCCGTCTTTCTTCTTCTTCTTCTTCTTCTTCTTCTTCATCTTCTTCTTCTTTCTTTCCGTGCGTCCGGGAATTTGATCCTCCCAAGAATGTGGGCTAGGAATTCTACCGGTGGAGAGATAACAAACACGGGGCCAGTGAGTTATGGCTGTGGACGGCCGGGGGAGAGCAGCAGGTGAACTCAGCGCCACATGTCCCTCCCCCCGCCCCCGACCCCATGAGGGCTTAATGTCCCCAGGGGCCCCAGGAGCTGGAAAAGGTACCTCGTCAGGGAAGGGGCTGTTCGCCGGCTTAAATTAGGCTTCACTTCTTCTCACAGAACCCGACTACACACACACACACGCAAGCAGATCCACACGCACACGCATACATGCAAGCACACACACAAGCACTCACACAAACAGACACACACAAGAGTGAAAGGAAAAGCACGCACACACACAAGAGTGAGAAAACACAATCACACACACACAGAAACACAAAGACGCACACACGAGAGTGAGCGCAAGAACACACACACAAACACAAGAGTTAGAGCACACACACGAAAGTGAGAACACGCACGCACGCACGCACGCACGCGCGCGCGAGAGTCAAAGCAAACAAAGTGAGTGCTTTCACCTCTCCGCTGTTTACACGACGGTGTTGCAGCTTGGTAAGATCTTTTCCAGCCCCTTGTTCCCGATTTAGCCTCCGTCTGTTTAAACAGAGCAGGCCTTTGGTTTTATGATGTGAGGACAAGCGTTCAGGACGCCGTCCTTCAAGCCTCGTCTAATGCCTCCTCGCAACTTCACAGCTCAAGTGCTGTTTTTCTTTTTGATCCCACCTTACTTGGCAAACGGGGTAAATTCCGACGTTGGATAAATGGATTAGCAGCCGCGTGTAAGTCAAGCGACGCAAAAGTGTTTTCTCAGGCCTGACTGGCGCCACCTATTGGACAGGACTGTTAGTGTTTGTGTATTTTGGGAAGGATACATTTGGGAGCTGGCTCAAGTTTAATGTTGTTTACGAAAGGGAAAGCACCGGTTTTAGTGTTGTTGACTCGGTATGGGGGCGGCATGTAGCTCAGGCGGTAGAGCGGGTTGGCTTGTAACCAAATATTGTAGGCGCTTTGAGTGGCCACTGGTTAGAAAAGCGCTGTAGAAATGCAATCCATTTACCAAATAAGATTGTTGCCTCGATAGCCAAACAACGAGAACAACATACATCGTCTCCATTTCTGAAACCGCCAAACTAAAACACCCTATGTCTTCCTTCTCGTTTCAGTGATCCGGGCCAAGGTGGTTGGCAAGAAGCTGGTGAAGGATGGCCCCTTCGGCACCATGAGATACACGGTGAAGCAGATGAAGGTAGGTCTGGAACGCACCGGCGTCTTCGTCACTCACACAAACTCATCAGACAGGACATTTCTTGGCCAAAATGGATAATACACTTACATTTTGGGCAATGGTTCACAAACCGATGGCGGAGTCAACCCACGCAAGGCGGCAGCCAGCTCGCCGGGAGCAGTCAGGGTGAGGTGCCTTGCTCAGGGACACCTCAACACTCAGCTAGGAGGAGCCGGGGATCAAACTAGCAACCTTCCGGTTACAAGTCAGCCCATTACCAATCTACTTCCTGAGCTAATGCGACCCCCTGAGATAGATTTAGATATTCATAAACTACGATAGACAGACACTGATGAACGATATTGAGGTCATATTTTTCTCGTTGCTTCATGGGACAAAGTTAGGCATCTTGTTCCCTAATGCCTCTTCATCCTCTTGCATGGACTCATCTAAATCAAGTCAGCACACTATATCATGTCATTGCATTCATATGAATGCACCAACTGTCCCCCAACTGTCACCGCTTCAATGGGAGCGTTAGCTGGTGGTTGCTAAATGACAAGCTAGTTCTGTGGTAAACTCAAACCACTTTGAATGTAGGGCATTTAGCAGACGCTTTTATCCAAAGTGACTTGAAATAAGTATATTTGTCAGAAGAAGAGAAACAACAGTATATCACTGTCGGTACAGTAAGGATGTTCATACAAGTGCCAAGCACTAACAATCCTTATATTAACTCATTCCATGTAGACGACAAAGATAGCTAGGATAGGATGCTACACGATGCTAATTACTATCTTAAAGTGCAAGCCAATTGAGATTATTCAGCTGGCGTTCGGCTAGCTCTACACAAGAGCGATTGTGTTCCTCACGTCACTCTCTCCCATAACGCTGCGTATCGCGGGAGGGATCACTACTGATTTTGGCGGTGTATCTCGTCGCTAGCACCGCGAGCTAGCGCCATCCGCGGGGATTAGCTCACTTAAAGTCTTTAAGGCTCATCCAAACCCTTCGGTCGGTATGTGTAATCAGACATCATCTGTGTCATCCACAACATCGACACTGGGCTAGTTACAGAGATTCATGTTTTATGGCAGAAAATGTATGTCAGTGTGCCAATATTTTTGCTCAATTGTTCATTCTTTAGTAACAAGTTAGATGTAACACACTGGACATATTGGGGGATGTATTGTTTAAAGTGGTTAATTTGATATGGACAGTGCAATGCAAGTTTATTATGTAATTTGCTGGTAGTGGGCATATGCGTTTGGGGTCAGAAGCCAAATGCATTTGTTTGTTTACTTGGCTCGGACTCTAAATCCTCGGCATTTTGCAGTCGGTGCTTCTGTTTCTGCCCCCTGAGAGTGCTGTGTTTAGACAGGGATTTCCTGTCCCTTCAAAGCAAACAAAGCAGTAAATAAAGCAAATGGAGCGGATCCCAAGGTTAGCATAACTCTGGTTCGTCGGAGACCCCCATACCTGACACGGCAGGCTGGGGTTTGGTAGACTGGGGGGGGGATCTCAGCCATGTATCGCACATTCCTAGCAGCGTAAACGTCAAAACACGAGCGTAACGCGATCTTATCGGTGTACCTTCTGTGACGATCTCAAGGGGGACGATTGTTCCCCTTTGAGGCAGGAATGCCAGTCGGATAAAATGTGTGTGTGTGTGTGCATGTGTGAGTGTGTGAGTGAGTGAGTGAGTGTTCTATTCACAGTATAGTCGTTGTACACTCGAAGGATGAACCTCTCCTCACCCTGTCTCCCCTTCTCTCTCTCTCCCCTTCTCTCTCTCTCGCCCCTTCTCTCTCTCTCACACACTGCCTTCCCTCTCTCTCTCTCAGATGTACAAAGGCTTCGAGAAGATCCAGCACGTCCAGTACATCTACACGGTCGCCTCGGAGAGCCTGTGTGGCGTCAAGTTCGACATCAACAAGTACCAGTACCTGATCACAGGTAGGCCCCCCTACCTCAGTCCACCGTCTAATTACAACAGGGACACAGGATTTACGATAAACCTGGTTTACTGTAAACAGTAAACGGTAAACAGTGTGTCCGACTCTGTAGTGGGAGTTTAGTTTTCTAAACGGTCCCTTGGGAACACTGCAAACCGACGTCTGGTCGTCAAACACAAAGCTTTCCTGCTTTTTACTGTTTACTACTGTACCGAAAAGAGGGGGAAAAAAATCAAAGGGGTGCATTTTCATGGGGGGTGAGGGCAGTCGCGGTCTCTCTCTCTCTCTCTCTCTCTCTCTCTCTCTCTCTCTCTCTCTCTCTCTCTCTCTCTCTCTCTCTCTCTCTCTCTCTCTCTCCCTCTCTCACAAAGACCTTGTTCATCACTAGACCTTGTTGTGTGTTTTATGAGTTGCTATTTCTCCGAGGCCAGGCGGGGGGGGCGGGGCCTCCGTCGCTAAGCCCCGACCTGTAAACACCGTCGCTCCGCGCCACCGGCGAACAGCAAGGAGCAGGTTCCCACGGCAACGGTTGCGGGGCAGAGCGGATGGCGGTTGCCTCATGGCTGGCCCCCAGCACTAACCTCAGCCTCCCTATAATAACTATATAGAAAGACGTATGAAAGTGTTGCTGGCGTCGACCTTTGCCGCCACCACCCCCCCTCCCCCCATAACCGCCGGTGCTACATTAACAGTGTGTTGGAAGTTGACCGTGACAGACAGGAATACTCGTCATGTGACCCGGCCCCAAGGGTCTTATTAAGGTGGGGGTGGGCCTGCGTGCGTCTGATAGCCCTGTCCTCCGTGTGAAACGCGGCTACATGTGACGCCCCCCCGGGGACCCAGTAGCGAGTGGTGTAGAGTGTGTGTGCGGTATGGGCAATTAGCATGCACCAGTAGCATATAGCCTGTGTGGTGACAGTATGTGCGTCTGTTTGCGCTTTCTGCCGGGTGTCGGTGATTCTAGTTGCGTGTGCCTGCGTGTAGCCCTACGGGTGTTTTGAGTTTGACGGCGAGATCGGTAAAGGAGTGTGGGGGGGCGTTGCTTGGTCTTTGAGACATTCACATTTAGGGCGTTTAGCGTGACCCTTTTATCCAAAGCGACTTACATCAAGTACATTTGTCAGAAGATCGAGAAACAAGTAAAGGATACAGTAAGGATGTTCATAGAAACAAGTGCCAAGCGCTAACAATCGCTAGGTTAACCCATTCCCCGTACACAACACAGATAGCAAGGATAAGATGCCACACAACGCTTGGTACTGTTTTTAAGTGCAAGGACGTTTGACGCACAATAAGTGTGTACATTGAGTGCCACGACGCACAACATACAGTAAGTGTTTAAGAGGGGTAGAGGGGGGACATGGAGGAGGTTTCGTGATGACCCCCTGTGTCGTGACGGATCAGGGCGTCCGCGGCGGGTTAGCACAGCTGTCTGTGGGCCCCTGGGCAGGGTGCTAAGCGGGAGATATTCCCTGCTGCTAAATATAGGGCCCCCCCCCCCCCCCCGGCGACCTTTTGACCCTTCGGAAAACAGGGGTGTTGATTGGGAATGTGTTTGCGGTGAGGAACGAGTCCCTGCAACGTTGTTGTAATTGTAATAGAAGACCAAAGAAGGAAGATTAGGAAGAGCCATTTGGAAGAGAGAGAGTGTGTGAGAGAGAGAGAGAGAGAGAGAGAGTGAGTGGGAGTGAGTGAGAGAGTGAGTGAGAGAGAGAGTGAGTGAGTGAGAGAGTGAGTGAGAGCGAGAGGGTGAGAGAATGAGTGAGAGCGAGAGGGTGAGTGAGAGAGAGAGAGAGGGTGAGAGAGTGAGTGAGAGCGAGAGGGTGAGAAAGTGAGTGAGAGAGAGAGTGAGTGAGAGAGAGAGGGTGAGAGAGTGAGGGTGAGAGAGTGAGAGATAGAGAGCGTGAGAGTGAGAGAGAGTGAGAGAAAGTGAGTGAGGGAGCGAGCGAGAGAGAGAGAGAGAGAGAGAGAGAGAGAGAGGTGCCAATGGTAATTGTCATAGACCAGGCTTCGCTGAGGCCTGGTCCTCATATTACAATTACAATTGGCCTCATCTTCCTAATGGCTCTTTGTCTTTAACTAAAGCGGGGGAGGGAGGAAGGGTCGTTTTCAATGTACAAAACCGGATGACATTTGCGGAAAGGGATTCGAGTTTGCGTCAAAGCATAAGTCAACGTTGAATCCATGACCTTGTCGTTGTGTAACACAGCGTGACCAATCATCTCTCTCCCTCCCCCTCTCTCCTTCTCTCCTCTCTCCCTCTCTTCTATCTCCCCTCTCCTCTCCTTGCCTGGTCTCCCACTCTCTCCCTCCCTCCGTCCCTCCGTCTGTCTGTCTGTCTGTCCATGTCTCTCACTGTCCCTCTCCCTCCCTGCCCGGTGTCTCTCTCCCCTCCCCTCCCTCTCTCCTCCTTTCCCTCCCAGGGCGCGTGTTCGAGGGTAAATTCTACACGGGCCTGTGCAACTTCATCGAGAAGTGGGAGCGCCTGACCCTTGCGCAGAAGAAGGGCTTCAACCACCGCTACCAGCTAGGCTGCAGCTGCAGGGTGAGTGGCCCCGCAGGGTGTGAGCCTTCCCTGGAGCGCAAGGAGGCGAAGCAGGCGGAGAAGGAGAAGGAGGCACAGACAGTGGTGCCCACGCAGAGGAACGAAGCGGCCCTGAAGGCGGGCAGGGCACGGAGGCGTGGCAGGGGCAGGGGATTGAAGAAAGGCGGGCCCAAGCAGAACGTGCTGCTCAGATACACCGAGCTACTGTAAAACCAGGCGAACTGGCCACGAGAGAGAGAGAGAGAGAGAGAGAGAGAGAGAGAGAGAGAGAGAGAGAGAGAGAGAGAGAGAGAGAGAGAGAGAGAGAGAGAGAGAGAGAGAGAGAGAGAGAGAGAGAGAGAGAGAGAGAGAGAGAGAGAGAGAGAGAGAGAGAGATGAGCGTTTCTGATCTTCTCCTAGTGGCACTTTTTGTAGCATGTATCTAGTCACCGTATTTGGGTTATCAATTCTTGCGCGTATTTGGCAGTGTTGTTATGTCGGTCGCGGGGGCTGGACGGCCATTGCACTTAAGAAAAAACTAAATGGCCAGCCTCAGAAGGAGATGGAGGGGAGGGGAGGGAGGGATGGGGGGGTTGCAGCAGAGAACGAGAATGTATTTGGACATTTTGATATTTTGTTAAGCAACAGCTGTTCCGATAAGCTCTCACGTTTCAAACGGCCCGAATGTCCCGAAAAAAAGTGCCAGTCTTCGAGGCGATTAGCTAAACAACATTAAAGACGACCTTGCAGTTTGTTTTGAAGGATACGTTGAGGGGTGAGGGGGGGGCTGCTGAATGTAAATACACCGAAGCCTCCAGAAAATGGCCTAATCCGTACGCGACAATTGCTCTCTTAAGATGGCCGCTTGTTATGCTAGCGCCAGGCTAGCGGGGCCGCCTCTTGTACCGACGGGCCCCCTTCATGTCAGCTGTAGCTCATGTAGCTCATGTTAATCATCACATGTGCGCTCTGTATAGCCGGGGGGGGGGGGGTCAAGGTGTCTCCAATGTACATACTTGAGCCCCCCCCCCCCCCATGTACGCTACGGTTCAAAACAAGCTAGCTCAAAGTTAGCCGAACCAGCTTGAGTAGTTTCAGTGTTTGTTTTTGTTCTTAAAGAAAAATGATTATTCACAGAAAAAGCTATATTTTATATGATTTATTTAATAAAAACATACTTTTAATACTTCTTCCTCTTGCCCTCTTATTATTATTACTACCACAAGCAATCACGGGTTTAGGACATAGTCACACTCAGAGCCACCCCCCCCCCCCCCCCCCCATACCCGATGATAGACTCTCCTAAGTGGGGCGACGCAAAGGGGGGAGGAAGAGCGAGAGAGTGAACGAGTGGGAGATACACGTCCACTCTGGGAGTTATTAAACGACCGGGAAATGGCTCCCAGTGTAGTGTCCAACTATGCATTCCCAGCAGTCGCATGACTTTTGGAAAAACATATATAAATCCTTCTCGCGCCCCCACCCCTTCCCCGCTATTAAAAGTGTCCTGCTGAACACCAGGAGCCGACATCTGCTAGAACCATGGAGCTGCGATGGTTTTAAGAGGACCAACAGACGGACGAATCGGTTCCCAACACCTCCTTAACACCAGAGCTCTGCCGTTCAGCCAGCCTGTGTGTGTGTGTATATTTATGTGTGTGTGTGTTAACGTGTGTGTGCGCTCAGAAGGGTGTGTATGTATGTGTGTGTGCGTGCAGAAGTGTGTGTATTTATGTGTGTGTGTGTGTTAACGTGTGTGTACGCAGAAGGGCGTGTGTGTGTGTCAGAGAGAGAGAGAGACAGGGAGAGTTACACATAAACAGCCACGGAGCCAAACTATTAAAGTTATTAAAAGTCATTCTTTGCATTCCGAATCGATGGATGATTTACGGCCGCAGAGCACAGCCGTTAAACGTTCGGTGATTATAAATCACTCTCGATCGAGCGTTGTAATGATACCTGATAGAATGTGCTGGCACCCTGAACATGAGCAGAACTCGCGGTTAAATACTAACGTCTCACAGGAGAAAACTAGAGAAAAAGCAACGTGTGCCTACAGAAACTCCACTTTTAAAGAAGTGCTTCTTAACCTTTCGTGTGCGACCACACGTCACGCCTTCCAATGGAAACACTCTTCTTAAAAAGGTCTGCTTTGTCAAATCGTACACGCAGACGCCACGTGCATATTCAGTCCAACCAAACACAGCTGACCCCCATTAAGGGTTCGGTTTGGCTTAATGTTATTCAATGGTCGCACAGCATCGCGTCACGCTCCCTCCCTTCGAGCCCTGGTGACCTATGAGGTCGACCTCTTACTTAGTCTTTGATGGGTTTTTACGGCCGCTCTGTGCCTTGTAATGGAGAGGACGGTGGACGGCAGAGTCGGTTGAAAAAGAGCAGGAAATGACATAGTAGCACTGCCTTCGCGGTTAGCTCACTAGCGGTGTCAAGCCGCCCGAAAAGCAGCTTGACACCGCCTTTTAATGAGCTTTTCTTTTTTGGTGTAATCCAGCACCGCTTTCCTTTAGAGATGCGTGGATAGATAGTGTTTAGTTTGTGGTTAGCAACAAGGCTCATCACGAAAGGCACATCAATGGGAGTAGCTCTTGCTATCGGTAACCGTGCACTAGGTCATTGTGCTGTGCTTTGATTCCCTCCCTTGCACTTTCCCATGAATCTACCCTGCAAAGTATACCTTTTAAGACTTAAGTGTAACGCACACAGCATTTTTTTGGACTCAAATGACTGGGGCGTCCAGCACAGCTGTATCAAACTGAGGAAGGCAAAGAAAGTGTCAAAGAAAGGCAGCAAGTTTGATGCTGCACCGAGGTTAAAAGGTTGCAAACAACACCAAATAACATCGCCTTAAGTAGGGAGCGGGGAGTTTGAAGATCTAGAACAAGTTGAATTATGGAAGGTGCCGGGGGGAGGGGGAGGGGGGGGGTTAAATGCCATTCTGGTACACCTTCCCTGTCATTATCCGGTTTGGCTTTGAGAAGCTGAAAAGTTTCTTGGCCGTAGAAGGAGCCTGAGTCGGCCATTGCAGGGTTACACCAACTGCCATTTTCTGCCGTAGTGCTCTATAGCCAAATCACCATAACAACAGGCCTGCTTCCTCCATTAACCTGATCATGTGGTGTCTCCAGAGGGCCGGTCGACTGTGGATTGTGGCCTCACTGTGGTTTAAAATTTAAAATTTAGTGGGACGAAAAACGTTGCAAAATGACACTGACCCAAGAAGCATTCTGCATTCTGTAAACGACACTAAACAAATACAACACGACATAAAATACGTTAAAATAATGATCATAAAACCAGGTTCCGATCTATCGAAAGGGGTTTGACCCAAAGACCACAGAACCAGTACACCCAGTGAGCCAACAACCACCTCGGCCGGCACTGATTTGCTTGATTTATTTTTCCTTCCCCTGCTTCACTGCTCCGTCTTTAGTTTCACTTTCACTTTCCATCTCTTTAGATTAAGCCCTGCTACTACCTGCCCTGCTTTGTGACCTCCAAGAACGAGTGTCTGTGGACCGACATGCTGTCCCACTTCGGCCACCCCGGCTACCAGTCCCGCCACTACTCGTGCCTCCAGCAGAAGGAGGGCTACTGCAGCTGGTACCGGGGCCTGATCTCACGCGACAAAACCATCATCAACGCCACCGACCCCTGATCCTAGCTAGCGCACCCCCACGGCCCGCCAAACCACCAACATCAACCCCGACCCCACTCCACCTCCACCTCCAGCTCCAGCTCCCCAGCCAATCAGGCCCCCTTTGCTCACATCTTTGCTGTTGCCTGGTTCCCTCCCCCCCTCCACCATCACCCCCTCCAGCCCTCCCCCCAAATCAAATCTCTATACAACCATGAGACTGTAAAGGTCCCCCTGTTGGGTGAGTGCATTCCTTGAGAGAGTGGAGGGAGGAGGAAGAGGAGGGAGGGAGGGTGGGGACACAACTTCATAACCGTGCCTGTCTCAAAGCACTTCTGATGATCCGAAAATACCAGTTTTATTTTGGGTGTACCGACAGCTTCCATCCTTTGTTTCGACACGCCCCACGTTTGTTGGTTCCCCCACGGGGCCCATTTCACATAAAAAGCGCAGTTTGGCCGGTTCCTGTAGGGCTTGATGTTGGAGGGACTTTTAAAGCTGGTCACTTTTGAAAACACTTAAGAGCGTTTGGTGAGGTTAAAGCCAAGCCAACCTTAGCTTAAAGTGAGAATCACTATGTAAATTTGCTGTACAAAGCTAACTAGCTAGAGAGCTACATGCTACATACATTTACGATGCCGTCCTGCGCAGTACTTAGCCACAACAACACAGATACCATGCTAGGTCACAGATAACATGCTAGGTCACAGATACCATGCTAGGTCACAGATACCATGCTAGGTCACAGATAACATGCTAGGTCACAGATACCATGCTAGGTCACAGATACCATGCTAGGTCACAGATACCATGCTAGGTCACAGATACCATGCTAGGTATGTCTCTCTGTCGGTTGTACCTCTTAGCTTAGCTTGAACGAAGAGACGTTTCCAAGGGTTTATATTAGTATTCTATATTTAATATTAGCATAGTTTCACAGTGAAGTATATATATATATATATATATATATCTTTATTTTGTTCACAGTTTCAACTGTAACATGTTTTTTATTTATGGATAGAGTCTGATTTCCTGCCTTTTGGTACTGTCACTAATGTGTTCATTCATAACTCAACTCAAAACGTTGAACAGTTTCCGAATAATCGTTGAAATAAGTATTCATTCTGCTATTTGTTTGTTTTTATCAGCTTTTGCAAACATATCTGTTACAGTGCCATTGCAGGAAAGAAAGATATATTTTTAGAGAGATGGTTATAGTATATTTTTCAGTTTATGAACAAACTACAAAAAAAGGCCTATCCAATCATCCGGAACCTCTGCATTTATTTGCCAGACTTACTACAGAGACTGTAACCACACCAGAATTTAGAAGATAGCAGCTAGGCTAGCTACGGCAACCGCCACAGCATGCTAAGCTAGCTCTGTTTTGGAACTAGCGTAGCATCAAGTGTGTCACTGTACCACTGATCTTTAAACTATGGCCATCGTTTGAATCACCTTCAGAAGATGTTTGAAATGATGTTGCACAAGTATGTCATGTTCACGTACCAAATCCACAGCATAGGGTAAAGCAGAGGTTTCAGAAAAATATATATGTTTTATAAGTGTTTATTCCATATGATGTATTTAACTATTTGAAAAAGAAAAAGAAAGTTACAATATTGTTACTCCCAATCCTTCCTCAATGTTTTTTTTGTCAGGAGGAAGAGGTTCATGTGTTTGTTATTGTTATTACTTCAAGTTCAGTCACTTCAATCCATTCCAAACATCGTCACACACAGGCCACGTCATAGCGGTGGACTCCAGCCCCCAGATATGTACTATACACAGGACTCAAGTTTCTCTTTCTTAACTCCTTTGCTATGAACACTGACGACAAAATACCAGTCAACCCTTCAGCGTTCAACGTCTGCATGTGACATTGTAATCTGTCCCATACTGCGGGGCTGGTTAAAAGGCAAACCTCTTATCTTATTTACTGCATTCATTTCCTGTGTTTCCTCTCTGCTCAAGGCCTTGGTGTAGCTTGCGACAAAATATATACATTCGAGTCCTCTACAGTTTATTATAAACCAGTAAATCTTCCAAGGCCACTTGGGGTGGAAATGCATCCCTTCAGCTGAGCCTTGCCACTTTGGAGTTAAAGAAAGTACTAACTTATTAAGATAAAAGGATTAATCAACGTGGAATGAAATGTTGAAGTGTGGTCTGGTTGCCTCAAACGCTATAAACACCTCCTCTTAATCAAGCCAATATCGTGTCAGATCAAAGCTTCCCTTTGAAGAAACCGTCCAACTTGGAACAGATAGTTTGGATCTGCCTCGAGACAGTCGGGCTATCGGCTATAGGAAAATGGAGTGAATTAGATGAAAAACCAAGAATTCAGGGGAGTAAACGGTAGGAAAATAAAACTCCCCGTATGCCAGATGTCTCGTGCTTCGCGGTGGGGCTAATGCCCAGCTGTAGCGCTTGTCTCGCAAATGTTGTGTTTTCTCTTTTGTTTTCGTGTAAATATGCCGACCGCTTCGAGAGGCGCTGTGTACGGTTCTATGGTGTTGCTGTTTACAGAGCGAGTACACAAACGCTTAATACTGCAATCTATCTTACAGTTTACCTTCCCCCCCATGTGAGTCCTGCTAGCTTATTTTGTCGGTTGGGAGTTGCAACTCGCCAGGGCAGGGTAAACAGATAGAATCCCTGTGTCTATCATTATTTAAATGTTACGTGTGTATTTATCATGTTGTTTTGACTTGTGGAACACTTGCGGTCGAGGACAGAGCAAATATAATAAATAAACACTCTATTCCAACATATTACGGTTTAGAAGAAGACAACATTTACAAGGTTTCCCCCTTGACGAAACAAAATGGTGACGTGCATTAGTGATCGAAGAAGTAGCAGGCGGAGTCACTGTACAGTCTGTGTGTTCCCTGGTTCCCAAAGGAGCCAAAGTTTCCATGTATGGGTAACAAAGTATGACTTAATTTCTTGCGTTTTTATATTTTTATAATAAAGTTTTAATGAAAAGGGCATCATGATTTCAGACTGTTTATTTCGTTGGTTGTGATGATTTCTGTGTCCATCTTTTTCGGTTGGTTTTAAAACAAAGCGGTTCTCTCTTGGAGACTCACCATCTGTGTGTAGCTGGGATAGAAGGTCTGCTCGTTCAGGGGGAACTTCTCCGGGCCGAGGGAGTGGTAGAGTTTGATCATGTGGGAAAACTGCGGGGAAAGAGATAGAGAGGGCCAGAGTTCCTCATTAGTCTTGAGTTAGGAGGTTGGCCTAGATGGTGTGGATATCTGAATTATGGTTCACTCCACAACCTCACAGTCATGAGTTCACACGTACATTTGGACCATCGTTGTGCATGAATATAAATCACACACACACGGATAGGGACATACACACACAGAAACAGACACACAAATGAACACAGCCGTTCAAACATTTTTCTCTCAATTAGAAACACACACACATACCGGTATATATCAAACGCACATTCTTTCTCTGTCACACACAAACATTCTTTCTCTGTCACACACACACACACACACACACACACACACAGACAGACACACACACACACACACACGTGACAAACAGAAACACATTCTTTCTCTGTCGCAATCTCACACACAGACCAACACACAAACATAAACTCCGACCAACACACACACACACACACACACACACACACACACACACAGGCACACACACACAAACACCGAACAAACACACACACACAGGCACACACACACACAGAAAAACGCTCACACAAACACCGAGCAACCCAGGCACTAACACACACACACCAAGATGAATGACTAAAGTCTGAGGGAGCCAGGACACTGATTCCCTCTGCTGTGGTTGGTTGGGGGGATGTGAGGGAGACAGGGCGGGTGCTTTGTCCAGGCCTCTGAGACGACAGCCTGTTTTGTCTCACTTGCTCAGAAGCTGATGGGAAGAAGTGATAGAGACCACAGTACCATCTTGGCACCCCGGTGCCGATCAACAACACACTGGCTGAGCATCCCTGACACACACACACACGCACACACACACACACACACACAGGTTGGTATGGCGATGAATCAGTGTCTTAGATGAGCCCTGAAGGGGGGAACGCCTGGGGACAGGAAGTCCGCGACAGGAAGTGACCGGGACACTCACCACCCAGGGTTTGCTGCAGAAGTTGTAGATGGACAGCAGGGAGTTGACGCTGGCCACGCCCCCGAACTGCAGGCCAATCACGAGGCTCCGGTAGTCCTCCCCCGGGGTCATGCTGTAGGCGTGCTGGCGAATCAGGACAAAGTCTGGCCTGAAGGACCTGCGGAGGTACGGAGGCAGACCCCCACAGACCACCGTAAGATCAGAGGATACCAGAGGAGCAGGAACACAAACACGTTTATGTTGGCGCGCGTTTGTTTTGATACGCTGCACACACACACACACACACACACACACACACACACACATCTGCATTCCTGAGATAAGGACACACGGCCGGGGAGACGGCAGACATCTGCAGTCCGACCCTGACGTCGGACGGTGAGATGAAGGATTTTGGAGAGGCTGGCTGACCCTCAGGGAGACATGTGCATAAAGCAGAGAACAGAGTCAACGTGTCAAGTGGAGTGTGTGTGTGCGTGTGTGTGTGTGTGTGTGTGTGTGTGTGTGTGTGTGTGTGTGTGTGTGTGTGTGTGTGTGTGTGTGTGTGTGTGTGTGTGTGTGTGTGTGTGTGTGTGTGTGTGTGTGTGTGTGGAGGATGGCTGGGTTCGGCAGCCATCCACACAAGACAGATGTGTGCAGGGGTGAGGGTGATTGAGAGACAGATGTGTGGAGGAGTGAGTGGCTGGTACCCGGAAGGTCGCTAGTTCGATCCCCGGCTCCTCATAGCTAGAGCGTCGAGGTGTTTCTGAGCGAGACGCCTCACCCTCACTGCTCCTGACGATCTGGCTGTCGCCTTGCGTGGTTGACACCGCTGTCGTTGTGTGAATGTGGGTATGCATGGGTGAATGTTAGGCAGTATTGTAATGTACTTTGAGGTGGCCACTGGTAAGAAAAGCGCGGTATAAATGCATTCCAGTTACCATTTCCATGGCAAGGGTGCTCATGGTGCCATGTGTGGTGTGTGGTGACGGTTGGTTTAACCTGTTGCACACTGATTACAATCACTCAAGGTGCAACAGTTGTGCAGGCTCACCCAGCCCCCGGCGTCCAATCAGACTCGGGCCAGGTGAGGCTGCTTCCACCAGCCATCATCCACACACACACACACACACACACACACACTCCACTTGACACGTTGACTCTGTTCTCTGCTTTATGCATGTGTCCTTGGATGCAGACACAGTCTCACCCACGTCAGCATGACCGTGTCGGAGTACCGGGTGTTACCGAGACGCTACGCCCAGTTTTACAAGCTGCGGTTCAACGGAACACAACAGAAGACGTGTCATTAGGTAAGAAAAACACGACTGATCCAAGAGAAATAAAAAGGCCCCACGGTGATATATAAATCACTGCTCTGCAGTCGTGTGGATTCACTGACGGACGTCTCCTTGTGTACACATGCGTCCACTTGGACGATGACAACTGTTGGCGACACAACTTGCTGCTCGCTACACAACTTGCAGCTCGCCGGTCGTCAAGGCGTTCCGCCGCGCAGCAGTCAACGGCACTCAGGGGCCCGCTCTGATACCATCTGTCAGGACATTAACACATCGGTGGCCCGGCCCCGAACACACAGGGAAGGACTGGGGTGTGCAGGGGCCAAACAAGAGGGCAGTGGTTGGGCTGGGGGGGGGGGAAGAAGAGGAGGAGGAAAGGGAAGAGGAGGATAGGGAGGAGGTAGAGGAGCAAGAAGGGGAAGAGGTGAAGGAAGGGGAATAGGAGGGGGAGGGGGAAAGGGAAGAGGAGGAAAGGGGAAGAGATGGAGGAGGAGGAGAAGGAGGAGGAAGAGGAGGAAAGGGAAGAGGAGGAGGAAGAGGAGGAAAGGGAGGAAAGGGAAGAGGAGAAGGAGGAGGAAGAGGAGGAAAGGGAGGAAAGGGAAGAGGAGGAGGAGGAAGAGGACAATGACAAGGAAGAGGAAGATGGGGGGGGGGGGGGGGGGGGCGGTCAGAAGAGACGTCATCTATTTGGCCCCGATTACGCAGCCCCCTCGTTACGATCCGTCCTGGACCCCGCTCGGAGCTCAGAGGGGCCCGGGCAACATCTGGCCCCCAAGATCGCATATTGGATCAATTTGGATCAATTTTGATCAGCTGAAAGACCGATTGTCGGTCGATTCTTCAAACTACGTTCCTGAAATCTCAACTGGTGAAGCTGCATTGAGCGAGGTTCACGTTGTAAGCGGTGTTGTGAGGTCGCGATGTCTCAAACAGCCCAAAGCCACTGGTTCTTAGAGGTGACTCCTCTCATACTGGTGTTCTGAACTGGTGGGTTGACAAGATGACGCAAACACACAATTTGTCTTTCTCTTGTAGACGGCACACGCACACACACACCTATGCAGAAACCCTCACACACACACACACACAGATACACACACACACACACACACACACACACACACACACACACACACACACACACACACACACACACACACACACACACACACACACACACAATAACAAAGTATTTCACTCTTTCACACACAAACACAAACACAATAACATTGAAAGCGTTTCACTGAAAAGTGTATCACTCTGACACACACACACACACACACTCCCCCACAGACAGACAGACAGACAGACAGACAGACAGACAGACAGACAGACAGACAGACAGACAAACAGGGAGCTGGCCCTGGCCCTAGCTGGTGGGTGCTTATGTAAGAGCAGGGCTCTCTGGGTGTGTGAGCAGGCAGCAGGCGAGCGAGGCGACAGAGAGACTACAGCTGTTGCTGGGGCAGCTGCCTTCAGCCACAATGGCAGAGCACCAAGTGGGCTCTGATATTGATATGGAGGAGGAGGAGGAGGAGGAGGAGGAGGGAGACGAGGAGGAGGAGGAGGAGGAGGAGGAAAGGAGGTAAGGGGAGAGGAGGAGGAAAGGGAAGAGGAAGAGGAGGAAAGGAGGTAAGGGAAGGGGAGGAGGAAGGGGAAGAGGAGGAGGAGGATGACGAAGAGAAGGAGGGGGAAGAGTAGGAGGAGGAGGAGTAGGAGTAAAGGGAGGAGGAAAGGAAAGAGGAAGGGGAGGAGCAGGAAATGGAAGAGGAGGAAGGGAAGAGGAGGAGGTGGAGGAGGAGGAGAAGGAGGGGTAGGAGGAGGAGAGGGAAGGGGAGGAGGAGGAAGAGGAAGAAGAGGAGGAAGAGGAAGAGGAGGAAGAGGAAGAAGAGGAGGAAGAGGAGGCCGTTCATCTTGAGGTTTCGACCTTGCCACGATGCGCCAAAACCTTTAGAGCTACAGATCAGAGCAGAGCCCGTGGATCAGTTTCATTCCCACTCTGCTACTGTTGTGTAAACGTTTCACGGCCGGCCGCCAGACACCGGCGGACCTCGCGCCCCCCGGCCCGGGTCACATGACCTGCAACCGCTCTACTCAAGTTTAACGACGGAGGGGCAGCGAGGACACCTGAGCCTCTGACTGTGAAACAAACCGACACAACGCCACTGCGTCTTAGTTACGTTCACATCTGCTCCCTACGGCCGTAAACAATCGCTTTACGTGACGAGAGGACGGGATGTTCACCGATACGGCGCCAACCGACCGGAGACGGGCCGCAGCGCCTCTTAGCATGTCCCAGACACACACCGCTTTGAACGCACCATCATCGAGGCGCTTTGCAGCAGAGTAACCAGATTGGGCAAGAGTTCCCTGCCCAATCTGGCAACCCTGGTTACAGTGCGCTTCGGCGCTACGGGAGCACCTCCTCAAACGTCCCACGCGCACACCGTCCCACGCGCACCACGCGCACACAAACGTCCCACGCGCACACTGGGCAGCAGCCGTTGTTGCCAGATTGGGCCAGATTTCCCGCCACATCTGGCCCCAAACTGGCAACACCACTCAGCAGCAGAGGACAACAAAATGAGGCGAGGACGCCGAGGACGCTAGCCCAACCGACCGCGGCTAACGGCGGCACTGACCTACAGACAAGCAGCCATTAGCCGCGGTCATGCTGCCCATTAGCGTTAGGCTAGGCCATGTGTGGAGCCCGGGATACGGCTCTGATGGTCCGGAACACCGCGGATGGGGGACACTTCCAGAGCTCCTCGTTGGAGCGGTCGGAGCTCCACATCTGACGTCCCGGAATGAGATGTTGGTAATTCGTTCATGATGCACCCTTTCACCGGTCATTAGCTACGGAGGGGGCGGCCTCAGCTATGAGGGACGGGAGGGGAGAATGGGTCACCGTTGGAGGGGGGAGGGGGGTTGGAGAGACAGATGTGTGGAGGGGTGAGGGAAGTTGACAGACGCGTGCATGGGTGAAGGTGGTAGAGAGACGGATGTGTGGATGGGTGAGGGTGAGTGAGAGACAGACGTGTGCATGGGTGGGACAGACGTGTGCATGGGTGAAGGTGGTAGAGAGACAGACGGGTGGAGGGGTGAGGGTGAGAAAGAGACGGATGTGCAAATGGTTGATGGAGGGTAAAAGGCAGATGGGTGGATGGGTGATGGCGACTGACAGATGTGTAGGTGGGTGAGGGTGAGGGAGAAACAGGTGGGTGAATGGGTGATGGTGACTGACAGATGTGTAGGTGGGTGAGGGTGAGGGAGAAACAGATGGGTGAATGGGTGATGGTGACTGACAGATGTGTAGGTGGGTGAGGGTGAGGGAGAAACAGATGGGTGAATGGGTGATGGTGACTGACAGATGTGTAGGTGGGTGAGGGTGAGGGAGAAACAGGTGGGTGAATGGGTGATGGTGACTGACAGATGTGTAGGTGGGTGAGGGTGAGGGAGAAACAGATGGGTGAATGGGTGATGGTGACTGACAGATGTGTAGGTTGGTGAGGGTGAGGGAGAAACAGATGGGTGAATGGGTGATGGTGACTGACAGATGTGTAGGTGGGTGAGGGTGAGGGAGAAACAGGTGGGTGAATGGGTGATGGTGACTGACAGATGTGTAGGTGGGTGAGGGTGAGGGAGAAACAGGTGGGTGAATGGGTGATGGTGACTGACAGATGTGTAGGTGGGTGAGGGTGAGGGAGAAACAGGTGGGTGAATGGGTGATGGTGACTGACAGATGTGTAGGTGGGTGAGGGTGAGGGAGAAACAGGTGGGTGAATGGGTGATGGTGACTGACAGATGTGTAGGTGGGTGAGGGTGAGGGAGAAACAGGTGGGTGAATGGGTGATGGTGACTGACAGATGTGTAGGTGGGTGAGGGTGAGGGAGAAACAGGTGGGTGAATGGGTGATGGTGACTGACAGATGTGTAGGTGGGTGAGGGTGAGGGAGAAACAGGTGGGTGAATGGGTGATGGTGACTGACAGATGTGTAGGTGGGTGAGGGTGAGGGAGAAACAGGTGGGTGAATGGGTGATGGTGACTGACAGATGTGTAGGTGGGTGAGGGTGAGGGAGAAACAGATGGGTGAATGGGTGATGGTGACTGACAGATGTGTAGGTGGGTGAGGGTGAGGGAGAAACAGATGGGTGAATGGGTGATGGTGACTGACAGATGTGTAGGTGGGTGAGGGTGAGGGAGAAACAGGTGGGTGAATGGGTGATGGTGACTGACAGATGTGTAGGTGGGTGAGGGTGAGGGAGAAACAGGTGGGTGAATGGGTGATGGTGACTGACAGATGTGTAGGTGGGTGAGGGTGAGGGAGAAACAGGTGGGTGAATGGGTGATGGCGACTGACAGATCTGTAGGTGGGTGAGGGTGAGGGAGAAACAGGTGGGTGAATGGTTGATGGTGACTGACAGATGTGTAGGTGGGTGAGGGTGAGGGAGAAACAGGTGGGTGAATGGGTGATGGCGACTGACAGATGTGTAGGTGGGTGAGGGTGAGGGAGAAACAGGTGGGTGAATGGGTGATGGTGACTGACAGATGTGTAGGTGGGTGAGGGTGAGGGAGAAACAGGTGGGTGAATGGGTGATGGTGACTGACAGATGTGTAGGTGGGTGAGGGTGAGGGAGAAACAGGTGGGTGAATGGGTGATGGTGACTGACAGATGTGTAGGTGGGTGAGGGTGAGGGAGAAACAGGTGGGTGAATGGGTGATGGTGACTGACAGATGTGTAGGTGGGTGAGGGTGAGGGAGAAACAGGTGGGTGAATGGGTGATGGTGACTGACAGATGTGTAGGTGGGTGAGGGTGAGGGAGAAACAGATGGGTGAATGGGTGATGGTGACTGACAGATGTGTAGGTGGGTGAGGGTGAGGGAGAAACAGATGGGTGAATGGGTGATGGTGACTGACAGATGTGTAGGTGGGTGAGGGTGAGGGAGAAACAGATGGGTGAATGGGTGATGGTGACTGACAGATGTGTAGGTGGGTGAGGGTGAGGGAGAAACAGGTGGGTGAATGGGTGATGGTGACTGACAGATGTGTAGGTGGGTGAGGGTGAGGGAGAAACAGGTGGGTGAATGGGTGATGGTGACTGACAGATGTGTAGGTGGGTGAGGGTGAGGGAGAAACAGATGGGTGAATGGGAGGTTGAAAGAGTTCTGGTTGTGCTCAGGGACACTCACACCCTTCCTCTCACCAGCCAATCAGCCAACCCGCTTCTCCCTCCTGAGCCACACGGCGCCCGCCTCACGACGACCTCGTCACCGGGGCACTGAACTCCGACTGGAAGCCAGCAGCCAGCAGCGCTGCTATCCTCCCTCCCCATCTGTCTGCCTCCCGGTCGATAAGGACAATAAGGGCCGTCCTCCGCCTGGGAATGCCACAGATATGAGCTAGTGCATACCGCCGAGCCGCCAGCGGGGCACACACAATGCCGCATTGTGCCTGGGTTGGCTCACCAGACAGGGGGAGAGAGAGGGAGAGGACGACTGGCCCGTGTCTCGGAACCATTTTCTCTCTCCCTCGTTCTTTCCCTTGCCCTCTTCTTCCCTTCGCTATACGTCTTGGCCTCCCCCCCCCCGCCAGCTGTGTCCTGAAGCGTGCGCTAAACGTCCGGGAATTTCGTGGAAAGCAGAAGGAACAAAAAAACATCCCGGAACCGAAGCGCGATAAACAAAAGAAATTCAGATGAATAGTAATTGCTTGGTGAATAATTCAGCCTCAGGGATGAGTGCTTATGCTTCTAGTTCTCCTGAGTTGGCGTCTCTGTTTCCACTGTTCTTCCTTTGCTGCTGCAAACGCTCCGGTTTGGGGATCCCTGGGGATCGACAGTCTCATCTTATCTGGACAGGACAGGGACGGACAGGACAGGACAGGGACAGACGGCCAGCCCCTGCAGTGCTCCATCAAGGGGCCTCCCACCGGGGCTCCGGGAGTCCCAGGCTGCAGGCCTCACACCCAGGGCGGTGCCCTCCTCTAGGCTGCCAAGAGGACCGCGGCCCCTGGCCTGCCTCCAGGCTCAGTCCCATCCACACACACGCGCGCGCACACCCAGCCATACACACGTGCACACACACCCACACCCACACCCACCCACCCACGCACACACACACGCACACACACACAGGCAGGCAGTCACACACAAACACACCCACACACAAACGCACGCACACGCAAACACCCACACACATGCACATACCCACAGGCACTCACACACACCCACACCCACACACACACACACCCACACCCACACCCACACACACACACACACACACACACACACACACACCCACACCCACACCCACACACACACACACTGAGAAGCAGGCATACTGAGGAACAGAACAGACCGAAATAACTGCAGCGTTTAGCCCGGCCGGGCTCATAGGAGCCAGAATGTAACGTAATTCAAAGTAAACATGGAAATTACAGCACGCACACACACACACACACGCGCGCACACACGCACACACACACACACACACACACACACACACAGTACAGGGTGTACCGGACACACCACAACCTAACAAGGAATTAGGGAACGTTTAGCAGCGAGGACACCGTTTCCTTGGAGACAAGTCTTAAAGCAACAGGTACTCAGAGGGAGTCTTGGTGTACTGAACCCAGTGTCGTCGTGTTCTGGTCACGCTGGGATAGTCTCCATAGACCAGCGCCCTTGGACCAGATCCGACCGGACCTGTCTGTCCGACCGATATGTCTGCCTGACCTACCTGTCTGTCTGTCGGACCGACCCATCTGCCTGACCTAGCTGTCTGTCAGACTAACCTGTCTGTCTGTCTGACCAACCTGTCTGTCTATCTAACCGACCAGTCGGTCTGACCTACCTGTCTGTCTGCATGCTTGCGTGCATGTGTGTGTGTGCGTGTGTGTGTGGACTGGGTGTAACCTCTATATATATATATATATTTATATATATATATCTACCAGCAGTTCACCAGACGCAGTACCAAATTAACAAAACAAGTTCAGAATCTGACAACGATCTGCTAATGTGATCTCCCTCCAGCGTTCACGGCTGGTCGCAGGTCTGAGAATGGTGGGATACATGGAGGCTGAGCAGAGCTGCAGTCAACCAGGACACCTTCTCTTCTCCTCTGCTAGACACATCTCTTTCACATGTTCTCATGTGCTGATAGCGCCCAAAACTCGAACAATACTGATCAACTGTCAGATACTCGATGAGTAAGCAAGTCGACCTACAATCATTCACCCTTGTCATCAGGTCCACTGACTTACACTCTGACACTTTCAGGGAGATAAAAAGCTAAGTTTATATATTTAGTGATAACAACTCCCTTAAAAGTCGGCTAAGAAACGGGAGTCAGGACACAGATTTGGTTCGCCGAAAGGTTGTGGGGTCAAACCCCAACGTCGACCCTGTCTAACCTGAGCTGCCCCTGAGTAAGGAAGCTAAGGGAGGATCGGCCTCAATCTTCACCTTAGCGACACGTAGCAACAGAAACAAACCCGTTGAGTGCACGTCGCTTTGCGTCTGCGAAAAGGCAGTAAATACTCAAATGACGAAACAGAAATATTTACTGTTGCGATCCAGCTCTTCGACAGAGCCGGAGATTACATTGAGTGCCACTTAAAATCTAACAGCCCTACTTACAATCTCAGAGCCTTGCTTACAATCTCACAGCCCTATGTACAATCTCAGAGCCTTGCTTACAATCTCACAGCCCTACTGACAATCTCAGAGCCCTCCTTACAATGGCCACTTACAATCAGCGGCATATGAACAAAGCTCCTGCTGATCTGGTTGGATCAGAGCTACTGACTTTCACATGAAGTTCATGAGAAGGGAACTCTGGTGATCGCTCCTCAATCAGAGGGCTCTTATGAACCAGGAGAGGAGGAGGGGTCTGGACTGGGGGTGGGCCTGGGGTGAGGGAGCAGAGTTGGATTGACTCGATGGTTAATTGTGCTTGGCTGATGTAACGACCCCCCCCCCCCCCCCCCTTTTGAGTCCTGTTTTACATTAGACAGATGGTTGCCGGGGCCCGGGTCTGAGATAGCATGAGAGAGAGAGAGAACGAGGAGAGCCAGGAGAGCAATAGAGAACGAGAAAAGCAAGACAGAGACAGAGAGAGCGAGAGAGAGAGAGAGAGAGAGAGAGAGAGAGAGAGAGAGAGAGGGAGAGGGAGAGGGAGAGAGAGAGCGAGAGAGAGAGAGAGAGAGAGAGAGAGAGAGAGAGAGAGAGAGAGAGAGAGAGAGAGGGAGAGGGAGAGGGAGAGAGAGAGAGAGAGCGAGAGTGAGAGAGAGAGAGAGAGAGAGAGCTTCTGGACCGCTGGTCCAGTCCTGGCCGGCGGCGTGGCTCGTGTCCACGTGTTTCTCGGCTGACCTCCCGTGCGCTGCCGCTGAGCTCGTCATGCCTCTATAACGGGGGTCCTGCCGTGTGTTCGATCCCCCGGGGGGCGCGATGCCCAGCCGCGACCCGAGAGCACCACCTCTGGTTGGGCGGGAAACAGCCTCAGGTTAACATAGTTGACAGAGGGGGCCATGTTAACTGGCCCCCTCTCTTAACGTTGTTTAGCGCCATGCTCCGATAGCCCAGCACCATGCTAGGGTGACTCGGCACCACGGTAACCTAGCAACCTGCTGTGGCAACCCTAGCATCCGCCTTACGAGGTCCATCACACCACCGAGGGGTATAATGTCCGGCCTACGGGATTAAATATAACAATACTTCTTTATACATTTTTGGGGGAAATCCTTGATAAATTTGTCGACAGCAGATCTTGAGAGCCTTGCTGAAGCGCAGCTGGCCAGTCGCTTCTAGAATTTTCCATGACTGGCAAGTCAAGACGAGGGTATCGAACAAAATCATACGAAAATAAAAATACATGTGATCATACAATGTCCTCCTATAGGCTCAGTAGAAGGCCTTTGATCCTGCTTTGTGTGGCGCTGGCTTTACGTCTGCACGTATGTAGGTGTAAAACCCAAATAAACAGAGAGACAAACACAGAGCACATCTCTCGCCAGAACCACAAATAACCGCTTTGCGTCGGAGTGAAAGCACAAGATGGCGAAAACTCCTAATCCAATCACGGCGGTGCTGGGTTTCCCAGCAGACACCTCCGTGGGACGCAGTCATCCAACAGTGGATCCGACAACAACAACACGCCCAGGAGCCAATCCCTCACAGCCGGCCTGTGTTTTATGGTGGCAGCGCTACGCAGGAGTAATCAGACCATCTGCGTCCAATTTGGCCTCTCTCTCTCTCTCTCCGTCTGAGCGGCAAACATCGCCCAGAAGAAACACACGGCCCACACAATAATCTCAGTGTTAGCGTTCAAAACAGGTTGCAGTGTAATCTGTGTCTCGTTACTGGCCTGCCCCC
>NC_136937.1:4044045-4191545 GCF_949987615.1 Pollachius pollachius
ATCTTGGGTGAAGGAAATGAGGATCTCTCGGATGGAGGAGATGGAGACGTCTTGGGTGGAGGAGATGGAAAGATCCAAGCAGAAGATGGGGATTCTGTGGTTCTCGTCTAGCTCCGTCGGTAGAGCACAATGTTAACGTCGCCTTTTTCCATCGTACTAAACCAGCTTTGAATCTCGCTGTGACTGCCCTCACAGTATTGTAAATACAATGCTTTGTTGTAATATATAAAAAGGAATATCTTCCTTGCTAATTCAGGGAGTTTTTTCTTGCCCTCTGGGGGGCTAGGGTCAGGGGGTGTCATAGAAATATGGCCTGTTAAGCCCTTTGAGACTCTACCTGTAATTAAGGGCTATACAAATAGAATTGCATTGAAATTGAATTGAATAAGGGAGCCCCAAGGATACATGATGGAGGGCAGTGAATGGACAGGGACAGGCCGCAGAGACCCAGTGCTGAGGAGGGGCAAATAGGAGGTGATGGCTTGCTGGATTACCAGGCTGGAGTGGGGCACTCAGACACAGCTCGAATGAGAACCAGCAGGGCTCTGTAATACTCATCAGGGGCTCACTGCCACGGATCACAGCAGACCACGGCTTTGATTTTTTTTTGCAGTTGTCAGCGAATGAGGAGATGAGGAGGACGCACACACACACACACACACACACACACACACACACACACACACACACACACACACACACACACACACACACACACACACACACACACACACACACACACACACACACACACACACACACACACACACACGTCGGTGGAGCTTGTTTGGACTTAATATATGCACACACTCGTGAAACAAGGCACGTTTCCTGTCTTTGACCAACCGTTGCTTTCATCTTTAAAGTTCTAGTGGAGATCTCGCAAATACACTGTTTGTTTCAGAAAACAGGTACAAACGCAAAGCTGGACCGTGACATTAGACGGGGAGATCGAGACTGAGAGGATAGCGATGCAATCCGGCAGAGGCCCGGATCCGACCTTCTGAAGTGGCAGCCGGGAGGGAAACCTGGGATCGGCTTTTGATTGCAACATGAAACGATGTCACTTTGAGCGCCGGCGGTAATGGAAACGCACTGCGACCCCACGCCGGTTAAACAGACCTTTGTCCTTTACTCTGCTGTACTCATGTTCCCTTTGTCTGCCGTGACGATTTACATCTCCTGATCTCAGCGGACCTCAGTTTACCCCCAGGGTCGTCCCCCTTCGAAAACACACCCAACACGGTCCTGATGCGGTTGCCCCGCGCCCGGTTGCCGGGGCAACTGTAACCGACGATCCCTGCTTGGTGATTCCCAGCTGAGAGCTCTCTGCGTTTATGACCACGGCCCTATTGGACTGACGTGAACAGGCGTACAGAGACGCCGTCTGGGGACCACCGGTGTTAAACCTGTGATCTATTATGGATGTCTGCAGAGAATGCTTGTCTCTCGCTCCTTCTACCCCCCGCCTCTCGTTATCTGGTCTTGGGGATGCAATGCACCATTTGTTTTTTCTTGCGTGTCCCAGGCACTGCTGCTGTTGTCTGTTGTTTCTGCCTCTGATGAGGAAAATCAGGAACCTGACTAATACCCTTTATACAAAAATAACTTTGATATACATTGATAATGTTACTAGGTGCAGTTGATTGATCTGTTGTTCCACAAAGCCGGATCATGATTTAATGATTTGCTTCCCTTATAAAAGGTCGCTCTCAGACAACGATTGACATTAGAAATTCCTCCCATCGATTTCCCGTCAGATTCAATAATGCGCGGTGATATTTACAGTAACCTCATTGATTCATGTCCCTGCCCATTGATTTATCTTCCCTACCACCATCATCACGGAGCAAATGTGCTCTCATGGTCTGGCCATCTTTACGATTTTTTAAACAACCTGTAGACGAAATCGATGCAAAAAAAACACCCATATTTCTTCATTGACCTTTTAAGGCGGAAAAGTTACCTTACTGTAAGCTAATGAATGGTACAGTCCTACACACGGTATTCGACTCGTCAATACACATCAACTACATTATGTTCTGTGTTTAACCCCATCCGTTAACACTCACACAAAAGACCATGACCATAGCAACGTATACATACGATACTGGCCCTCAGATCACTGTAGTAATACAATGGGAGCTCCCTGCTTGCTTCCAGAGTGAGGAAGGCAGGTGATAATCACTGTCAGTCAGGGAGCGGTAATGACAGGGTGCTGAGAGAAAGATAATGCTGTAGGAGACCCTGTGGCTAATGCAGGCCGCGTTGGGGGGGCGGATGAAACACACTACCGTATGGTATCGATTATACAATGCAGCAACCACTGACACACACACACACACACACGCAGACACACACACAAACACACACATGGCAAACCGATAGCGTGAGAAGACTGTCTGTAATGAAACCTATTTACGTTGTGTTCGTTTTAATGAGCGATCCCGCGGCGGTATAGGTTAGCTGTATATTCTCCCCGCCATGGTGAACAGCAGGCGAGCTATCATGCCTCCTCCTCTTTATAATTCATGATGGCCAGCGGTGAGGCGAGGAAGTGATGGTGAGGGGTCAAGGCACTCCAGACCAGATGTGTGGAGCACCGAAACATTACAAGATGGCTGCTAAAGTGTGAGTGTATGACAGCAACGGGGTGATATCGCTTTTTCCTGAACACACCCCTTTGTGACATCACTTCCTCATCCCGGCATAATTCATCCTACGAAATCCAAAAGGTGAACTGTTGGAATGCCATGGAAACATGTTTAGGAGCAGATGTGAATTCTGGCGTGCATTAAACGAAGTGTGTGTGTGTGTGTGTGTGTGTGTGTGTGTGTGTGTGTGTGTGTGTGTGTGTGTGTGTGTGTGTGTGTGTGTGTGTGTGTGTGCGTGCGGTGTGTGTTCTCCTCATTCGCTGACACCTACAGAAATGAAAGCCTTGGTGGACTTTCCCTCGACTACTCCACATTCACTACATGCCCTGGCAGTGGTTGCTAAACCACAACGCCTTCGACTGCAAACGTGCAACGTGGCGACAAAACCAACGCCGCCCACATCCTCACACTCATCGATCTGCTGGAGTAACAGTTGAGTTACGCATGACTGATAATCTATAGTCCGTACCGTCCATGCGTTACCCCGCCCCTTCCTGGGGGGCGGGGGGAGGGTAGCCCTGTGGTCATAGTGTTGAGTAGACTGGGCAGCCCCGCTCATCGATTTGAATTTGCCCTGCACAAGGGTCTGGAGAAGAGCAATACATTTCTTTCTGCTTCTGAGACGTTTTTGCGGCAGCCAATCACCAAGCTGGCTTCTCCCTAGCCCTGGCGTGCTATTGGGCTGGTTTAACACAATGGCGACAGGGAAGCGGCGGCAAGCAGCCAATCGCGTACAGGGTCAGTTGAGCTAGGCCCGTTGATCACGCCTCTTGAGCTGAAGAAAATGACGGCAGCTTCCCCAGACCAAGCTCAATCTATGATTGAGCTCAATCTATGATTGAGCTTGGTCTGCCAACAGCCAGGTTGGATGTTGAGTGCACCAGGGCGGCCGGTGGCTCGGGAGGTAGAGCGGGTTGGCTGGTAACCAGATGGTTGCTGGTTCGATCCCCGGCTCCCCCTAGCTGAGCGTCGAGGTCTCCCTGAGCGAGACGCCTCCCCCTGACTGCTGGCTTTTGCCTCGCGAGGTTGACTCCGCCATCGATGTCTGAATGTGTGCATGAATGGGTGACTGTTAGGCAGTATTTTAAAGCACTTTGAGTGGCCATAGGTTAGAAAAGCAATTTACGAATGCAGTCCATTTACAATTTACCAAAGATGAACCCCAGAACGATTACTGTGCCGTTTCCCAAGCAGCAGCATTACACCCTCTCGAAAACCAAATCACACAAAGTCTGTGAAGCAGCCTACAGTTTTTGTTTTTATGAAATTAGCCTGCATTGATTTTTTTTTCTGCTGCATCAGGAGATTGCCCTTAAACCAAAGAAGAAGACGAGGAGCTGGTCGTGGTGGTGATGTCAACATGAGTCACCACAGATGGTCCTGCCCGCTCTACCACCAAACCTGGCACAACGTTGGTCCGTGCGTTTCACAGCTGTTCTGTGTCCGTCTGTCCTGTCCTATCTGGCTGTGTTCTGTCCTGTAGCACTGCACTGCTTGACCAATGGGGGTAATTACTTTAAGGATTAATTACCGCCTTTTGTCCAGCCTGTCCGCCTTCCGCCACCCACTACACAAAGCTTAGTGGGACGGCTCTGCCAATCAGGAGACACCAGCGAGCTAACCGCTACGTTACCGTAGTAGCATTTCCCCTTGCCAACCGGGGGAGGGTAAAACTCTGTCCATTGATTACTCCAGGGTTGCCCACATTTTGGTCGTCAATCAGAGTATGTATTCCGGACGATCGGCCATAAAAGATGGACATTTTTAAAGCATAAATGTCATCGATGATCTGCTGATCCCCCCCGACGACCCCCCCGACCACTACAATGGTGGACATACTCACAGGCGTAAAGCGTTGCCGCCCCCCCCCCCCCCGATGTTAGACTGCCTGCCAAAGAAAGCAGAGGGTGATAAACCACACACCATCCACAGTGTGATCACCCTTTAAAATGATGAGCTGTAATAAACCAGCTTTGATCGGTTAATTCAGCCACAAAGGAAATGGATCATTTCCTGTCCATCTCCCCACGGCGGTGTCGGCGTCTAGGCTGCGCTGAGAGGGCCGAGGGGACAGCGTTTCCTGCAGCCTCACGTCGGTGACTCTGGTGGTTTCGTATCTTCACATTGACACACACACACACACACACACACACACACCCTGAGATCGACCCCTCGGCTCACGTTACACTGCAGAACCCAGTGTCCAGCCAGCGGAACCATGGCCAGATGGAACCCCACACGCAAACACACACGCACGCACGCACGCACGCACGCGCGCTTGAATGCACGCACACAAGCACAGAGATGGGATCGAACTCATGCTGGCTCTGCGTATGGCTATATCACTGAACTGGGAGACTGCGTGTCTGGTGGAGTTTCCTATGTTTAGGGTCTCTACCAGATCAGACCAGGAACCCTAAGGTATTCCTCAGTATTCTATGGTATTCCACAGTATACTGTCTTCCCTGGTATTCCATGGTATTCTACTGTATTCTATGGTATTCTACGGTATTCCATGGTATTCTAGGGTATTCTCTGTATTCTACGGTATTTTCTGATCCCCTACGATATTCCACGGTATCCTACGGTATTTCCTGGTATCCTACGATATTCTACGGTATTCGGTATTCCCTTTTTTTACGGTATACCCTGTACTCCACGGTATTCCACGGTATTCCACAGTGTCCTACAGTATTCCGACCTCGGTTAGAATCGAATAGATGGTAAAAACCAAACTATATCAGAGGTAAGTGAAGCGAGTCATGTGAGAAGAGGCGAACAGCGAAGTATAGTAGCAGGACAGCAGTGGGATCCCCAAAGCCCATCAGAGTGACGGGTTCGGCCCGGGAGCGTATACAACGGGAATCCCTTTGAGGCCGGAGCGGTGATTAAGGGCTGGACAAATAGAGCAGACTCTCTATTAGCTCAGACAAATCCATCTGGCGTCAGACGCACGTTGGACGCATCGAACGGAAAAGGGTACGGGAATCTAGGTGTGTAGAAATAGGACTCTTCAAGAAACAGGAAATTGCCTTTCAGAAATGTGGTACATAGGGCCAGGACACCAGCATTACTGGCTGGAAGTAAAAGGTGTTATTATATCCCACAAAACATGATAAATCACAAACAAGAATTTGAAAGAGCGGGATTGTATTAATGCCATCAAACTCGTTAATACATCAAATGAATGATTATACATTCCCCATCGCAACACAGCAGAGCTTGGTCTGTTTGGCAGGTAAAACAGAAAGCGTCTTTCCAGCGAGAGACCTTAGAGACGTTAGGGTCGGCCTACCGGAGCCCAGGGCTGTGTACTAGACTCGGTCTATTAACGAGAGACCTGAGAGATGTTTGGGTCTGCCTACCCTAGCCCAGGACTCGGTGGCCTATTAACGAGCAGTTTGGTTCCTTCAACGCCTAATGAATATTTCATGGCAACGGTCATATTTACCAGCATGACATCATACAAAAGTGCAGCGGTGCCTCTGATTAAAAAAAAAAACACATTACGAAGAAAAAAACTGCCAAAAGTACCGCGACAAAAGGCAAAAAAAGCGTTTGGGTTTTTTTTTTTACACAAAAAGCAAACTATCTGCAAAGATTTAGCAGTCCAATTTAATTAAATTTAATATTCGGAACGATTAGTCTACTTTTTCTGCATTCTGCGTTTATCCAGGTCGGGACCCGGTAAGACTACGATTAAGGTGTGACAAAAGGAGGCTGATGCACCACAGGGACACGGCCGAGGGATCCCCTCTCCGGTGCGTCGAACGGAGCGCGATGCACGCACCGGAGACCGTAAAACTGATGCATCTGACGACGACCGCCGCAGCAAATGCATTATTGCATTGTTACATCTCAGGACGATCAAAGCACGGTGCATGCAGCAAGCAAGGCTCACACCAATAGGACGCATAAGGTAGATTAACTGGAGGAAACGGGGGACAGGATGCTCATAAAAACTCAGATGACCCCCAAAGCGATGGAGACGCGGTTAAATCTTCGGTCGATCAGGTGAACGAGTTGCACAACAATCCTGCACACATTTTAATTTAAAAGACATGTAAACACTTACCTACGCGGAGCTCAGGGGTCCCTACAGCGTCGGGTGGTTCTCCTTATGCGCTCGTGTCACAATCACGATAAGCGTTGCCAGATTGGGCCAGATTTCCTGCCCAATCTGGCAACCTTCACTGCACCAAGGGTTGCCAGATTGAGCGGGAAACCGGGCCCAATCTGGCAATGCTGATCAGGATCCCTCATAGGCTGGCGCTCAGCCTCCCTGTCCAGATCGCTCCGTGTCCCCCCGATGCATGCCAGGAAGTGTAGTCTTATGCATTCAGGACCGCAAGCCTGGAGACACCCGATTGGCCGCATGCAGTTAGGCTGCTATGGACAGACAGCATCATTCCGAATTACTGTAACCAGACTGTGATAAATGATGGTCAATTGTGATTAATGATGGATGCATAAATAATATTTATAATAATCATAAAAAAACATGAATGAATGAATCAAAAGCCCATTGCATAATCGTCATCATTAGAAAAGAGTATGCCAATTAAAATACTGTAATTTTCAATTATGTCAGTCAATAGCCGACTATTAATACTGGTGGAAACGAGCAATAGTCTCTCAATGCAACCTGCTTCAACCTGCATTGCCACGAAAACGTTTGATTACCAAAATCATCCTCGTAGTGATTATGTTGACATAAACAACAAAGATCACTTCCAACCTGCAGCTTAACTGCTGTAGCTGCAGGAAACCTAATCCCTACAACAGAAATCACCCGCCCGCCCAAAGGTAGACCCACAGTAGGACCAAAACGGATTCCCAAAGTCTTGCAGGGTCGTCTCTCCAAGTTTCCCGACATACATGACTCAGCAAAACACACCGGGGACGGGAGGGGAGCGAGGCGATGCATCTCACACACCAGACCCAAAACCCCTCTCCGATCCATGGATCATCTACTCTCCGATGAGCCCCACGCCTCGACCCCGCCCCTAATGACCGGGATGAGACGCACCTGCTGGGGCGGCCGGGGTCCGGAGGAAGAGGCGGCCCCCGTTGACAGGGAGGCCTGGACCCTCTCTGCAGCTGGAGTTCAGAGCTGCCTTACAGCGGAATGAAGTCACAACCGCTGGTGTTGAATTAGAAATTAGCGGTTAGACGCTGGATCGTCTTGGACCAAGCGGTTCTATGTTAACAGCAGAGACGAAGGCACCATGTAGGCCTATGCTTTAGGATTATAACGCAATGATTAAACACTCGGATAATATCATTTTCCACAACTCACGTCTCTGAAAGCGTTGCCAGATTGGACCAGATTTCCCGCCCAATCTGGCAACACTAGTCCCAGATGGCTGGAGCATCACGCTGGGGTTTTTTTCGCCGTTGGCCGTGTTCACTCTCTTTCTGGGGCTACTTCGCGACGTGAGGCGGTGTAACTCGCTGGTGGCATTGGTCATCACAGATCACAGTGTAATGTGTTAGTGTGTGTTAAATACATTGGCCAAATAAATTAACTTACTGATTATGTAAACTACATTTGGCACAGAAGCAATGCAGTCTCAAAAACGGTTCGATTTTTCAATCAATTTATATATATTTTTTTAAAATACATTGAGAGTTACACAAGCAATCACAGATTGTTCTTTCAGGATGATACACACTGCAGCAAATAAATGATGTTTATAACCCTGCAAACCAACCTGTTTTTTAAGGTAATTAAACACAATTATGACATTGGTCGTTGATTCGTGTCTAGTTGCTGCTCTCTGCTGGCCACAGTCGGTACAGACATTTAAATGTTTCATTTACACTCATGATGACGTCCTCTCCCTGATGTGTGGACGAACCGGATTCGGAGTGAATCCTTCATCAAGGCCAGCCGTGGTTTCCATAGATTTTAATCAAACAGCAGCTCATTGCTACGCAAATGTCAATCAACTCCCCGGTTACCATAAAGCATGTTTCTATTGTGTATAGGTGTATATTGTATAATTTTAATGTACAACAAAAAATGTATCAATACATTTTCTTTTTGCTATACCTCAGGCTTTTCAGATTAGACCTCATGTTGAACGAGTCAAGACCCAAAACCCTTCTACAAATGGGCAAGGTAGAATCAAAACCAAAACAGATTCCCAAAGTCCTTCAGGGGCGTGTCTCCATGACTCGACACACCATGACTCTGCAAAACAAACCGGGGACGCAACCTTCAGGAGGCCTGCGCCCCTATTGGCGGGACGTTTCTTTCAAACGTCCCGCCATTCCGACGTGTCATTAATCTAAATTTCATTCAAATTATCGTTATACTTAATGTGATTATATCTTAATTCCAGGCGCTTTAGTGTCTACACCGACATTCTTCATTGGGGATACATTCCTAGTCTTTGAAACCTGTCATATCGGGCATGTTAAATAAGTGCACGCCCCACCACTCGTAGCACACTTCTGGTATATTTTTCCAGGATTCAAGTATTCCTTTTAAGTATCTAGTGAAATAGAATTTGAAATGGAAAATTATTATTGCACCCTAAGAAATTCTTTCCTGGTTTTCTTGTAATAATTCCTCATTAAAAAAGACAGCAAGTTTTTCCTCATGTTTTTGAGAATATACTGTAGGGGTGAAAGCTGCAGCTGCCACTAGTGTGGACTGATTGGACAACAACAAAGCGTTAAAGCATCAATGGGGAAAGGCTGTCCCCTAAATGCTAATGTAAACCCTGGTTGGATAAGGATTCAAAATTGGATATGACGATGAAATCTGACGCATAGTTTCAGGGTTAAATAAATTATTGCTGTCTGTGGTTCTATATGGGCTGTGGCAATAATTTTGAAAAATAATAGGCTTCAGCAACATAATGAAAAAAATAATTATGAACTAGTTAATTTTTGGAACTTTGAACTAAGTTCAAATTTTTGGAACTTTGAACTAAGTTCAAATTTTTGAATCATGAACTATGAACTGAACTAGTTGTAAAATTTGTGAACTGAACTTTGAACTAGTTCATGTAGAAAGCGAACTTTCCCAACACTGCCTGCCCCGCCCTAGCACACCACACATGAGTCCTTTGGCGTCGGCTTCGGGCTAGGGTAGGTCGGGGGCGGGGGGACGGAATTCAAGAACGAGGGAGTGTTGGCGTACACCTTCGTGGGCGTGGCTGTGGGCACGGGCGTGGGCCTCACCACCGGCGCGGCAGCGACGGTGATGAAGGACCGGACATCCCAGGCCGACACCGTCTCCTTGTACGTGAGCAGGAACTCCGGGTAGATCTGAGGCCGGTCAAAGATGACAAAGATGGAGGGAGAGAGGATGTCGTCGGCGCAGCTGTCGTAGAAGAGGGTGTCCCCGCCGTCCTTGGAGGGCGGACGCACGTAGCCGGCCTTGCCCCGGGTGTGGTGGCCCACCAGCACCCGGGACACGAACATGGAGCGGACCGTCGAGGTGTTCCCGGTGTAGTTGTGGGAGTAGCTGGCGTCCCGGGCGAAGTAACTGCCTGGGGATGGGGAGAGAGACGAGGAGAGGAGGGGAGAGGGGGAGACAGAGGAGAGGAGAGAAGGGGAGACAGAGGAGAGGAGACAGAGGAGAGGGAGAGGAGAAGAAAGAGAAGAGGAGAAAACAGAGGAGGAGAAGACAGAGGAAGAGAGGAGAGGAGGAGATGGACGGAGGGGGAAGTGTGACAAGATAAGAAGAGAAGAAATATGAAGTGTTGCTTTATCTTCAGCTTGAGCTTGTGTTTTGAAACATAGACCCTGAATCCATCGAATACACACAGAAAATACCCACAGAATAATACATCTTATCCAAAAAGGTTCAACCCATTTCAAGTATATCGGCACATCTAAAGTTTGTTTGTGCAACCTTTGGTTATCCAAGCCAATCGAACAAATGTCAGTTGTTTAAGTGGCAGTCTGTAGGATTTAATGCCATCCGTCCAGGTATGGCGGTGGTACTGACCTGTGAGGTGGCAGTAGGTATCGACTAACTTTAGGTCATAGTTTGACAGCTTAAGAATGACAGCGATTATGATTTAACATTTAACTAGTCCTTCTAGAGCCATTTGTCCATTCTAGGCTACTGTAGAAATATGGCAACTTCCATGGCATTGGACTCCCTCTGTAGAAATTGTAAATCAACAACACACAATTGGAATATATTTTTATGGGCTGTATGATAACTCAAACACACTTATGTACATGCAATACCTTCCAAGACTGTTGTGCTGCATGCCACTTATCGTACACACTGCACCTTTAAGCCCTGCAGCCGTGTCGTAGCGGTTAGCTCACCGTTGCCGTAGGCGGTCCCGTGGGTTCCGCAGATCCTCCAGTCAAAGTTCGAGCAGCAGATGGCGTCGATGAACTTGGAGTCTGTGCCGTGGAACAGCTTCCTCTCGGCCACGCAACGGCCCCCGTTCTTCGTCTTCATTTGTTCCCTTTGCCTTCCATAAATCACAATTTCAAAAAGAGTTACAATTTCAGTTGATCGTTGCAGACGTTATCGTTTTAAGTCGAACACCGCACAGGTCCGCACCGTACGAGTCGAACACTGTATGTAAAATGGCCGACACGAGAGAAATCAAACACTGTATGGTGTTCGACTCAAAACGATAATGCTTATAATGATAAAAATAATAGTGTTTAATGCTTATGATAAAAAAAATCGTGTTCCTAAACACTGTAATTTTAACCATTTAAAAAAATATATATATTTCCCTGGTCTCGGCCATTTTACGGATTCTCAGACTGAGTGACGTACAACTGAAAGTAGTCCCAGAGACTCTTGTTCTGAATCCTCTCGATCTTCACGATGTCAAAGTCGGTCATCGTCTTACGAAACAGCGTCTCCACCTCCTTGTATTCTTCGGACGAATCTTGCAGCTGAACTTTCTACCAGAGACGGAGGAGGAAGACCTTAATTTACCTTTGAGAACGGTTAAAACCCAAAGGTGTATATCATGAGACTCGTATTTTTAGCCACTTTTTAAATACATCCTAGCTTTGTTTATCATCAGGATGTCATCACCATCAACACTAGATAACACTCAGAAATTAAGAAGAAGTTAACATCATCTTTCTAATAATGAATATAATATTTATATTAACGCATGCACTTCATGATCTCAAACTAAAAAATTGTGTTTGCTTGTAACTCTTCTTATAAATTATAATTATCATTACCTTGTGTCCAGTGACAGGAACCTGGGTCCTGTCCCAGTGTCTTGGCACAGCTAGGAAATTGGTTGGACCATTTTGAGGCCTTCTACGGAAATAGAAAAACAATAATAACTTCACTTGCAGAGTAATAGAAAGGACCAGTTCTGTGTGTAGTTTATGGGCAGCTATCCAAAGTGCCTGATGTAAAAGTAGGGCTGTGTCTCACCGAAAAAGGAGGGTCAATATTAGCATAGAGTTGTGACGACAGATACGACGATACAACTGGTTGCCAGTCAGTGGCGCTTTCTGAGGGCTTACAATCATCTGTACATGGACATTTTTCTACAGTAGGAATGGAATTTCCCAAAGCTTCCTGGTCATAAAGCAGTAAAACCGAAAGCGATAGCATTCATCAGGGTTAAGCCTGGGTACGGGTGTGCATGAAGGAGGCTGGTTCATGCTTTTCTTATATTGTGTAGTGCAGTGGTTCTCAAATGGGGGTACGCGTACCCCTAGGAGTGCTTTGAGGTACCACAGGGGATACACAGTGAATTGAAAAGTAATTAATTTTTTTTCAAACCTGAGCAACTTTAAATTCTGAAAGCTAGACAATAGCAAATCGGGAAAACTGGACAAGTGCTTGAAACGTGACCCTTTTAATGTTCATGTTTACACTTCCAAATAGAACGCACATATATTATTCATGTTCCATTTTATTTTATTCTGCCTGTTTTGTGTTTTGTGCCAGTGAAGGGGGTACTCCTTCCACTGAAAATATAACTTAAGAGTGGGTACACAAGTAGAAAAATTTTGAGAGCCACTTGTGTAGCGGGACCAAGATGTTTGACTTCTCTAAAAGCAAACAAGAGAGGCAGTCCCTCCTCCAGGTGGAACACACCTTGTCCTGATGACCTGTACGTCAGCGGAGGACAGGAAGCGAGGCCGTCGCCTCACCACCCTCTTGGTGCCATATCTCTTATTGGTCTGGATCATGTCTGCAAAATGCAAAGGAATACAAATCTTATGATGCTACGTTTCCATGTAGTCTTCAAGCAGACACTGTCTGAAGCGACTCACAGAGAGATCTCAGTACAGATTATTAATAGAGCGAAGGCAGAGTTCACTGCTTGTTCAATGGTTGGCTTAGATCAGGAGGTAGGGCGGGTCAAGAACCAATGTTCATGAATGGAATTGTAAGCAAACAGGTATTACAAGTAAAACAAGTGAAGTCTGGCAGTTAACTTTGCTCGCGAGGATGGCTGAACGCGCGAAAATCATTTATTGTAAAGGGGGGAACACAACCTCAATGGCAAAGCACATTAGCACTGTGCATCAAATAAAGGCCAAATGCAGAACCTTCGACTGTCTCCGAGTTGAAAAGACTGTCTCCTCCTTCTCCTGTCGCACCACAGACAGGCCCGTCTTAATCATCCACTAAAGGGTATGAGCGGTAATCGCACACAGACATTGTCGATAGTCCTGTCAGCTAAATATAGTAATCCAATTGTGAAATCGGTGTTGTAATCAGCAGCATACAAGCTAGTTATCTTAAAAAGTAAATAAAGTTTCAGACGTGCTGCGTGATGATGTGGTGAGGTTGGCTCAGTAAAACGACTATTAGGTTATCATGATGCGTTCAAATGTAACATGAAGAAACAGGAAATGTAGTTTTTGGTGAGAAAATTGAGTTATACTGTATTACTCATGTTTCTGTATTACTAATACAGTTGTATAGTGCTCTAATCATTTTATAATATATATATTCTAAAATGTATATATATATATAAAAATATATATATATAAAACAATGTTAAGCATGTAATTCTTAATATTTATTAAGAATTACATCCTTAATTTAAAATACAATTATTTATTTCCTTAATATTTTCCTTATTATTAAAATTGCATCTTATTTCCACCAATCAAAAGAAAAGTATCGATAGTGGTATCAATAAAGACTCGGATCGTTAAGCAGCATCGAAAATGGTATCAATATCAATAAATATTAACGATCCCCGTCCCTAGTCCCTGAGCAAGACGCCTCACCCTAACCTCTCCTGACCAGTGTGTGTATGAACGGTTGTAAGTCGCTTTGGATAACAGCGCTTGCTAGGTAAATGTAATGAACTTTGGGTCCCAGGGGTTGAAACTCCCAGGCCACGACGTCACCATCCCTCCCCCGCCGTATGACAAACGATTCGAGCTCATGGGGGTGTACACCGATGGGTGGGTCGGGGGGTGGGGGGTAGTAACGGTGGCTCACCCTGGAGGCTGAGTGTGTAGGCCTGGGACCCTGCGGTGAACTCCACCACCTCCTGGGGGTTGTTCTGGAACTTCTGCTCCAGCTCTGTGCTGCTGTTGGTCTGGAGAGAGCGAGCAGGCAACACACACACACACACACACACACACACACACACACACACACACACACACACACACACACACACACACACACACACACACACACACACACGGAAAACGAAACTGTTAAGTATTTTTTATCTATTCAGGTCAGTTCTTTGAATAAATTATTATTCAAGCATAATTTAAGGCATATTTTAACTCTCCCGCCAATTATATACCCTGAGCCCCCTAGCAGGTACTCTAGACTTAACTTTTACAAACCACAGATTACAGTTTTTTTAATTGCTTGAACACTTTAGACACATCCCGTCCCGGGGCAGCGCGGGGGAAATATATCATTGTGTGCCTCTATAAGCCTTCGAGGGTAACTGCACCGTCCCTATAGGTCCCTACAATACCCAACATATCTTCACACTTCTAGATGCACTTCATAATGCTGCTGAACAGGAAAGATCAGAGCAGCCCAGGTTTTTTGTTGTCTGGGATAATGTTTGCTTCCATCGGGCTGTTTTGGTCCGGAACTGGTACACCAACAATAAACAATTTGAAGTCGTATACTCGCCATTTCTAAACCCTATAGAAGTTTTTTTTTTCGGTTTGAGGATGTAGTGTATATGACCGCCAACCATATGCCCGCATGCCTCTTCTGCAGGCAATGGAACAGGCCTGCAGAGACATTGAGGTAAGGTAAATCCATGGATGGATTCGGCACACAAGGCGAGGATTCATAAGCCCACCCACACACAATTTCCATGTTTTTCTGTGTTTACAGTACAGTTGTGTATTTTTGGTAAATTTTTGTTATATTTTTGCTTAAACTGAATTTACTGAACTGTAAAGTACTGTACTACAATGTAAAGTGTTGAGTATTCGATTTTTTGGTTGTTGTGAAAATGTGCCTTCTGTGGAACTGAATTAAAAGAGTGAATATGGAAGACTGCAGTATTTTATATAAAGTAGACTAGTGTGTTGCTGCTGATCTGAAAGTGTATTCATATGATACAAGTGTGTATCATTTTGTCATCAGAGTGACATTTTGACGAAGGATTGTTAGGTTTCGATGGAAGAGTTTCAATTTGACATAGATGTGAATGGTTTATTTCTCAGTGTTGTGTCTAATTTGCTTGTGTGTTCAGTTTTGACACAATGAGCCAAGTTTTGCAAAATGTATTCAAGCAATTGAAAAAAAATGGAATATCGGCTGGTTTATTACATCTGCGGATGTGAGCCAATACAGGCCGGCGCCGCTTTGCGATGGTGCTGAACTCACCGGTGAATCGTACTGGTTCCAGATCCCATTCTCATCCTCCCAGTACCAGAGCCACTCAGTGGTGAGTAGGAAGGTGGGCTGGAGGACTGAGGAGATGGAGGAGAGACGCCTGACCTTCTGGAGTCCACGCGTCATGGTGTCAAAGCACACCGCTTCTACATCCACCGTGCTGCAGGAAACATCACACACCGTTGACCCTCAGTATGTGGGTTTAGAGATCACAAGTGCAGCATGAAACACAACGCAACATTTGTTGAATTTATTCAATGGTTGAAAATAGACCGGACTTTGGGAAAACAACAGGAGTAAACTGAGGTTCCAAACTGGGGTAAAACGGAGTAGACTAATTGAAACGAAATGGGTTTCAAACTGGGATAAAACAGTAGGCTCATTAAAACGAAAGGGGTTTCAAACTAGTATCAAACCAAGGAGTCAAATTTAAACCAAAGGGTTTCAAACTGAGACGGTAAACACAAAAGGCTAATTTAAACAAAAAGGGTTTAAAACTGGTATCAAACTGAGTAGGCTCATTTAAATACAAACAGTTTCAAACCTGGATTCAACTCATTAGGCTAATTTAAACAAAAGAGTTTCAAACTGGGACGTAAACGGAGTAGGCTTATTTCAACAGCACCTTCAATCGTTCCTGTCCCATACCTGTATGTCTTTTTGGGGTTACAGTAATCCTCTTCTATCTTCTCTGAGCTATCCAGCAGCGTCCACTGATGGCCCTCCAGAACTTCCCAGCTGTAAGGCAGCCTGTAATGAGCTCGGAAACACCTTTCTGAAGAAGACAGGGAGTAAAAATGTATTATGTATCGGTGATTTATGAGGCTAACGCCACAGGTCATCTCTGGTGCTCTGGTGGCATCAGGTTCGAACTGTGTTTTCTATACGATTTGTTTTTAAAATACGATTAATTCGTTTGAACTCACCTACGGGGTGTCTACAGGTGCATTTAAGGAAGTACAGGCAAATCTCGGTTTTATCTGAAAAACAATACAATCAATGAACAACTGTTTTCAGATCCATGGAAGAGCACTTTCCCTCCTGAGCCACATGCCGCCATTGTGCTGATTCACTTGAAAACCTCCAAAAATACATACAAGGGGACAATAAATGTAAATATCAAATAAACGTTCTGGCTTTACCTTGAGGCGGTCTTCTCCTTTTACCAGCTCCCCATCCTGGAGCTCCAGCTCCATCGATAACACCTCCAGCTCCACCACCACCAGCAGCAGCACCACCAGCACCACCGATAGCAACGACACCATCAGCACCACCGATAGCAACGACACCACCAGCAGCACCAATAGCAACGGGAGCACCGGCACCACCAGCCCCAGGGACCTGATTGGTCTGTCCTGCCAGCTTGGCCTTGTGCTCGATGCTACTCAGGACCTTCTTGTTGATGTACAGCGGCTTCATGGCCGCCATGAGGTCGTTAGGGATGCGGCTCTTCTGCAGCACGTTAAAGGGCTGCGGCTCGTAGAAGTCGTGGGCCAGCGAGCAGCAGCAGTTACGACGCAGGTATTGCTCACAGATGTGGATCCTTTTGCAGCCCTCCTGGCATCCGGCGTTGTTGTAGTCGAAGCACACCTGTCGGGGTGGAGAGGGGGTGTTTTTGATGATTGGCATTCTGGACAGGGATATTTGCATGGTAAGGCAATGTTGATCTCTCTCAAGATTTCTGCCTTGCTAATTGAGTTTTTTCTTGCCCTCTGGGGGGCTAGGGTCAGGGGGGGTGTCATAAATATATGGCCTGTTAAGCCCTTTGAGACTGTACCTGTGACTAAGAGCTATACCAATTAAATTGAAATTGAACATTGATCTACGTAGTTGAAAACACACTGTGTTTAATTACAAATAAAGCAATTTAAATATTGGTAATCGTTGGCTCACAAAACTGAAATATAAAGTGTATTTTATGTTGCATATTGTCAGTATGCAATAAAAAGCACTAAAGCAAACTTTTATGAAAGCTAACGTTGAATAACAACAATATACAATATATAATACACGACTGGAAGTGCTGAGATACAGTGAACCCTAAATCCATCGCCTGGTTCGCAGTGCTATCCGTTTACTCACTCTCGCATCCGATCTACCAGCTCACACACTTACAGCGGGGAGCAGGGCCATGTCGTTCTGCAGCAGCAACACACATATCTCCGTCTTGTCCAGATCTTCCAAGCCATGTGTTCTCAGAAGTCCGGCGTTGTGTTCGGAGTGGAGGTCGTGGGAGAAGGAACACTCTGCCCGCCTGTAGGGGGGGGGGGGAACACATGACGTGTTCAAGGAACGCCTACCAAGTGATGATACGCGTTCCCCTCACGAGCAGCCGAAGTTGTAATTGAGTAACACAATTACAACTCACATGGTACCCCTTTAATCTCACATAGCCCCTTTAACGCTCGGTGAGTGATACAACATAAATACAACATTAAAACAAGAGGACTTCGATAATAGGACAACACACGCTCAGCCAGGAAAGGGGCCTCCCTCCGAAAGGCCTTCAGATCCCCACCGGAGCACCATGCATAATAGTAAATGGGCCCTCACCTTCCAGGAACAAACTGGCACTCGCCGTAGAGGTAGGTTTTACAGAGATGTAAACTGCTGCATCCAGGTCCAGCGCATACCAGCCTTCTGCACAGTCGGAGAGCCGTCTTGGCGATCAGACGCTTCTCTCCATATATTCCATTTGCGTTGGCAAACCGGTCTCGGTTGCTGATGATCTTGTTTACCGTCGAGGCGTCTCCGAATACACAGTTGGCAACCAGTTCTTCCCTGTTTGTGGATCCGAGGTTCCCGCAGAGATATTTGACTATGGCAGATTCTGCCATTTCAATTTCCTGTATTCACTGGCCTCTCACTCCAAGTTGTACACGGCTTTGTACTCGGTGGGTCGCGGTTATTGACCGCAGCAGCCGGGATGAGCTCCCTGTTCTCACGATTGGAAAACGAAACCTAAGTTTCTTCCGGGATGACCAAATAAGGAAGACGCATGATGTAAACAAGGGTAATAAACGCACCGAACTACATCGGGTTTATTACCATCATTGTATAATAGGCTGTATTAGATCATATTATTAGTTATGGATTCATTTTTTCATATGTATAATTTGTTTTCTTTGTTTTTTAATATAATAATAACACGACTCCGAGAGTTGCCTTTATTGAACGACCCCAAACATAACACAAACACGGCACACCTGATATTGTGGCGACTCCTTCGGGGTCGCGCAGGGGATCCTGGGAATTGGGGTTATATAGATATAGATATATATAATAGATATATAGATATATATAAATATATATATATATATATATATATATATATATATATATATATATATATATATATATATATGTATATATATATATATATATATATATATATATATATAAATATATATACAGGGTGCGATTTGCCGGTGGGGATGGTGGGGATTATCCCCCCCTCTGGTTTACACGTCCTACCCTCTGCTGAATTATTTTATCCTCGGTGGGGATAAAAATTATAATACACAGGGTTCGTCTTCATTTTAAAACATTTTAAAATGTTTCTCAAAATTATCCCCCCCTCTGGTTTTTTCACAAATTGCACCCTGTATATATATATATAAATGGATGGATGGATGGATGCGAGGAGCACGGGAAGGATGAGATGGGAGCCCAGGTTAAGCGGTTACGCAACTGTCGTGCCCCATACACCACACGACCGAGAGTTGACTTCATTGAACACCACCGAACACCGCAGAAACGCGACACACCTTAGCAACACACACAACAGTCTCACTAAGGGTCCCGATCACACTACACATCACACAACAATGGAACAACACAAAATTAGCACACAACCAATAAAAACCCCAAACCCATTCACCCACTTAACCTAACAACAAAACAAGTTGACAAAATCCCCTTTTGTCAACTGACAACCCCAATTCCCAGGATCCCCTGCGCGACCCCGGAGGAGTACACTGACACTAGAGGCACTAGGGGCACTAGAGTTGCGTAACCTGTTAACCTTGGCTCCCGTCTCGTCCTTCCCGTGCTGCTCGCCACATTGGTGTCAGAAGTGGGATTGGCCTGCGCACGCGGTGAAGGATTCGAGAACGACGGTCGAGCCCATGGAGAACAACGCACCCTGCGTTATGGGAGCGCAGCGCCCACCTGTGGCCACGACCGGAAAGGGCAGAGAACCAGCAGCTGCCCACCGCCCCCTGGTGGCAAGGACAGCGGTTAGGCTGCCGAAGTACTCCGGGGTAACGCAGCTGGAGCCATACCTGGCCCAGTCCCGGCTTGCGGAGTGCCACAACGGCTGGGGTGCCGAGGAGGCGGTCGTCCACCTTGCTCTGGCGTCGGAGGGGACGGCAGCACGGGTGCTGCTCGACCTGGACCAAGCGGACCAGCGAGACCTTCAGGCCCTAATCAGAGCACTGGGGAGGCGCTTCGGTGAACGGGTCTTCGGCGACCACAGCCGGCAGTTGCTGGCTTCTCACTGCCGCAAGGAGGAGGAGAGCCTGAGGGTCTACGCCGCTGACGTCCAGCTCTTGACCCGACGCGGCTACCCGGAATTCTCCGCGCCTTCCTGCGGGGACTGGTGCCGGAGTGTCCGGGGCACCATGTCCGCCTCGCCGAGCCCCAGACCCTCGATGCAGCTCTGGACCAGGCCGAACGGGCTGAGGTGGAGCTCTGCCGCCGTCGCCGTCCGTGGACGCGGCTGGGGCAGCCCTCCCCCCCGACACAAAGAACGTGGGGGTCAAGTCCAGGCAGCGGAAGGGCCGGGTCCGGACGGCCACCCTTCCTGCCACCGAGACGGCTGAGGTTTCCCGTGCGCTGTGGATGCACGACAGGGCTGACCGTGAGCCGCAGCAGTGTGGGCAGCTGGGGCGGGTCGAGGACTGCGGGTGGACGGGGCAGCGCGCCACCCATCCTCGTCCCAGCCGCCGGCGTGGCCGTCGGAGGGCCAGACGTCAGAGGGCGGTGGAGGATGGGGTGCCCGAATGGCGCTCCAGAGGCCCCCTACAGCGGAACCTGGTGGGGGCCCCGATGGAGGTGGTCCCCGGCCACACCCGCAGGACCTCTGCGGACTGTTGGAGACGGGCGTCCCAACCAGGGAGGAAGGCTGCGCCGCAACGGGGCCGCCACCGGCAGGGGCCAAGGCGGCAGCGCTGGGCCCCTGAACACTCGGGTCTATGTGTTGGGTGTTGGGGTCGACGGGACGTCTGACCCCTAAGGTGGGGGCTGTGTGGCGACTCCTCCGGGGTCGCGCAGGGGATCCTGGGAATTGGGGTTGTCAGTTGACAAAAGGGGCTTTTGTCAACTTGTTTTGTTGTTCGGTTAAGTGGGGTTAACAGGTTTGGGGTTTTTATTGGTTGTGTGTTAATTGTGTGTTGTTCCATTGTTGTGTGATGTGTAGTGTGATCGGGACCATTAGTGAGCGTGTTGTGTGTGTTGGTCAGGTGTGCCGTGTTTTTGCTATATTCGGGGTCGTTCAATAAAGGCAACTCTCGGAGTTGTGCGGTGTATGGGGCACTAGAGTTGCGTAACCTGTTAACCTGGGCTGCCATCTCGTCCTTCCCGTGCTGCTCGCCACAATATAATAACTGATAGATATTTTTACAATTACGATTAGGGCATTTAGCAGACGCTTTTATCCGAAGCGACTTGCATCAGTTAATGCACACTATAAATGGCCGTTAATTTCGTCTATAAGTTATGCCACTTTACTTTTTGTACTTTTATTTGACGAGCACCAGGGTCCGTGTACTTTGCGGCCAATGGATTTTCGTTTTGAAATGAGAAAACCAAAATCGGGAAACGAGCTGTTTCCCGATTACCATATAGAGATAGGAAAACAAAAATCCGAAAATGACCCATTTTCCGAATTTTGTTTTGATAATAGAAAACGGAAAACGGTAAAACGACCAGTTATCTGATTTTCTTTGATGTGCTTATACATGGACATCGGGAATTAAAATACTGCGTGGAAATCTTCTTTCTCAATTTTGCGAAGATTTTTGTGTTGTGACCCGGAAGCTATCAGTAGTTGGCGGTGTATTTAATTTGGAGCCAAGCTATCAGTAGTTGGCGGTGTATTTAATTTGGAGCCAGACATCCTTGAGACGCACCTCAAAATGGCATTGCACGAATATGCAGGTTTTATTTCAGAACACCGAAATAATGGAATGTCCTGTGGGGATATCGCCACTGCGTTATGCACCCAGTTTGGAACTACACGGGGGTTTTCCGAGAGGAATGTGCGGAGGTGGTGTGCTGAGCAGGGGCTTGTCAGGGACTTCTGCCCTGATAGTCAACTTGAAGTTGAAGTCGCTGAAGGTATTCTCGAGGTAGGTTTTTTTTTATCATCCACCTTTCACGATTACCGCTTTTGTTAAACATACAAAGGAATGCTACTCTTACATAAAAAGCTGACCACAGTTATATGCAAAGTCGGGCATCTGACTGGTGCTAATGCAATTTTTGGATTTAATTCATAAACACGTTGGTTGTTAATCAACAGAAAATATTTCTGTATTTTTAAAAAATGCACGTCTTAATCACATTATTATCAAATGTAACATTTAGTATAAAATTTACATTTAAACTAAGATGATTTATTATTTATAATTAAATATATATATTTAAGCAATATAGTAGGCTGCGAGTGGGGTAGGTAAGGGATATTCCCACGGGTGGTGTTTGGCCGTAGGTAACAGCAGGTAACAATATCCCTTACCTACCCCACTCGCACGAGTACTATATTGCTTTTATAAAACAATTTTATATTCAACCAATTAACATTTCAACACGAAGTTATGATTTAAAAAATGTTAATTTCACCATTGTTTCTCCGCAACAAAAAATAGTTCCAGTCAACGTCTTGGTTTGGAATTACAAGAACTAACAGTTATCATCAACGCGCTTTAGAATGTTTCATCGCAGAGTGATTTATTATTAGCTGTGAAAGTCCGAGTTGGGATGTCCTGGGATCAGTGGCGGTTCTAGACACATTTTACTAGGGGGGCCAAGGAGGGGCCATTGTTTAACGAGGGGGCACAAAAAAAGGCAAACAATTATATTTAAAGATTATAAACTCTATTTTACTTTAAAATCATGAAACATTTAATTTGTACATGAGTTTATAACTTCACCAGTCTGTATCTTTCTAACTATCTTAAGTTGATTGAGTTTATGCCCTAAATCATCAAAATCATATAAACATTTGTTTTGTACAAGCGTGCAAGAGAGGTAGGGCCATAAAAAATGAAAAATAAAGTACAGTACAGGGTACAACTAACAATGTTTCAATGTGAAAAAAAAACTCCAGGGTACAACGAAATGCAAAACAATGTGCGATTTCCTATTTATTTCATCAGTTTCAGTGTCTAGAAACTGTGTTCCCAAGAGGCTGAGCTTACAGAAACGGTTACAGCAATCTTGCACAGTCTAAAGAGCTCAAAGGAAACTTCCCTGTTCTACTGTTCTTTCCTCATTTAATGATAGCTGCTATTAGAAGAAAGAAAACGTAGGGGCATGCATTAGATTTTGTTGCATAACCATCCCTCCCTACTTAACACGGGCAGGTAGCCTACTACTCTTTACTCAAATGTATTTGTTATCCCAGTGCAGCAGCCAAAAAGGATGAAAATACGTGGTTAACGTCACAACATTGTGTAGCCTATACCTAGCAAGGATACTGATACTTTGATACTTGCTTCTGCTTCGACGAGTTTGCTTGGATATGATTACGTTTGTATGTATATTTCGAAACCAGACATTTACAAACTTAATTTCATCATCAGTGTGAGGAACTACAGTTACACAGTTATGTGCAAGAACAACAAGTCACTAACGAAATGAAGTCGTTTTGCTTAGCTTCGACTCTTGCAACAGGAGAGATCGTGGCTCCTTTCTCCAAGAGCGGTCGCTGAGCCCTCATTCACCGAGAGCAGCAGCAGCACGTTGTTTGGGTGCGCCGCTCGAATTTAGCCGTGTAGAACGATGCATCGCATTAGTTTCCTTACAATTAGTAAAATCATAATTGTTTTATTTGGTCAGCACGGGGGGGCCACAGGGGGGGCCAGGGACATGTCTACAGGGGCATGGGCCCCCGTAGGCCCCCGTGTAGAACCGCCATTGCCTGGGATATTCCAACTCATGGAACGTCTCTCGTCCAATCAGAAACAGCTTAATAACTCGATAGAACCCAATTGTTTTATAATATGTATATATATTATATATGCTAAACATCATACCTACCCCCCCCCCCCCCCCCAGACTGGATCGTCTTTTGGTCGAAAAATGATGACTGGATATCTATCCGCAAAAGGGGTTAAAGCTTCTGAAGGCAGAGTGGGCAATGTGTTGAGAAGTATTCATCAACCCTACCACATTGCAAGACAGCAGGTAAGGTCAAATAGCATTGTGTTTTCTACATTTCAATAGAACATACGTGTTGAGATTCTAATCATACGAATGAAAGATTATTGAGTTTTTATTATAATGTAATTCTTATATTTTAGGGTGCCCGGAATCTGAACCCCATACCCTACAATGCAGAATACATGGGTCACAAGCTGCATGTAGATCAGAATGAGAAGCTTGTTATGTTTGGAGTGACTCATGTTATGGCTATCGATGGTTTCAGCAAGAAGGTGGTCGGTCACTCCACCGTGCCAATAAAGAACAACATCGTGATTTATGAGGAAGTGTACCGGTAAATTAACTTCACAGACTTTGTAAGGTGGAACCCAAAGTTGTCTCCTTAGGAGGACCCAGACTTGAACAAGTACATTAAAAAAGGTTAAAACCTAGATTTGTAATATGGAAATAATTAATTTGGAAAAAACAAAAAACTTTTTCCCTCTTCCAGTTTCTTAGTTCATTTTCCAGTTTTACTATTATTGATATCATTCCATTTTTGACAAAAAAATGTAATTGTCACTTTAGCTGGCCATGGCTAAGAGACTGATGCTGTTTATGTATATTTTATGTTTGTCGGTGATTTATCTTCAGGCCTGCTGTTCTTTCCTATGGACTATGGGACCAGGTCAGAGTTGACTGTGGGAAAGAATTCTATCTGGCTTTATTCATCCAGGAAAAACTGGCAGAACATCGACACAATACTCAAAGGCAGCCCTACCTTCAGACACCTTCTACAAGGGTAAAATAAATGTGTTGTTAAAAATGAATCCTGGTTTCTTGCCATTGAGGCGTATTTCTATTGAGGGCAGGCAGACTGACACTATCCTTATAACCTGCACAGAACCATGTGATAGAGAGAATGTGGTCGGAGGTGAATGCTCGAGTCAACTACCCTTTGAAGACAGCTCTGGTACAGCTGGTGGACCAGGAGGAACTGGACATGGAGGACAACACATCCAGGTATTGTGTGTCAAACCTGACATGCCAGCTGGCTAGGATTGGCATCACAAATGTCGTACAGGCATGGAATGCACACAGGATCCCAGGTATGATTAATTTCATTTTACTGGCTGTTTTACAGGCATAACTTGCTAATAAAGCAGTGTAAATTAATTTTGATGTTCTATTGTAGAGTTCAATCTGAAATGGATTCACAAATGTGTAGCTCAAATTGCAACACTGCAAATCCAGTACTTACTGTAGAGGGGCAGATTAAATTAGTAAAACATGTTATTAGTTAGAATCAAGTTTTTTGGACGTTGACCATGTTCTTGCTATTTTAGATGACTTCTACAGGTTTGGAGTTGAATGTAAATGAATACATGCTCAAAGCACAGACATTCATCTTTAATTTGAGGGCATTTACATTGGGTGAATTTTGTAGGAATGACCCCCATCTGAATGAAGCTTAGTCATTATTGTCAACTCCAATATGCTGTGAAAGACAACTAAAATTACAAGTCAAAACATCATTGGCAAAATGATTACCTCCCCACAAGTGTAACCCCTTTAATCTCACTACTCACTTTACTGTCTTGCAGGAAGGGGAATACCAAACGAACTGGCTAAAGAAGGGTGTCCTGCAAAACTTTCTGAGGACCTTCTGCCAGTCGGTGCAGTTGCAGCTGACCTGTATCAGCAGGAAATGGGATCAGCCTTGAAAAGAGAATCCATTTTTGGAAGTGATCCTTTCCCCTCTGAAGAAGCCCAACAATGGACTGAAACTGAGTTTGGTTCTCTCTTTGATTTGCTATCCCTCTACCAAAATGTGGTTAACCATAACTATGGCCCTTTTAAAAATGCAGTGAGGTCTCTGATTGATATCACCTCAAGACATGTGCGACCTGTTACACAGTGACCTGCAATGGTCAATGAAGAAGCAGTATACCAAAAATAACATTTTATTACAACAATGATAAAGTGGAAGTTGTCTTTTTTTTCTTCTTTTTTAAAACGGTCACACACAATATAAACATTACAACAAACAACATCTTTCTGGTCATGTACCCATAATAACATCCAACAAACAAACTGAGGTAGTTCCAGTAATGTAAACATAACAAACAATAACAAACAATTATCTATCAAATCTATTCAATTATTCTCTCCTTGAAAACTGACAAGGCAGCAGAGAGACCCTTCACTTCATGTATTTTATTTTCAAAGTCTCCTGCCCTGCATTTCAAGCAGTGGTCTGATGTGACTAACCACAGCTCCACACAGGTACGACATCCAATTATCGATCCACAGCATGTGGCGAACATGGGATCTGCCATTACAGCTGCAAGGTTAAAAAAATATATATTATAAATTGATGCAGAAAATAACATTTAATTGTTAGTTGCAATATAGAAGGAAATTAACTGTAAGCAATCAGAAGTGTGTTCTATCGCCGAGTGAATGTTGAAGATGGCGATGAACACCCGTGACAGCTGGTCAGCGCAGCGCTTGAGGGTGGCAGGCGGCTATGTTTTGTACTGTAGAATGGCCTACTGTTACATATCTTACACGTACCTTTACACACAAGACATGCAAAGGCTTCCTTTAAGGGCTGCAAACCGACATTTGCCATGATCTCCTCCTTTTGAGAATTGGCCAGCTGATTGATTGAATTAGTGACCTCTTGGAGACTCCCAGCGGCTTGCTTCAGCTGGTCAACACGTCCAAGGACCTCCTGCAGGCTTGAATCTCCATCGCTTCGAACTAAAATGTATGAACAGAAAAGAGGATTAAAGATTTTTTTCAAATGGTGCATATGAACAAATGTTTGAATATCTTTCTGAATATTTTATAAATCTTTATTTTACTCTGTAAAAGCGTCAACCTATGAGACATTGTTGTCATATAATTGAATCATAATGACTTCATTCATGATCATCACTCAAAAAAGCAGACCAAATTAAGTTCAAATAATAATTATTCTTCCACTCTACTTTCTTTTCTTTTTCCTTTCTTAACTTTTGCATTACACTGGTATTTCCTTCAGGAAGTTTTAGTTCATATGAATTTGCCTACAGATCAAATGTTGTATTACCTTGTTTTAGCTCTTCTCCAATTCTGAAACTCCACAAAGTCACTTTCAGGCACAGCATATATTTTTCTTGAGTTCTGTTTCCAGAACTGGGAACCTAAGAAGTCAGAAAACATTAACTTTACTTCTGTGACTTCCGGTTATGGCGCGCTGCTAGGCAGACGTGTGAAAGAGAGCTCCCATGCACAATTCATAGAAAAATAATCAGGAAGCCACTAAGAATTACCAAACAGTTACTACTGATCCAAAAACACAGCAAACAGCCATAATGCCACCGAAACTGCAGCCAAAGACTTCAAAATCTACTAAATCAACCGATGATTCTTCCAGCCCGACGATGCTAACTAGTTCCAATACTAGCGACGACGACACAATTAGCCCTGGTCTAATTCTCAACGCTATCCAGACAATGAAAGAAGATTTTGTGTCGAGGTTTGATGGGCTATTGGGCGCTATTCAGGGAGTGCAAGGCGAATTAAAGTCATTGACTGGCCGACTGACCGAAGCTGAAGACCGAATTGGCGCCAATGAAGATGACCTAACATCTCTGAAAACACAGACCACCACCATGAAAGCAGCTATGGAGGAGCTTGTGCTAAAGGTGGATGACTTGGAAAACCGAGCACGCCGCTCGAATGTGCGGTTGGTGGGTCTGCCTGAGTTAACCGAAGGAGGTGACGTGCGTAACTTTTTGGAAAAGTGGATTCCTAAAGCTCTTGGTGAAATGAACTTTACTGGGCCATTGCTTATAGAAAGAGCACACCGAGTTGGTAGACTCAACAGTAAAGATGGAAGCCAACCAACCGCTACACGCCCTAGAGTGGTGGTGATGAAGTTTCTGAACTACGCCGACAAGGTTCGAGTGATGAAAGCGGCCAGAAGCAAGGGAAAGATACTTGTCGACGATAAGAATGTCATGTTTTTTCCCGACGTGTCGGCGGATCTGCTAAAACGTAGAAAAGTCTTTGATTCAGCAAAGAAAGAACTAGCCTCCCTTTCTATCCATGACCTGCGTTACGGAATAATTCACCCAGCTACACTTCTGGTGACCATCAAGGGAAGACGGCACACGTTCGACACTGCATCTGAAGCGGAGGCTTTTGTGCAGGAATTAAAGTCGCAAAGCTAGGCAACGCTGGGTGGTGAGAAAGCTAACGTGTTTAGTGCTGACACAATACAGGTAACTGAATTCTTCCTGGACTGTTTAAAGAATGCAGCCGCAATACGGGCGCGATAAGCTTTTCCTGGACTGTTTAAGACTGTTAATTTAAGTCTAATGTTTTGTTGCAAAGTGGTTATTTCTGATTGCAATACACAATAAGTTAACTTTTAATATTTTGCATGGAGCTCCAACATGATCGCTGAGCATGCTGTTCCTCGACATGTGGGTGGACCAGCTTAGTTCCATAGTCAGACTCTGTTCAGGGGTCTATTGGAAGTGTGATCTAGGGGAGGGAAGCGTGTACTTCGTTTGGGGAAGTACACCCTATTGTGTTTACGTCTACGTCTTAAGGCACATATTTTTATTTTCATTTGTATTAATTAAGTTTTCTCTGTATTGTATACTCAATTCCAACCCGCACATACAATGTAGTATTATATCATGTCATTTGAACTCCAGTTCACCTCTTGGAATGTAAGAGGTCTAAACAAACTTGTCAAGCTTAAGCAAGTAATGAGTAGGATTAAACAACTAAAAGCTAAGATAGTCTTTCTGCAGGAGACACATTTAACACCTGAAGATGTAGTAAAAGTGAGGAGGAGGTGGCCAGGTCGAGTTTTTTCTGCTTCATCTAGTTCTCGCTCACGTGGGGTAATCATTCTGATACATAACTCCCTACCCTTTCATCTCATTAATGTGGATGAAGACCGATATGGGAGATACATTATTATTCAATGTGAAATACTCTCAATTAGGTTAAATCTGGTAAACTTATATGGACCCAATGATGACAACCCGTCTTTTTTCAGAAATCTGTTTTTGTCCCTGGCTGATTTGTCTGGTAGTTTCATAATAGGTGGAGATTTTAATTGCACTCTCCAACCAGAGATTGATAGATCCACGGGGATAGATACCTCCCATGCCCAGACACGAAAGGAGTTATTACAATATATAAAAGAATTTAATTTAACTGACATATGGAGAAGAGACTATCCTAATCAGTCAACCTTCTCATGTTATTCTGCCACCTGCCAGACATTCTCCAGACTTGACTACTTTTTGGTCTCTGCTTCCTTGATGTCAACAATCACAAGAAGCTGGTACGACAGCATTGTAATTTCAGACCATGCTTCAGTTTCATTTAGACTAAACATGCCAAAGTCACTGAATTTCTCCATGGGGTGGCGCCTTCAGTCATTTTGGCTGAAGGATCCAGAATTTATGAAGTTTATTGGGGCACAAATTGATGATTACTTTGTAAATAACACAACTCAAACATCAGCTGCTATACGGTGGGAAGCATTTAAAGCCTTCCTGAGAGGACATATGATAAGTTATACAAGTTATAAACAAAAATCTTGGAGGCTGGAGATGCAACAGTTAGAAAAAAAGATAAAAGAAACTGAATCAAAACACTTCAAAAATCCTTCCCAACAGTCCTTTAGAGAACTTAATGAATTTAGAGCTAAGTATAATGTTTTATCTGTCAATAAGGCAACTAAAAGCCTGCTGAAATTGAAACAGTCCTATTATGAGCAAGGGGAAAAGGCTAGTAAACTCTTAGCTTGGCGTATTAAACAATCAGAATCTGAAAGAACAATAAATACTATTCAGCTAGATGGTGGGTTGGAGACTAGTGACCTTAAAGAAATTAATAAAGCTTTTAAAGGTTTTTACGAGAACTTATACAGCACAGACTCTTCAGCCTCAGCCTTGCAAAAACAAAAATACTTTTTGGATTCATTGAACATCAAGCCTCTTGAAGAAAACTTCCTGGATGATTTAGACCTAGACTTAACCATTGAGGAATTATCTGCAGCCACTGGGAGTATGAAGGGGGGTAAGACGCCTGGCGAGGATTCGATTCCCATTGAAATCTATAAAGCTTTTCAGGAAACGCTACTGCCACCTTTACTTGAAATGTATAAAGAGTCCTTAGATAGTGGGTCCTTTCCCCCTTCTCTAAATATGGCGGTAATCACATTATTGTTAAAACCAGGTAAAGCATCTAACCTTTGTGGATCGTATAGACCAATATCACTTCTTAATAACGATCTCAAAATTCTCTGCAAAGCATTAGCCAGACGGTTAGATACACTTCTACCACAAATGGTGCACTCTGATCAAAACGGCTTTGTTCAGGGACGACAGGGTTTTCATAATATAAGACGAGTTCTTAATATTTTGTTTGAAAATTCAGGGTGTATGGACACTGCTATTTTGTCATTGGATGCCGAGAAGGCCTTTGACAAGGTGGAGTGGCACTTCCTGTTTGAGGTTCTTCAAAGATTTGGCATAAAGAAGAAATTTCTCTGTTGGATCAGACTACTTTATGCTGACCCCCGGGCTGTAGTTTTAACAAATGGGCTATCTTCAGCACCCTTTAAGTTGTACAGGGGCACAAGACAAGGCTGCCCCCTGTCTCCACTGTTATTTACCCTGGCAATTGAACCGCTGGCCATGGCAATTCGCAACCATACTAGTTTTAAAGGCATAAGGATAGGAGATACGGAACATCGCATAGCACTGTATGCTGATGATGTCATTTTGTTTTGCTCTAATTTGAAACAGACTTTACCAGCTTTATTGGACCAAATTAACTTTTTTGGCACCTTTGCGGGATACAAAATTAATTACTCGAAATCTGTAATATTATTCTTGAATGAAAGGGAACGACTACACCCCCCAATTCCTACTCCTTTTACGGTTTCACTAAATGGCTTCACATACCTGGGTGTTAAGATTGCCCCTACCACTGACAAAATTGTTCCTAATAACTACAATACCTTAACAGATAAGGTCACCCAACTTATAAATAGATGGACAAATCTACCCATTTCTATGATTGGGCGTATAAATGTATTGAAAATGTCAATTTTACCGAAGTTTCTTTATCTCTTTCAATCTATTCCACTTGCTCCTCCACCCTCACTCTTTAATTTTCTTAAAAAGCTTTTCTCTAACTTTATATGGAACAACAAGCGTCCCAGGCTCAGGCTTTCCCTGTTGTATTTACCATATGATAGAGGTGGTTTACAACTACCAAATCTTGAGTGGTATTACTGGGCAGCTCAAATCAGAGCAGCAATGTTTTATTTTGAGAGAAACCACCCTCCAGCTTGGGTTTCAATAGAAGCACATTTAACAAACATACCTTTAAACCTGTACATCTTCTCTGCTAAAAAACATAAACTAATCAAACATACTAAAAATCCTTTTCTCAAAAATACATTAATGGTTTGGCACAAATCTCTTGCATACCTAGGAGAAACAGCTAAACTATCTCGGTTCTCTCCAATTTTTGGTAATGATGACTTCCAACCTGGTAGAGCAGACCCAGGGTTTAAAATATGGGCAGCCCAGGGTATAGCTAAGGTTGCTGACCTTTACAATGAAAACTTGGTTCTCATGTCATTCGAAGAGCTTAAATCAAAATATGGGATTCCTGCAAAACATTTTTTTAAATATTTACAATTTAGAAGCTTCATCCTTTCCAGACAGAGCAATGATTTGAAGCTTCCCCCCCTATCCACTCTAGAAGATTACACTTTGAAGTTTTTACATTCTAGGGGACAAGTTTCATTACTCTATGAGCTTTTTGTAAGCAAGTCTAAAGAATCATCACAGCGCTCACTTCAAGCATGGCGGAGGGACTTGCAGGATAATGTAACTGAGGAGGAATGGTCAAAGGCATGTTTTCTAGCTCAGACCCAATCCGTAAATACAAACTCCAAACTGTTACAATATAAATGGATAAGTAGACTGTACATAACACCAGCTAAATTGCATCACTTTAACCCTAACATACCTGATACCTGCTTCAAATGTAAAGACCAAAAAGGTACCTTATTTCATTGTATGTGGGAATGTCAAAAGACACTTTCTTTTTGGAGTAAGGTGGTGGACCTTGCTAGCCAAATCAGTGGCAGGAAAGTGCCTCTTAGTCCTAAATTGTGCCTATTGAATATCTATCCAGAAGACTTCACTACCTCTAAAAAAATTAGGTCTCTTCTGAATATTTGTTTTCTGGAAGCCAAACGATGTATTGCTCTCTCATGGAAATCAGATACACCCTGTGCCACATCACAATGGTTGAAGGGAATGACTTCTTACTTAGCTTTGGAAAAGATAAGTTACACAACAAAAAATAGACTTGACAAGTTTTGGGAAGTATGGAACATTTTCTACAACTTCCTTGAAAATAACAACATGGATGTTGATGGTTGGTTGGATGATAAGACGGATTGAGTATTTTTTTTGTTTTGTTTTGTTTTCATTTGTTCTCCCCTGTAAACAATGTAAGTTAGCAGATGTAATTTCAATGACTGTAACACACTGTCTACTGTGACAAGAACATCTATTATATGTGCTATATGTGAGAACAAATTGCATTATATGTGCCTTGTTGTGTTGTCTTGTATTGTTTGTCTGTAAAATGAACAAAATTCTGAATAAATATATGTTTAAAAAAAAAAAAAAACTTTACTTCTGTTTTTAAAAGGGGTCATTGACTTTTTGGGGGTATTTCACACGGTTCCTTACGGTCACCGAATAGGGTATGTAACATTGGTTGGGCTGTAAACAAACACGTGTTATTTATTTGAATGAAACACAGTCAGGGACATGAAATAAAGTTAGCCACATTGCCAATAAACTAAACCATCACATCTACCGATAATAGAAACAGGGAGGATACGTTAGCAACAACATAATACTACAGCTTGCGGTTTTAATGAACAAAGGGTCAGAACAGCACCTTTTCAGCTACATCTTCTTAGCAAATCCTGCTTTACATACCTACCGGTTTTTAATTGTGAGATTTGCATATGAAAGAAGTGTCAATGGACTTTAAGGGTTCATTGTATGTACATTTTACCCACTGAACTGTCGTTCACTCAACTGTGACAAGGTAAATTTGTTTTTTGCAATCAATGACTCCTTTAAAATCAACATTAAGGTTTATTAGAAACCACAAATTAGAAGCAAGTTTCTGATCATACAACTTACTTCTTGTGCCCTCAGAGTCCATTATTTCGTTTCCTTGGGTGTCCGTCAAGATAATAGGCTCATCAGAGCCCACGGCATCTTGAACTTTGGCTGAAATTCGTTCAACGCAGGCCTCAGCTTCCAAAAAGCGCACAACTACTGTCCTGGAAGGACTGAGTTTCTCATTAACAATTTCTGCCAGATGGATTGACCTGGGGATAAATCAGACTGTCTTAAAATCACACCTATGGGCCTAAAATGATATTTATATATTATAGGACGAGATTTTAGCAGCAGAGATCAGTTACATATTTAACAAGTAACCTTTGGAATGATCTTCCCTGGAACAAGCTAGCTCCACTAGCTCGTGGACGTCCAGCTCGTGGTGGTGGTGTTTCAGTGGAAAAACCAGACGCAGAAAAAGATGTGGCAGAAGCAGAAGCCGGTGAGGGTCGGCACATGAACCCAAAAGCAGGAGCACCAGCAGCAGGTGGAAGGTGCTCTGCATCGCCGTGGACTTCATAATGACTGCGATTAGTTAGATTAATTATTGAAAAATGGCCTGCTGGCTCTGGAAATATTGCCGTGTTGGAGTCGTCCGTGATATAAAGACTGCTGCAACTGACCTGTTTAATAGAATTAAATGAAAAATACCATAAAGGATTAAAAAACAATGTAATTAAATTGTACAAAGACTAATGCTAATCCCGTGTTTCCATAACAAATATACATCACAGGTCAACATACTTAAAACAATTCATATATATATATATATATATATTAGGGCTGTGAAATGATTAAAAAAAAAAAGTGTGGATTAATCTGTGGATTAATCATGATTTATCACATATTACCGATTTTCTCTGTATATTAATCATGACAAAAGACGGATATATACATTTACCATGTTTTCTTTTTTCATTAATGAAAAACTAAAACAATGGTGCTGCAACTCAGCAGTTCTTTAATAATAATTATAATAATAATTTTATTTGTAACGCACTCTTCATTAGTTTGTTCAGAAGAATCTCAGAGCGCCAAGTCTTTAGCAGTTCTCTTTGCTTTTCCATATGGAACATTAATATATCATCATCCCAAAAAGAATTCGGGATTTTTAGCGATTGTTTGGTTGAATACAAATGTTTCTTATCTTTTCAAATCAAACAGAAATGATTTGGGCTTCTTAGCCATTGTTTTAGTGGATGGTTGAAAATGTCTCTTTATTGTCAAACAACCATTGACCACACCATGACACAATCTAGTCTTCCTTTCGCCAGCTGGTGTGGCAAACTACCTTGTTCACATTCCCTGACAGTAAAGCTGACGGCTTCTTTAGCACCATGTGTCCTGTGACTGACAAGTGACAACAACGACTTTCACACGGCATCGTGGATGAAGGAGTGGCTAGATATTTGCCAGCCCTGGCAGTTAGATATTTAGCGAACTATGCTAACTAATCAATCTAGTTGAGAGAACATCCCTAAACAGTTATGTCATGTCAACTATTATTATTACCACTACTAGTACATCACTAGTCTCTCCAACAAATGAGTTAATGTTAAAATCAAAATGTTAATGTTACCGTTTGTAAAATTGCATGTGGGAAGTCAAAAAACTATTTTGCGCTCAAAAAATAGCCGCGGCTATGCTAACATTAACTCATTCTACCTGTCGTAGAATGACATGCCACCAAGCTAAGGCGCTGTGAACTGTGTGAGCATTTTTTTTGCAATGGATAAAAGTGTCAATTATAAGTTGAAAAGTAACATCACCTGAAAAATCCTGCAAATTTTGTCTGCAGACATGTCCTCTTGCTTCATAGTCAGCCGTTTGGGTCCGCGAAACAATATGAAGCTCTCCATTTCCATTCCTTGCTTAATTAAATGTAACGGTTAAGCTTGTGAGAGCAACTTCCGGGTCACAATACAAAATCTTCGCAAAATTGAGAAAGAAGATTTCCACGCAGTATTTTAATTCCCGATGTCCATGTTTAAGCACATCAAAGAAAATCAGAAAACTGGTTGTTTTACCGTTTTCCGTTTTCTATTATCAAAACAAAATTCGGAAAATGGGTCATTTTCGGATTTTTGTTTTCCTATCTCTATATGGTAATCGGGAAACAGCTTGTTTCCCGATTTTGGTTTTCTCATTTCAAAACGAAAATCCATTGGCCGCAAAGTACACGGTCCGTGTACTTTGCTTGATTGATTAGTTAGCATAGTTCACTAAATATCTAACTGCCAGGGCTCGCAAATATCTAGCCACTCCTTCATCCACGATGCCGTGTGAAAGACGTTGTTGTCACTTGTCAGTCACAGGCAATGGCGGTTCTACACGGGGGCCTACGGGGGCCCATGCCCCTGTAGACATGTCCCTGGCCCCCCCTGTGGCCCCCCCGTGCTGACCAAATAAAACAATTATGATTTTACTAATTGTAAGGAAACTAATGCGATGCATCGTTCTACACGGCTAAATTCGAGCGGCGCACCCAAACAACGTGCTGCTGCTGCTCTCGGTGAATGAGGGCTCAGCGACCGCTCTTGGAGAAAGGAGCCACGATCTCTCCTGTTGCAAGAGTCGAAGCTAAGCGAAACGACTTCATTTCGTTAGTGACTTGTTGTTCTTGCACATAACTGTGTAACTGTAGTTCCTCACACTGATGATGAAATTAAGTTTGTAAATGTCTGGTTTCGAAATATACATACAAACGTAATCATATCCAAGCAAACTCGTCGAAGCAGAAGCAAGTATCAAAGTATCAGTATCCTTGCTAGGTATAGGCTACACAATGTTGTGACGTTAACCACGTATTTTCATCCTTTTTGGCTGCTGCACTGGGATAACAAATATATTTGAGTAAAGAGTAGTAGGCTATCTGCCCGTGTTAAGTAGGGAGGGATGGTTATGCAACAAAATCTAATGCATGCCCCTACGTTTTCTTTCTTCTAATAGCAGCTATCATTAAATGAGGAAAGAACAGTAGAACAGGGAAGTTTCCTTTGAGCTCTTTAGACTGTGCAAGATTGCTGTAACCGTTTCTGTAAGCTCAGCCTCTTGGGAACACAGTTTCTAGACACTGAAACTGATGAAATAAATAGGAAATCGCACATTGTTTTGCATTTCGTTGTACCCTGGAGTTTTTTTTTCACATTGAAACATTGTTAGTTGTACCCTGTACTGTACTTTATTTTTCATTTTTTATGGCCCTACCTCTCTTGCACGCTTGTACAAAACAAATGTTTATATGATTTTGATGATTTAGGGCATAAACTCAATCAACTTAAGATAGTTAGAAAGATACAGACTGGTGAAGTTATAAACTCATGTACAAATTAAATGTTTCATGATTTTAAAGTAAAATAGAGTTTATAATCTTTAAATATAATTGTTTGCCTTTTTTTGTGCCCCCTCGTTAAACAATGGCCCCTCCTTGGCCCCCCTAGTAAAATGTGTCTAGAACCGCCACTGGTCACAGGACACATGGTGCTAAAGAAGCCGTCAGCTTTACTGTCAGGGAATGTGAACAAGGTAGTTTGCCACACCAGCTGGCGAAAGGAAGACTAAATTGTGTCATGGTGTGGTCAATGGTTGTTTGACAATAAAGATACATTTTCAACCATCCACTAAAACAATGGCTAAGAAGCCCAAATCATTTCTGTTTGATTTGAAAAGATAAGAAACATTTGTATTCAACCAAACAATAGCTAAAAAGCCCGAATTCTTTTTGGGATGATGATATATTAATGTTCCATATGGAAAAGCAAAGAGAACTGCTAAAGACTTGGCGCTCTGAGATTCTTCTGAACAAACTTCTGAAGAGTGCGTTACAAATAAAATTAATTATTATTATTATTATTAAAGAGCTGCTGAGTTGCAGCACCATTGTTTTAGTTTTTCATTAATGAAAAAAGAAAACATGTTAAATGTATATATCCGTCTTTTGTCATGATTAATATACAGAGAAAATCGGTAATATGTGATAAATCATGATTAATCCACAGATTAATCCACACTTTTTTTTTTAATCATTTCACAGCCCTAATATATATATGAATTGTTTTAAGTATGTTGACCTGTGATGTATATTTGTTATGGAAACACGGGATTAGCATTAGTATTTGTACTATTTAATTACAATGTTTTTTAATCCTGTATGGTATTTTTCATTTAATTCTATTAAACAGGTCAGTTGCAGCAGTCTTTATATCACGGACGACTCCAACACGGCAATATTTCCAGAGCCAGCAGGCCATTTTTCCATAATTAATCTAACTAATCGCAGTCATTATGAGGTCCACGGCGATGCAGAGCACCTTCCACCCGCTGCTGGTGCTCCTGCTTTTGGGTTCATGCGCCGACCCTCACCGGCTTCTGCTTCTGCCACATCTTTTTCTGCGTCTGGTTTTTCCACTGAAACACCACCACCACCACCACGAGCTGGAAGTCCACGAGCTAGTGGAGCTAGCTTGTTCCAGGGAAGATCATTCCAAAGGTTACTTGTTAAATATGTAACTGATCTCTGCTGCTAAAATCTCGTCCTATAATATATAAATATCATTTTAGGCCAATAGGTGTGATTTTAAGACGGTCTGATTTATCCCCAGGTCAATCCATCTGGCAGAAATTGTTAATGAGAAACTCAGTCCTTCCAGGACAGTAGTTGTGCGCTTTTTGGAAGCTGAGGCCTGCGTTGAACGAATTTCTGTCAAAGTTCAAGATGCCGTGGGCTCTGATAAGCCTATTACCTTGACGGACACCCAAGGAAACGAAATAATGGACTCTGAGGGCACAAGAAGTAAGATGTATGATCAGAAACTTGCTTCTAATTTGTGATTTCTAATAAACCTTAATGTTGATTTTAAAGGAGTCATTGATTGCAAAAAACAAATTTACCTTGTCACAGTTGATTAACGACAGTTCAGTGGGTAAAATGTACGTACAATGAACCCTTAAAGTCCATTGACACTTCTTTCATATGCAAATCTCACAATTAAAAACCGGTAGGTATGTAAAGCAGGATTTGCTAAGAAGATGTATCTGAAAAGGTGCTGTTCTGACCCTTTGTTCATTAAAACCGCAAGCTGTAGTACTATCTTGTTTCTAACGTATCCTCCCTGTTTCTATTATCGGTAGATGTGATGGTTTAGTTTATTGGCAATGTGGCTAACTTTATTTCATGTCCCTGACTGTGTTTCATTCAAATAAATAACACGTGTTTGTATACAGCCCAACCAATGTTACATACCCTATTCGGAGACCGTAAGGAACCGTGTGAAATACCCCCAAAAAGTCAATGACCCCTTTTAAAAACAGAAGTGAAGTTAATGTTTTCTGACTTCTTAGGTTTCCAGTTCTGGAAACAGAACTCAAGAAAAATATATGCTGTGCCTGAAAGTGACTTTGTGGAGTTTCAGAATGGGAGAAGAGCTAAAACAAGGTAATACAACATTTGATCTGTAGGCAAATTCATATATGAACTAAAACTTCCTGAAGGAAATACCAGTGTAATGCAAAAGTTAAGAAAGGAAAAAGAAAAGAAAGTAGAGTGGAAGAATAATTATTATTTGAACTTAATTTGGTCTGCTTTTTTGAGTGATGATCATGAATGAAGTCATTATGATTCAATTATATGACAACAATGTCTCATAGGTTGATGATCATAGGTTGATGAAGATGTATAAAATATTCAGAAAGATATTCAAACATTTGTTCATATGCACCATTTAAAAAAAATCTTTAATCCTTTCTTTTCTGTTCATACATTTAAGTCGAAGGGATGGAGATTCAAGCCTGCAGAAGGTCCTTGGACGTGTTGACCAGCTGAGGCAAGCCGCCGGGAGTCTCCAAGAGGTCACTAATTCAATCAACCAGCAGTCTCAGCTGGCCAAGTCTCAAAAGGAGGAGATCATGGCAAATGTCAGTTTGCAGCCCTTAAAGGAAGCCTTTGCATGTCTTGTGTGTAAAGGTACGTGTAAGATATGTAACAGTAGGTCATTCTACAGTACAAAACATAGCCGCCTGCCACCCTCAAGCACTGCGCTGACCAGCTGTCACGGGTGTTCATCGCCATCTTCAACATTCACTCGGCGATAAAACACACTTCTGATTGCTTACAGTTAATTTCCTTCTATATTGCAGCTAACAATTAAATGTTATTTTCTGCATCAATTTATAATATATATTTTTTAATCTTGCAGCTGTAATGGCAGATCCCATGTTTGCCACATGCTGTGAATCGATAATTGGATGTCGTACCTGTGTGGAGCTGTGGTTAGTCACATCAGACCACTGCTTGAAATGCAGGGCAGGAGACTTTGAAAATAAAATACATGAAGTGAAGGGTCTCTCTGCTGCCTTGTCACTTTTCAAGGAGAGAATAATTGAATAGATTTGATTTGATAGATAATTGTTTGTTATTGTTTGTTATGTTTGCATTACTGGAACTACCTCAGTTTGTTTGTTGGATGTTATTATGGGTACATGACCAGAAAGATGTTGTTTGTTGTAATGTTTATATTGTGTGTGACCGTTTTAAAAAAAAAAAAAAAAGAAGAAAAAAAAGACAACTTCCACTTTATCATTGTTGTAATAAAATGTTATTTTTGGTATACTGCTTCTTCATTGACCATTGCAGGTCACTGTGTAACAGGTCGCACATGTCTTGAGGTGATATCAATCAGAGACCTCACCGCATTTTTAAAAGGGCCATAGTTATGGTTAACCACATTTTGGTAGAGGGATAGCAAATCAAAGAGAGAACCAAACTCAGTTTCAGTCCATTGTTGGGCTTCTTCAGAGGGGAAAGGATCACTTCCATAAATGGATTCTCTTTTCAAGGCTGATCCCATTTCCTGCTGATACAGGTCAGCTGCAACTGCACCGACTGGCAGAAGGTCCTCAGAAAGTTTTGCAGGACACCCTTCTTTAGCCAGTTCGTTTGGTATTCCCCTTCCTGCAAGACAGTAAAGTGAGTAGTGAGATTAAAGGGGTTACACTTGTGGGGAGGTAATCATTTTGCCAATGATGTTTTGACTTGTTATTTTAGTTGTCTTTCACAGCATATTGGAGTTGACAATAATGACTAAGCTTCATTCAGATGAGGGTCATTCCTACAAAATTCACCCAATGTAAATGCCCTCAAATTAAAGATGAATGTCTGTGCTTTGAGCATGTATTCATTTACATTCAACTCCAAACCTGTAGAAGTCACCTAAAATAGCAAGAACATGGTCAATGTCCAAAAAACTTGATTCTAACTAATAACATGTTTTACTAATTGAATCTGCCCCTCTACAGTAAGTACTGGATTTGCAGTGTTGCAATTTGAGCTACACATTTGTGAATCCATTTCAGATTGAACTCTACAATAGAACATCAAAATTAATTTACACTGCTTTATTAGCAAGTTATGCCTGTAATACAGCCAGTAAAATGAAATTAATCATACCTGGGATCCTGTGTGCATTCCATGCCTGTACGACATTTGTGATGCCAATCCTAGCCAGCTGGCATGTCAGGTTTGACACACAATACCTGGATGTGTTGTCCTCCATGTCCAGTTCCTCCTGGTCCACCAGCTGTACCAGAGCTGTCTTCAAAGGGTAGTTGACTCAAGCATTCACCTCCGACCACATTCTCTCTATCACATGGTTCTGTGCAGGTTATAAGGATAGTGTCAGTCTGCATGCCCTCATTAGAAATACGCCTCAATGGCAAGAAACCAGGATTCATTTTTAACAACACATTTATTTTACCCTTGTAGAAGGTGTCTGAAGGTAGGGCTGCCTTTGGGTATTGTGTCGATGTTCTGCCAGTTTTTCCTGGATGAATAAAGCCAGATATAATTCTTTCCCACAGTCAACTCTGACCTGGTCCCATAGTCCATAGGAAAGAACAGCAGGCCTGAAGATAAATCACCGACAAACATAAAATATACATAAACAGCATCAGTCTCTTAGCCATGGCCAGCTAAAGTGACAATTACATTTTTTTGTCAAAATTGGAATGATATCAATAATAGTAAAACTGGAAAATGAACTAAGAAACTGGAAGAGGGAAAAAGTTTTTTGTTTTTTCCAAATTAATTATTTCCATATTACAAATCTAGGTTTTAACCTTTTTTAATGTACTTGTTCAAGTCTGGGTCCTCCTAAGGAGACAACTTTGGGTTCCACCTTACAAAGTCTGTGAAGTTAATTTACCAGTACACTTCCTCATAAATCACGATGTTGTTCTTTATTGGCATGGTGGAGTGACCGACCACCTTCTTGCTGAAACCATCGATAGCCATAACATGAGTCACTCCAAACATAACAAGCTTCTCATTCTGATCTACATGCAGCTTGTGACCCATGTATTCTGCATTGTAGGGTATGGGGTTCAGATTCCGGGCACCCTAAAATATAAGAATTACATTATAATAAAAACTCAATAATCTTTCATTCGTATGATTAGAATCTCAACACGTATGTTCTATTGAAATGTAGAAAACACAATGCTATTTGACCTTACCTGCTGTCTTGCAATGTGGTAGGGTTGATGAATACTTCTCAACACATTGCCCACTCTGCCTTCAGAAGCTTTAACCCCTTTTGCGGATAGATATCCAGTCATCATTTTTCGACCAAAAGACGATCCAGTCTGGGGGGGGGGGGGGGGGGGGGGGGGTAGGTATGATGTTTGGCATACATAATATATATACATATTATAAAACAATTGGGTTCTATCGAGTTATTAAGCTGTTTCTGATTGGACGAGAGACGTTCCATGAGTTGGAATATCCCAGGACATCCCAACTCGGACTTTCACAGCTAATAATAAATCACTCTGCGATGACATTCTAAAGCGCGTTGATGATAACTGTTAGTTCTTGTAATTCCAAACCAAGACGTTGACTGGAACTATTTTTTGTTGCGGAGAAACAATGGTGAAATTAACATTTTTTAAATCAATAACTTCGTGTTGAAATGTTAATTGGTTGAATATAAAATTGTTTTATAAAAGCAATATAGTACTCGTGCGAGTGGGGTAGGTAAGGGATATTGTTACTTTCTGTTACCTACGGCCGAACACCACCCGTGGGAATATCTCTTACCAACCCCACTCGCAGCCTACTATATTGCTTAAATATATATATTTAATTATAAATAATAAATCATCTTAGTTTAAATGTAAATTTTATGCTAAATGTTACATTTGATAATAATGTGATTAACACGTGCATTTTTTAAAAATACAGAAATATTTTCTGTTGATTAACAACCAACGTGTTTATGAATTAAATCCAAAAATTGCATTAGCACCAGTCAGATGCCCGACTTTGCATATAACTGTGGTCAGCTTTTTATGTAAGAGTAGCATTCCTTTGTATGTTTTACAAAAGCGGTAATCGTGAAAGGTGGATGATAAAAAAAAACCTACCTCGAGAGTACCTTCAGCGACTTCAACTTCAAGTTGACTATCAGGGCAGAAGTCCCTGACAAGCCCCTGCTCAGCACACCACCTCCGCACATTCCTCTCGGAAAACCCCCGTGTAGTTCCAAACTGGGTGCATAACGCAGTGGCGATATCCCCACAGGACATTCCATTATTTCGGTGTTCTGAAATAAAACCTGCATATTCGTGCAATGCCATTTTGAGGTGCGTCTCAAGGATGTCTGGCTCCAAATTGTTTTCCGAAAATCCATTGGCCGCAAAGTACACGGACCCACCAGTCTTATTTTGTTACTTCCTGTTATCGAAGACGCTAGACTTCCTGCTCCCGTCTCGGCAAAAACCACATGCTCACGATGCTACAGAGTTGGTAAAACATACAAACAAACTATTTACATGTTGTATCCTATGTTAAAACTTGTAAAAGTTTATTTATTGTGGTTCACTCCGTGTTTTTTGTGTCATTGTATTTCTCGTGTAAGGACTGTTACCGCGAGGTGTGTGTGTCGGAAAACGGGCTGCTAGCAGGCTGACCTCAAACTTGGCTCCTTTGGAGACAGAAAGAGGTAGTAGGAGACTAATGGTGTATTCAATGTAAAAAGAGTGGTTCATTAATTTAAAACTGAGAGAAACGGTCATTATTTTTATTTGAATAAGAGCTGCAACTCATAGCGGTTTAAAAACTGTAGTTTCATGTAAAATTAATTGCTTAAGTTTACAAAAAATGTATTTGTTTAAGTTTAAAATGTGAACATGATTTCTATGTATTATTTACTGAAATCTGGTACTATGGCATTTACATTTCTGTCCATTTTCATAGTTTTCACGGTGTCAGAAGGTTAACATGCCAGTGGTGAAAGGAGGAGAGAATTAAAGTCGAACACCAGTCTAAGCTCTCTGCATCCTGTGTGGTATTTGCAAGCGGGCAGCTACACACACATTGAAACACCGACTGCAGAGTCAACCATGCAAGGCGACAGCCTTGCATGGTTGACTACTAAAATAAATGAAATAATACACTGGTTTATCAAAAGAAACATCACATTGATCCACCATTCTCCAGGCTAATAAGCATTTTTTAAAACGAATTATTGCATTACTTGGCAGGGGATTAAAGCTTATCTTCAACCTGGAGTCCCTAGAACATGGAACATATGGATATCATATGGGCATTGTACTCCTATCATGACCAGCAGATTGTTAGTCAAAGTGACCTGCAGTGCATTGAGACACACGTCACAAACTACTGACATGGGGGATTGAACCCAGAACCTTTCCACCATCCTGCCCCCATGATGATGATTTACATTAAGGGGATTTAGAAGACGCTTTTATTCAAAGTGAATTACAACTATTCATTCACACATTCTCACACCGACGACGGAGTCAACCATGCAGGGTGACAGCCAGCTGGTCAGGAGCAGTCTGGGTGAGGGGTCTTGCTCGACACCTCGACACTCAGCTAGGAGGAGCCGGGGATCAAACTAGCAACCTTCTGGTTACCAGTCAACCCGCTCTACCTCCTGAGCTACTGTCGCCCCCTTTCGACCTTCCGGCCCCCATGATTTATGATGATTATGATGATGATGATGATGATGATGATGATGACGATGTGTCTATGCATGTGCCTGTGTGTCTGGTGGATCCTAGTGAGGCATGCCCCGTGTCCCCTGTGTGTCCGCAGCAGGAGAGAAGCTCTTTCAGTCCGTCGGCCAGCCCCCAGCCCAACTCCACCTCCTTCCCCGTCCATGCCCCCGCCGGCCGCATGGAGGAGGACCCCGCCCGGCTGCCCACCCACCTGCGTGAGTCTCACCGTCGCACCTGCTCCACAGACACACAGACAGACAGGAGTCAACCCGGGTTCCTGGCTCTGTATTTTTATTTAACATGTGAGGACCCCAGGGCTGTCCTTCGGGACGCCTCCCGAGAATGATTACAACTGCAAGGGCCTGCGGGTCACAAGTGCTCACCTGAAGCCTGTTCTGCTCTGCTATTGATTTCCTTATTGACAGATGGAAGACACAATGTTCCCCTCAAGGCGTCCTCTCTCACTCATCGGTCTGATGCACGCACGCACGCACGCGCACACACACACACACACACACTTCTTTTTTTATATAACTGTAATCCTCACTTCCTCCATCTCATTTCCTGCCTCCCTCCCTCCCCTCTTATCACCCCCGGCAGCCTCCCTCTCCTTCCTTTCGTCTTCCTTCCTGTTCCCCGTGTTTGTAGTCCATGTACAGCCAGTGCTTTTCTGCTTTGAACAGTGAACTATCAATAAGCTTGCCTTGCTACATAAATTCAGGGAATTTATTTATAGTAGTTAGTAGTACGATGTAATGAAATGGAATGATGGCTTTGTTTTCGATAAAAACAAACAACAAAATTATGCATATCATATGTAATTACAAAGCACCCGGTTGAATAACTTCAAATATTAAACAGATTGAACTTGACATTCTGTTTATATAATGTATATTGTATATCAAAACCTTTGTTGAATGTGATTTCGTTTCACGATTGTATTTTTCTCACATCATCCCTAGAGGTGAAATTCAGTTCACCATTCATCCATTGAGCCAAATCCACATAAAGAAGATGACTAACCAACAACACATCCTACTAACAGTGACGTGTGTGGGACATCTTTCATAATCCTCCCCTCCAAACCTAGATGGATGATGGATAGATCAGTCTACCTGCCTACCCAGGAGACTGTAACAAATGTACTCATCTATACATCATACATCTAGGTGGACACTCCCACTTGTGATGTCAGAAGGGGCAGATTTTCAAAAGGGCTTGTAACGGCTAATCACACTCACACCTGGTGGTATAATATGTCCCCTTTAAGTCCTAATGCGAAACGAGCACCAAGGGCCTCTAATAATTCTCTTTTTTGCATAGGAAATTTCCTTTCCTAACGAGATGACCCGGAAGTAATTGGGGAAAAGGTGGTTAGAATTCTAAAAATGCTTAGGAAAGGAGCCTTGGCGCATCCTTTAACCCTCCTTTAACATAGGTTACTCCTGAGCAACCTTTCCAAAAGGACAGGAGATAGTGGTATCCCATAATCCTTTACGGTGGCAATATTTAAAGCAAGATGCCACCGACAAAGTTTACAGACTCTACGCGAGGACGGATAATGGATACCAATTCCAGAAACATATTATTTTAATCGAAATGTATTCACTTATGCTGGTTAACAAGCACACATAATACACCGTAAGAAAATAAAATACCGACTTCACATTGAAGAAAGACTACTGGGGACAGTTAATTTCAACGTCAACATAAGTTGAGCCTCTTTTTTTTTCAAATGTGAATTGGGATTCAAGTGGCCCAAATTTTCCCGTTGACCTAAGTGATTCTCACTGTTGGCGACGACCTGATTGAAATCAATGCGACAAAAGCGCATGGATCGAAAGAGCACTTGTTGTAGTCTTAACTTCGGAAAACGGTAGTTCCACGCTAGAGGTCAGCAATACTCACCGTCGCGCAATGACGTCGGTTAGGAAAAGTGGAGTCGAATTCATTTTAAACAGCGCTGTCTTTTCCTATGTTCGAAAGGAAGCACCTTTTCATCTCTCCCTGACCCGATGACGTTTTCCACAAAGGTTAAGTAAAGGAGGAATAAAGGTTAGGAGATTTGACTATTCGTAGAGGCCCCAGATCTGCCGTCATTCTCCCTGCGCCTCGCTCTGTTAAAAACAACAAGTCATTTTTTTTATTTTTGGGTCCGGCTACCAATAAAGTTAACGCTAAAGCGCTGTGCTTTAGTCCCCAAAAAAGTAGGTAAGCACCGCTCTGGACTGTCCATCACCACGGCGGTTCTGAACCTAAGTCATCCCGGGACCTGACGTGTGGACCTGATTGTGAGGGAGGGGTTTGGGTCCAAACCCCGCCCGCAAACTCAGACACTGGAATGGCACCCACACACCGGGGTTCCTTTGCATTGTCAGAAAATCCAAATCGGGTCCTGAGCCTTTTTGCAGTCCCGACCTGTTTTTTGCTCCCCGACCCCTTTTCGGGTCCTGTAACCTTTTTGGTTCCCGAACCTTTTTTTGGTTCCCGACCCGTTTTTGTTGTCCAGATCTGTATAAGTCATCAGTACCGTTCCCCCCCCCCCCCCAGGAGGGGGCCAGGAGGTCGTGGACGAGTGGCTGCGCTGGGCGGAGCGGGAGTTTGCCGCCACCAGCTTCTCCTTCTCCTCCTCCTTCCAGATCTGCTCGCCACACTCCTCAGGTACACACGCACACTCACTCACACACGCATGCGCACGCTTCCTCACTCACGCACACGCAGTACGTAGGTGTACATGTACCGTGGTGCAGAGTGAAGCGACCCTCCACTACACATTTAATTTGGAAGTTGTTTATTTTGTTCTGCAAAGAGCAAAAATAGGTATTTTATCAACACAGTTCGCCACACACACCTATTAACTTCCGACTCAAGTGTGTGTTCTCATTCACTGAACAGATTCACTGTTTTAACACAAAAAAATCATGAACATCTGTACCAACATTCAAAACAATAAATCATGTGACTGCTGTATCACTATTCTTAACCAGTTTCATCATGTATCTATTTTAACCTATTTATGTATTTATTTATGAACTACACGAACAGTCCGGGCTGACCGGCTCATAGTTTTCCTGTTGCTCGCGGTAACTACGCTACCAGTGCTAACTACAGGCTAGCCGTTTTCCGTACGGTACATTGGCTGAGTCACGTCTATAACAACAATACATAACGTCCAAACGGGATAATAAACCAGCACATAACACATTTACCCACTCGTTACACAGTTCTAACTCTCCCTTCTTACCTGCAAAGAGCAAAAATAGGTATTTTATCAACACAGTTCGCCACACACACCTATTAACTTCCGACTCAAGTGTGTGTTCTCGTTCACTGAACAGATTCACGCGTGACTTCCTTATTGCTGAACACACCGTGTAGCGAACGCCACATACACACGGGCATTATTGTGGATACAAACACATACACGTTAGGATGGACTCACGCATGTTTATGTGAACACACACAATTGCAAGAACACACACACTTGCAAGAGCACACACTCATGCACGCACACATGCACACTCACCAACGCAAACACACATGTTTACGCACACGCAATATTATGGACACAAACACATTCATCCACGTTAGTATGGACACACACAAATGTTAGTATGGACCAGTCTTTGTATTAACGCAGTTTAAAAGAACGGCATTAAGTAACGCTGTTATTTTTTCAGTAGCGGGGTAATCTAACTAATTACTGTTTCCGTCCTTACAACGCCGTTACCGTTACTGTACGTTAAATGCGGTGCGTTACTATGAACTGATTGAATAAACTGAGTAATCCGAACGCACCCCTGGCTCCAAACACAAACTGCTGGTGAGGAGGCAGGGTGGGTTAACAGCGAGATAAGGTTAACAGCGAGATGGTAGCCAATCGGAGCCAGTGTTTTTACACACAAGCCAGGACACGCGTGCCACACACACACACATCCTCTCTCACTCATTGGTCTGACACACACACACACACACACACACACACACACACACACACACACACACACCAAACAGATTCGATGAAGCAGCAGAAATGGCGAGTCCGGAGCAATCCGATGAAAAGTTGGCATTTTCTGTAGTATTCGGGAGATGTTCCACAGACTTTGCAACCAAGCCTGATGATGCTGCAGGCCTTGCTGCAGCATCATCTAGTGGCCGAGCGGGGATATTAGAAATGTTCCGGAAAACAAAGCAATTGGTAGAAGCCGACGACACTGAGTCACAGATTCAGCAGGTCACAGAGACAGGCAATACCAACTATAGAAGAAGAGCAGGGGTGATCGGGCTTTTGCTGTCATTGGCCCCAAACTGTGGAACGACCTCCCTCTTCATGTCAGGCTAGCCCCTTCAGTGCCCAATCCTCAAATCCCTCCTAAACACTAATTTCTATTCTCTTGCGTTTAACTCCATATAAGTTGTCTTAATGTCTAGTGCAGTAGCGGTTCCTGGCCGAGCTCACCAGCGAGGCAAACATGAACGCGCATTCATGAACGCGTGCAGTGCACCCGCACATGCATGTCTTTTCACACTTTTAACGCAACTTTTAAAAAAGCATACTCGCGTGACGCGTCGCGTGGAGGCGCATTAGAGAGGATAGTAACTAAAACAAACTAGACACTTAACAGTGTGTCAGCAGAGTTCAATGCTTCTAAACGTTTAATCAAACGTGACAAAGCTCAACTTCATAAAGTAAAGTTAATTCATGGTGCGTGCTGCTTAACTGTAATGCATGACAGCGTGCAGGGTCAACGACACGTATCTTCCAATCATATAAATATAATATAATTAATGAAATCTTAGACAGCAGGCAATCCGGATAGATTTTTTGTGTGTGCTGTGAAGAATTACTCCAAATCAGCCTTTTCGGTTTTTCCCAAACGGGGGTACCACGAAGGAACTAGGAGGACCCATGGGGGTAACGGATGTTTCTCTAAGAGGCCATTTACATGAGACGTCAGGGGTTCATCGGAATGCAGGCATTAGTTTGACACAGGAAGGCCAGGCAATATCAATAGCAGGGGTTGACACTAATGGTTGCCCGCTTGCCCGGGTTAACTAAAAATAATATTTGGGCAAGTTGAAGTGTATTTTTTAGGGTTTGTTAATATAACGCTGGTAACACTTTATATTAAGGTCCTTGTATTAAGCCTTAGTTAATATGTAATAAGACCTTATTATATGCTAATTAACATTAATTTGTCATTAAAGACTATCAATAAGGGTTAATAACAAAATAACCCCGGGGCCTTTGTTTTGGCATGAAAACCCATCAAATAAGCCCTCCAGATACCTTTTTCATTGAAAATCGAGTATTAGAGTTTGCCCGGAGCAATGTTTGGCGTCCATGTTATTGGCTTTGGGTGTTGAATTTTGTTTGTTAGGTTATTTTGGCCATCACCTCCTTGAACTGGACTCTAGCTCATTCGGTCACTCTATGAGTCAATCACGTGTGCAATGACCGTAAATATCGTAAATACAATGGCTGTGAAGCACATCTTAAAAAATATATATATATATTTTTTTAATTTTAAAAGCATCACATTTTTAAACTTACCAGAGAGTCATCCTCCAGTTCGGACCTCTTCCTCTTATCCATGTTTTCTGTGCTTGTTTCTGTCTTTGGTCTGTCAGTTGTTGGTCTGGGGTGCTCGTGCCGACGATTCCGACATGTTCTCCAAACATTTGTCAAACACTTCATCAAGCATATGCGTCAAGCCGTCATCCACTTGCATAAACATAACTTCCGGTTTAAAACGACTTTCTAAATAAAAGTATTTTAATTATTATATGAGGCACAAAACAGGTCGATTGACGAACACAGAGATTGTGACATCCGTCAGCAACATGCAAGCTCTGTGTTCGCCAATCTACTTATCGAGTCTTAAAAAGAAGATGGCGTCGACGGGTGGACTACTGATGGTATTGTGTATAAAATGTCCTTTTTAATAAACAATCTGTACACTTACAAAGTTATAAATACCTCATTTTATATGTTAAGACCCTTAACATATAAAAACAGCCAACTTAAGAATGTGTCTATGCGTGCTTTTTTGCTCCCAAACGAACATTCCAACTCGTTATCATACTTAACATGTCCCAGATCCATTTTACACCGGATTTCTCCTTTAACAGACACACAGCGTTACAGGGCGAACATAGCCCCGCCTCCTGTCACTGACTCGCAGTGCGGTCTCTGGCAGTGATTCGGCACTAGTCTCAATGCTCTGTGGGATGGTGGGATGTCTGTATGATCCTCTGAGTTGTTGAATAACAATGGAACAAGGTCTGGAGCCTGCCCCTCCTCCCATGCTGTTACATTTTTCTCCACTAATATATTTCAGCATTTGGTAAATATCCTTTTAAACCTTCATTATTTTCTACCACACATAGTCGGTCAGCCTCTTCCCTTGCAAAGGCACTTGGCAATTTTTTTTCAACATTTTCAACATTTTCATTCATATTCAGTAATAAACACATTTCACATAGATTATATATATATATATATATATATATATATATATATATATATATTGGAAAAATCACGAGCAGGCATTGCCTCCTCTAAGGAACCGCCCCTGGTTGTCTGTTATGCAGGAGGTTGCTAGTTTGATTCCCCAGCTACTCCTAGCTGAGTGGCGAGGTGTCTCTGAGCAAGACACCTCACCCTAACTGCTCCCGACAAGCTGGATGTCGCCTAACATGACTGACACCCCTGTTGCTGTGTGAACGTGTGCATGAATGGGTGAAAGTTGGGCAATATTGTAAAGCGCTTTTAGTGGCCATTGGTTAGAAAAGCGTTGTATAAATGCAGTCCATTTACATTGATAAATCTGTGTTTCAAAACAACAACTAAATATTATTTGAAATGCAACACGGTGTCATAAATGTAATATATTATGCATAGTAACAATTGTTTTAAGTGCAACACGATGTCTGGAGAACTTCAGTACATTTTTCACCCCATAGGTGAGTTCAAACTACTGAATCGTATTTTAGAACCAATCCTATAGCAGACAGTGTTCAAACCTGATGCCACCAGAGCACTGGAGATTAATTGTTGTGTTAGCCTCATAAATCACCGATACATAATACATTTTTCCTCTCTGTCTTCTTCAGAAAAGTTTTTCGGAGCCCATTACAGGCTGCCTTACAGCTGGGAAGTTCGGAAGGGCCATCAGTGGACGCTGCTGGATAGCTCAGAGAAGATAGAAGAGGATTACTGTAACCCCAAAAAAACATACAGGTATGCAACACAGCGAAGGTGACACGCTGAAGGTGCTGATAGGACGAGGAGGCTCTAGTCGTTACAAGCAGACCTGCCACTGCTCTTACATCCCTAGTCAAAACCCTTTGGTTTAAATTAGCCTACTCCGTTTAATCTAAATTTGAAACCCTTTTGGTTTGAATTAGCCTACTCGTTTTAATACCAGTTTTAAATCCTTTTTGTTTGAATTAGCCTACTTGGTTTAATACCATTTAAAAACCCTTTTGGTTTAAATCAACCTACTCTGTTTAATCCGTTTGAAACCGTTTTTGTTTAATTGAGCCTACTCCGTTTAATCCCAGTTTGAAACCCTTTTAGTTTAAATGAGCCTATTCTATTTAATCCCAGTTTGAAACCCTTTTTGTTAAAATGAGCCTACTCGGTTTAATACCGGTTTCAAACTCTTTTTGTTTAAATTAGCCTAGTCCATTTTATCACAGTTTGAAACCCTTTTTGTTGAATTTAGTCTACTCCATTAATACTAGTTTGAAACCCTGTTTGCTGAAATTAGCCTACTCCTTTTAATCCCAGTTTGAAACCCTGTTTGTTGAAATTAGCCTACTCCTTTTAATCCCAGTTTGAAACCCTTTTTGTTGAAATTAGCCAACTCCGTTTTGTCCCAGTTTGAAACCTTTTTTGTTTATATGAGTCTGCTCCATTAATACCAGTTTGAAACCCTTTTTGTTGAAATTGGCCTACTCCATTTTATCACAGTTTGAAACCCTTTTTGTTGAATTGAGTCTACTCTATTAATACCAGTTTGAAACCCTGTTCGTTGAAATTAGCCTATAATCCCAGTTTGAAACCCTTTTTGTTGAAATTAGCCTACTCCGTTTTATCCCAGTTTGAAACCCTTTTTGTTTATATGAGTGTGCTCGATGAATACCAGTTTGAAACCATTTTTGTTGAAATTAGCCTTCTCCATTTAATATCAGTTTGAAATCCTTTTAGTTTCAATGAGCCTACTCTGTTTAATCCCATTTCGAAACCATTTTAGTTTAAATAAGCCTACTCCATTTAATCCCAGTTTGAAACCTCAGTTTGCTCCGGTTGATTCCTAGTCTCCCCTAAATCCTATCTATTTTTCATTATTGAATTGATTGAACAAATGTTGTGTTGCGTTTTTATGCTGCACTTGTGATCTCTAAACCCACATACTGAGGGTCAACGGTGTGTGATGTTTCCTGCAGCACGGTGGATGTAGAAGCAGTGTGCTTTAACACCATGACGCGTGGACTCCAGAAGGTCAGGCGTCTCTCCTCCATCTCCTCAGTCCTCCAGCCCACCTTCATACTCACCACTGAGTGGCTCTGGTACTGGGAGGATGAGAATGGGAACTGGAACCAGTACGATTCACCGGTGAGTTCAGCACCATCACAAAGCGGTGTCAGCCTGACTCGGCTCACATCCGCAAACGCAATAATCCAGCCGATAGTTTGTGGTTTATAAACGTTAAGTTTAGAGTGCTAGGGGGGGCAGGGTAGATAATTGGTGGCAGATTAAAAATATGCGACCAATTGTGCTCAAATATTTTATTCGAAGAACTGATTCGAACAGACAAATAGAAATTCTTAAGGCGGGTGGGCGTGTCTTCGTTTGCCTGCTTGCTCTCTCCAGCCCAACAGCAGCACAGAGCTGGAGCAGAAGTTCCAGAACAACCCCCAGGAGGTGGTGGAGTTCACCGCAGGGTCCCAGGCCTACACACTCAGCCTCCAGGGTGAGCCACCGTTACTACCCTCCACCCCCCGACCCACCCATCGTTGTACACCCCATGAGCTGGTATTCTCATACAGCGGGGAGAGGGATGGTGACGTTGCTACGGAGTTCCAACCCCTGGGACCGAAGAGGTTGCTGGTTCAAACCCCAAGCTCATTACATTTACATTTAGGGCATTTAGCAGACACTTTCATCCAAAGCGAGTAAGCAACATACAACCACACACACTCGTCAGGAGAGGTTAGGGTGAGTCACTCCAGACAGTGTCTGCTGGATGACTCAGTTGAAACGTGGCATCATAAGATTTGTATTCCTTTGCATTTTGCAGACATGATTCAGACCAATAAGACATACGGCACCAAGAGGGTGGTGAGGCGACGGCCTCGCTTCCTGTCCTCCGCCGACGTGCAGGTCATCAGGACAAGGTGAGTTCCACCTGAAGGACAGACTGCCTCTCTGTTTGCTTTTAGAGAAGCCAAACGTCTTGGTCCCGCTACATCAGTGGTTCTCAAACTTTTTCCACTAGTTTACCCCCTCTAAGAATTTTTTTTGCGAAGTACCCCCTTTACCGGCACAAAACATTTTGGGCAGAAAAAACATTTTGGGCGTGTGTGTGTGTGTGTGTGTGTGTGTGTGTGTGATGCACACACACTGTAACGCAAGTGTTGTACACTTCTTTGTTATTTGGATAACCGTTTGGCTTTGACTCCCTGAAGTACATGAACCGCGACATGGAGGACAAACGGATTGTTGCCCGCGAATGTCTCTGGCTTGAGCCCCGCTTCCCGCTGCCGAGGGACCACCGCCTCGGCGCTGCCCGCTGCAGGAGGCGGTGGTGCCTAAGCGCTGACCGCTGCCGAGGCGGCAAGGCTCCGGCGGGAGACAGCCGCGGTCAACAATCACTTTCTCCTCCATGTCGTGGTTCAGTCTACTTCAGATTGATATGGACGTGGAAGAACGACGCAGTCGTTTGAGATTCATAATATTGTCTGGAGGCTCACACAGCTTTTGGCCGTGATAATACATATTATATGATATAGATATCTATGTGTAATATGATATTATTTAGATATAGAGCTCCTAGTGTGTACTAGAATATTTACAGAACACGGCCAAAGGCTGTGTGCCCCTCGCCATTGCGATACATCCACTGTAAACAGAGCGCATGGTACCGTGGCCACAAGCTGCTTAGGGCCACACCCCCACCCTCCTCCTTGACCCGCCTCTCTCCTCCACATTTGCATTAAAGCTACAGATACCGAAACGGCGCGTTTGGGGAAAGCTCAATGTGCGACTGGCTCGTAGTGGCTGTAATTCTTTACCACGGCTGAATTTCGGGAACGTCTTCAAATACTGTGTTTGGGGCCCCTTAATATCTATATTAAAGCATCCATGAAGTAGCATGCCATGGGACCTTTAACTTTAAGTTTTTCTGATTACCCCCTGCAGTACTCCAAAGTCCCTCTAGGGGTACGGGTACCCCCACTTGAGAACCACTGCACTAGACAATATAAAAAAAAGCAAACCCCGGCCCAACCCTGATGACTCCTATCCCTTTCACTTGACCAGGAAGCTTTGGGAAATGTACAATTTTTTCTGTATCAAAATTTCCATGCACAGACGATTATACGACCTCAGAAAGCACCAGTGAGTGCTCCAGTCAGGCGACTTTGTATTGCCGTATCTGCCGTCACACCTCTGTCCTAATTTTGACCCTCACATTTCAGTGAGACACAGCCCACTTCTACATCGGGCACGTTGGTCCGCTGACCATAAAATAGACACAGAACGGGTCCTTTCTATTACGCTTCAGGTGAAGTTATTGTTGTTTTTTTATTTCAGTAGAAGGCCTCCAAATGGTCCACCAAATGGTCCAACAAATGTCCAAGCTTTTCCCAGACACTGGGACAAGACCCAGGTTCCTGAGATTGGATACAAGGTAATGATAATCCTTTTTATAGGGTTACATAAAAGGGTTACATGCAACAACATTACCTACATTTCCTTTTTTAGGTCGAGATTATAAATTCCATGTGCTTTTAGAAATGTTATAGTCATTATTAGAGAGATGATGTTAACCTTTTTCCGATTTTTATCCAGTATTGATAGTGACGACATCCTGGCGATAAATACAATTAGGATGTATTTAAAAAGATGATTAAACAGTTTTTAAAAAGATGAGTCTCATGACATACACCATTGGGTTGTTCTAACTGTTTTCAAAGGTAAATAAAGAGCTCTCTCCTCTGTCTCTGGTAGAAAGTACTGCTGCAAGCTTCGTCAAAAGAATACAAGGAGGTGGAGACGCTGTTTCGTCAGACGATGACCGCCTTTGACATCGTGAAGATCGAGAGGATTCAGAACAAGAGTCTCTGGGACCAATTTCAGTTGTACGTCGGTTGGTCGGAAAAGCCGTAGAATGGCCGACACGAGGGACTCAAAACGATAACGCTTATTATGATCAACTGTCATTTTAACCACTTAAAATTTTTTTTTTAAAACTTTGCGTTATCGGTTGGATCACGCTTTTATAACGTTATCTTACGTTATAACATTATCTTATCTTTATAACGTTGTCGTTATTTTTTGTAACGTTTTATAACGTTATAAAAAAGTATGTTTTTATAACGAAAACACAAATAATGATGAACTGCAATTTTAACCATTTTTTAAAATAGTCTTGTTTTTTAAAAAGGCAAAGGGAACAAATGAAGACGAGGAATGGGGGCCGTAACGTGGCCGAGAGGAAGCTGTTCCACGGCACGGACTCCAAGTTCGTCAACGCCATCTGCTGTTCAAACTTTGACTGGAGGATCTGCGGAACCCACGGGACCGCCTACGGCAAGGGTGAGCTATCCACTACGACATCGCTGCAGGGCTTAAAGGTGCAGTGTGTACGATGAGGGGCACCTAGCAGAACAGACTTGGCAGAGATTTTATATTCATAAACGTGTTTTAGTTATTGTATAGCCCATAAAAAATGATTGGTTTTAATTTTTACCGTCCGCCTGACCTAACACGCCTCTTCAGTAAATGCCATCTTTTGTGTGTTCCAGGCAATGATGACTTTCAATAACTAATCAAATGTAAATGTTTTTTAATGTTGTATTTGAAGAAATTTTATTTCCACAACTGTTTTAAAAGTGCATTCATAAACGATTCTTTGCAACAGCAAATAATTTCCAACTTCATGCTGGCCTAATTGAGGCTACTTTTTTTTCTTCTATTCAATTCAATTCAATTTTATTTGTATAGCCCTTAATCACCATTACAGTCTCAAAGGGCTTAACAAGTCAAATATTTATGACACCCCCCTTTACCCAAGCCCCCACAAGGGCAAGAAAAAACTCCCTTGAAATTAGCAAGGAAGAAATCTTGAGAAGAAACGCATAGTGGGGGATCCTTCTTCCAGGGATGGTCAGGAGTGCAATGGGTGCCATAATTGACATACAGGTAAATACATGCACAAAAATGGTGATGTGGTGCTGGCCAGTTGACCATGAGGAGAGTCCAGGCATCCAGTCCAGTCACCGCAACATGCTAGAACAGACAGAATAGTGAATTAGAAAGGAACAGTACATAGCGGGAATGTATACTGCATTAACAAAACACAAACAACCAGAGTGGTCTTCACTTCGCATTTTCACAATCGTTTTCACAATCCTATGTTCCAAATGCAAGATCGTAGAGGTGCGTTTTGAGCTTTCCTTTGAATAGCTCCACAGAGTCAGCTTCCCCAATCACTTGTGGCAGCCTATTCCATAGGAAGGGGGCTCGATAGGCAAACGCTCTCTGTCCGGCCAGTGAAAGAAGGCCAGCTCCCGAAGACCAGAGGGACCGAGAAGGACTATAAGGAATGATCAGGTCCTTCAGGTAGGATGGAGAAGATCCATGCATGGCTTTATAGGTTAGCAGTAGCACCTTAAAGTCCGATCTGAAAGTTATTGGTAGCCAGTGCAGAGAGGCGAGAATAGGTGTGATATGATCAAACCTTCTTGTTCTGGTCAGCAGTCTAGCTGCAGCATTCTGTACAAGCTGTAGACTTTTTGTGGTAGATTTTGGTAGTCCCGAGAACAGTGCATTGCAATAATCCAGTCTTGATGAAACAAATGCATGAATCAGTGTCTCTGCATCCGCTGCAGATAACATTGGTCTGATTCTTGCAATGTTTCTCAGATGGAAAAAGGCAATTCTAGTTATGCTTCTAACATGTTGGTTGAAGCACAGTTGAGGGTCGAACAGGACCCCAAGATTCTTGACTGATGCACTCTGTAGGATGGCGAGTCCATCCAACCACAGTGAGACATCCTCAAACTCTCTCCGGTCCCGCTTCGAGCCGATAATTATCAGCTCTGTCTTCCCAGTGTTAAGCTGGAGGAAGTTTTGTGACATCCAGCCCCTCACCGCAGCTAGACAGGACTCAACCCTCTGGATCTGGGGCGAGTTCCCTGAATCCACTGGAATGAAGAGCTGGGTGTCATCCGCGTAGCAGTGGAAACTAATTCCGAAGCTGCGGATAACGTCGCCCAAGGGAAGCATATAGATTGCAAAAAGTAATGGGCCAAGGACCGACCCTTGTGGTAAGCCAAAGCGTAGTTTGCAGTGTTTTGATTCTGAACCCTCATGGAGCACAAATTGGGTTCTATCTGTGAGGTACGATTCAAGCCAACCAAGAGCCGTACCCCCGAAACCAACATAGTGCTCAAGACGGTGAAGAAGAATGCTATGGTCGATCGTGTCGAACGCAGCACTCAGGTCCAGCAGCACAAGCATTGAGCTTGTATTTTTATCCAAGGCAAGAAGGATGTCATTTACAACTCTTGTAACAGCAGTTTCAGTTGAGTGGAAATTCCTGAACCCTGACTGGAAAGGTTCGAAGAGATTGTTCCTCGTCAGATAATCGACGATTTGCTTTGCTACAATCCTTTCCTGTACCTTGGACAGGAAGGGCAGGGTCGATATAGGCCGATAGTTCCTGACTAAGTCAGGGTCTAGGCCAGGCTTATTGAGTAGCGGTTTTATCACCGCAGCCTTGAAATTGGAGGGAACAATTCCTGTTGAAAGCGAAAGATTCATAAGCGAGAGGATAGTAGGCCCCACAGTTGGAAGAAGTTCTTTAAGAACCTTGGAAGGGAGAGGATCCAACATACAAGTTGTTGGTTTCGATGCCTTTATCACCTTTTCAAGTTCCACCAGAGGAATTGCCTTGAACTCCAAGAAAGTTGCGTCAGAATTCCCCATCCTGCCCCACAGGATGTGTAGGACAAGCTGCACGGCAAGCATCAATTTCCTCTCTAATCGATTGAATCTTATTCTCAAAGAAATCCATGAATTCACCTGCCATGATGGAAGAACTTACTGTCTCAGTCTGATTCTGAGTCAGACTCTTCACCGTGTCAAAAAGAAACTTGGGATTGTTTCTATTCAAGTTGATGATACGGGAAAAGTAGGCGTTCCTGGCAGTAGTCAGCGCACCCTTATAGGTGAGCAGACTGTTGTGCCATTCAAGATGAAAGACCTCAAGTTTAGTCGAGCGCCATTTGCGTTCAAGGATTCTGCAGCTTCGCTTCATAGTGCGCGTTTCTGCATTAAACCAGGGAGCTGGTTTTTTCAATGATCGTTTTTTAATTACGAGCGGGGCAACTGAATCAATGGCAGCAGACAGGGCAGCGTTGAGGTCATCAGTAAGGCAGTCCACAGAACCCCTATAGTTACAAAGAGGAGCAAGTGAACGGGGTAACTTATCTGCCATCGCTGTAATGGTTGCAGGTGTGATGCGGCGACAGCTGAAAGTAGCCTGCTGATCGTTGCAGGTGCAGGATACCACCACCTGGAAAGTGAGCAAAAAATGGTCTGATAAAGCTGAGGTGTAGGGAGAGACCACTAGCTGTGAGATGTCTACACCGCGGGTCAAAACGAGGTCCAGCGTGTTTCCACCGATGTGGGTTGGGTGCTGGACGGGTTGGGTGCTTCTCCTCTCCTCTGTCTCCCCCTCTCCCCTCAACCCCAGGCAGTTACTTTGCCCGGGACGCCAGCTACTCCCACAATTTCACCGGGAACGCCTCGACGGTCCGCTCCATGTTCGTGTCCCGGGTGCCGGTGGGCCACCACACCCGGGGCAAGGTCGGCTACGTGCGCCCCCCCTCCAAGTACGGCGGGGACACCCTCAGTAAGGGTGCACTTAGTCGGCGCACGTTCTACGACAGCTGCGCAGACGACATCCTCGCAAATGAATTACGTGGAGATAAAGCAACACTTTATATTTCCTCTCTTAACTTGTCACTCTTCCTCCTCCTCTCCTCTTTCTTCTCCTCTATCTCCACCTCTGTCTCCTCTCCTCTTCTCTCCCCTTCTCTCCTCTCCTCTGTCTCCCCCTCTCCCCTCCTCTCCTCGTCTCTCTCCCCATCCCCAGGCAGTTACTTCGCCCGGGACGCCAGCTACTCCCATAACTACACCGGGTACACCTCGACGGTCCGCTCCATGTTCGTGTCCCGGGTGCTGGTGGGCCACCACACGCGGGGCGCGGCCGTCTACGTGCGCCCGCCCTCCAAGGACGGCGGGGACACCCTCTTCTACGACAGCTGCGCCGACGACATCCGCTCACCCTCCATCTTTGTAGTCTTCGACCGGCCTCAGATCTACCCGGAGTTCCTGCTCACGTACAAGGAGTGGGCTGCGGTTATGGACAACTCGTGGTCCGGGTTACTGGCCACCGTCGCCGCCGCACCGGTGGTGAAACCCACGCCTGTGGTGAAACCCACGCCTGGGGTGATACCCACTTCTGTTGTGAAACCCACGCCTGTGGTGATACCCACGCCTGTGGTGATACCCACGCCTGTGGTGATACCCACGCCTGTGGTGAATCGCACGCCTGTGGTGAAACCCACGCCTGTGGTGATACCCACGCCTGTGGTGAAACCCACGCCTGTGGTGATACCCACGCCTGTGGTGAAACCCAGGCCTGTGGTGATACCCACGCCTGTGGTGAATCCCACGCCTGTGGTGAAACCCACGCCTGTGGTGATACCAACGCCTGTGGTGAAACCCACGCCTGTGGTGATACCCACGCCTGTGGTGATACCCAGGCCTGTGGTGAAACCCAGGCCTGTGGTGAAACCCAGGCCTGTGGTGAAACCCAGGCCTGTGGTGATACCCACGCCTGTGGTGAATCCCACGCCTGTGGTGAATCCCACGCCTGTGGTGAAACCCACGCCTGTGGTGATACCAACGCCTGTGGTGATACCCACGCCTGTGGTGAAACCCACGCCTGTGGTGATACCCACGCCTGTGGTGAATCCCACGCCTGTGGTGAAACCCACGCCTGTGGTGATACCAACGCCTGTGGTGATACCCACGCCTGTGGTGAATCCCACGCCTGTGGTGAAACCCACGCCTGTGGTGAAACCCACGCCTGTGCCCAGAACCAAGCCCCCTCAGCAGTTCCCCGGCGCTTTCACGTACTTGAGTGCCGTCCCGCTGCCACAGCCCTACAGCCCCGTCACAACAGCCCTACCCACCCCCCACCCGCCCACGTCTGTGCCCAGAGCCACGCCCGCACACCGCTTCCCCGGCGCTTTCTCGTACTTGAATGCCATCCCGCCGCCCCAGCCCTATGCCCCCTAACAGCAGCATAGGGCTATACCCCCCCCCCCTCCCACCCTCCGCTTGTGAGAAGGGGGTCGGGGGGCTCTGGGGGATTTGGGGTCTGGACCCGTCATTCTAACCTGGAAAGCCTGAGGTTTAATAGTAAGAATATGTATTGATGTACTTAAAGATTATGCAAAACTGCTCAATGGTAACCGTGGGTTGCATATGTATATGATATGTGCAACCAATACATTTATTACATAGCTCTTCTCAATGCTGTAGAATGCTCCGTTCCCTTGCACGGGCCTTCGTGATTCACGTCTTTCATATCGCTCCGCAAGTAGTCCGGTAACATATCCACTCCAGCGTATTAGGTTGCTAAGCAACGTTCACATCTGTCGTACTATTTCTCTGCTGATCAACTCTACGAATGGCAATAACAAATAAATTGTAAAGAAACACACCGTGTGAGGTTATTTTTTCGTTTTGGCAAGTAGCCGTGTTATAAGTTATATTTACATGTGTATAAGCGGGATAATGTATAGAACGTCGCTAATCATTATCGAAAATAACCCCCTTCAGGGCTTATTTTCCCTATAATGACCGGCGTTCTATACATTATCCCTTATATATCACATAACATTTTGTAAAGTGTTGAAAAAATGTATACACGGTAGGAAACTTGAAGAGAAAAATGATACTTTGCCAAACATATGCTAATTAGCTAGACAATGGAATTAAACGTGCGAAGTACAATACAAATACGATATTCAAGGATTTGAGGATTCAAGGATGCTTTAATTGTCATTTAACATTTACATGAAAACGAAATACAGTACCCAGGTCTCAGTGTGCTACCTAAAACCCTAGAACTATTTTTTACTTAAAATAAACTTAATACAAATAAAGACATACTAGGATACAAAAATACATATTAAAACAATGTATTTGAAAGAAGGCTAGCAGCGTATCGATGAGTACAAGTGCAGCAGTAGGTTCCTTAGTAGTAATGACGCTAAATTCTTAATGCAGATTGAAGTGTATTGAGAGATTATTGCTCGATTCCACCAGCATTAATAGTATTGACAATTACATAATTGATAATTACAGTATTTTAATTGGCTTACTCTTGTAAAATGATGACGATTATGCAATGGCCCTTTGATTGATTGATTCATGTATTTTTTATGATTATGATGAATATTATTTATGGATCCATCATTAATCACAATTGACCATTATTTATCTCAATTTGGTTTATAGTAATTCGGAACGATGCTGTCCGTCCGTAGCAGCATACCTGCATGCGGCCAATCAGGTGTCTCCAGGCTTGCGTTCCTGAACGCATCGTAAGACTATACTTACCAGTATGCATCGGGGGACACGGAGCGAGCTGCACAGGGAGGCTGAGCGCTATAAGGGATTGTGATCAGTGTTGCCAGATTGGGCATTATTTCCCGCCCAATCTGGCAACCCTTGGTGCAGGGCGGGTTGCCAGATTGGGTGGAGAATTTGTCCCAATCTGGCAACGCTTATTGTGATTGTGACAAGAGCGCATAGAGGCCAAAGTATACTACTCCATATCCGTAATCCGTAATCGGCCTCCGTAATTACGGAGACCCCTCAAACATTGGCAGTTCTCCGTTGGGTTGTCGGATACGCAATGCAATTCGCCACCCGATTGACCTTAGATGCTGACTACTAAACATGTTAACAGTGTTGAAAATTTACTTCCAAAGGTTTTCAAATCTTATTTGGTGTTTTATTAGTCCTTAATGTGCAAAGTAAATAATGCACAAAGTAAATAAGGTGCGAAAGTGAAACCGGTAAAAGTGATTCCGAAAAGGATTTTGTTAGAGGACCAATCACAGCCCTTGCCGTCTCCATCCATCTCCGTACGCATCGACGGATAGTTTAAAATAAATTGGATGCGCACGTAGAGCTACGGAGCGGGTCAACAACAGGCTCTCCATCGACAGAGAGGGCTCTACGTATCTACGTACAACACTTTACGGAGGACTATAAAGGGCTCTTTATGGTTCCACGTTTACGCAACGCAAGTGGGTTATGGACCCCTTACTTCCTTGCGGACCCTTGTTGCGTCTACCGTGCGCCTCCCAAAAATCGTAACCTTCCGTCGAGGCGACGCAGCAGCAAGGGCTGTGATTGGTCCGCTTACTAAAACCCGAAGAAGAACCATAAACGTTCACGACTGCGTCGAAGCGTCCGCATAGTCATTGCGTTGCGGGAACGTGTGTCCATAATCAGCTCTGAAATCCACCTAAGGAGAACCAACCGACGCTGTAGGGACACCTGTTCTCTGCGTAGGTAAGTGTTTACATGTCTTTTAAATTAAAATGTGTGCAGGATTGTTGTGCAACTCGTTCACCTGATCGACCGAAGATTTAACCGCGTGTCCATCGCTTTGGGGGTGATCTGAATTTTTAGGAGCATCCTGTCCCCCGTTTCCTCCAGTTAATCTACCTTATTCATCCTATTGGTGTGAGCCCTGCCTGCTGCATGCACCGTGCTTTGATCGTCCTGAGATGTAACAATGCAACCCTGCATTCGCTGTGGCGGTCGTCCTCAGCTGCATCAGTTTTACGCCGCATTCAGGGCACATTCACACTACCTCCGTCCGTCGACGGATCTCATTGACTTTGCATGGGACGCTCTCGAAATGCATTGTGGGTCCATCCGTTCTGTCGGCTCTGTTGCTTGCGTCAAAAGTTGAGAAATGTTCAATTTTTCAGGCAGCGACGGAACCGTCGGCCAATCAGATCGTGTTATGCAAATATACGAAAGTACACTGTCCAATGAAATCGCGTTTGTAATACAACCCAGGAAAACACATGGATATGTCAAAAAGCCCCCATCCGTCGACGGACGCATGCAGTGTGAACGAGGCGTGAATGCGCCCACGGTCTACGGTGCGTCCATCGCGTTCCGTTCGACGCACCGGAGAGGGGATCCCTCAGCTGTGTCCCTGTGGTGCATTAGCCTCCGTTTGTCACACCTTAACCATAGTCCTACCGGGTCCTGACCGGGATAAATACAGAATGCAGACCTTTGGAGATAGTTTGTTTTCTGTTGTTAAAAAAGCTTTTTGGGCCTTTTGTTGCGGTACTTTTGGCAGTTTTTTCTGCCTTATTTGTTTTTATTTTCCAGAGGCACATGCTTTACCAGCATGACATGTGTATGATGTCATGCTTGTAAATATGAACGTTGTCATGAAATATTCATTAGACCTTGGGGGAACCAAACTGCTCGTTAATAGACTTCACAGGGCTAGGGTAGGCCGACCCAAACATCTTTCAGGGCTCTCGCTGGAAAGAGGCTTTCTGTTGACCTGCAAATCAGGCCAAGCTCTGCTGTGTTGCGAAGGGGAATTTATAAGAATTCACTGGGAGTTTGATGTTGTTAACACAAGCCTGTTCTTTCAAATTCTTGTTTGTGATTTATATTTTGTGGGTTACACAAAAAAATGTTACAAAAAATGTTACACAAAATGATATTTTGTGTAACAATTTACTTCAAGGCCATCCATTAAGGCTGGTGTCCTAGCCCCACCACATTTCTTGCAGGTGAAAGGTAGACTAAACTGAACTTCCCTCAACAAGCAATCACAAGTCTACTACCAGTGCCCTGATACGAGAGCAGCAGACCCCACAGATAGTACTGCTGAGTGACCTGTTTTTGTCCTCTTTGAAAAGGGGCTATTCTAGTTCGGGCATTACCCCCATCTGTGTGGGAGTGTGTATCAGGGTGTCAGATTCCCACTGTAACTCAATCTCCCAGCACATGAAGGGAAGTGGCCGCCCAACATCCGACCCCCCCTCCTCCCTCCGTCCACAGTCACCAAAGACGCTCTTCAGTTGATGGAAATTTCTATGGCAACCGCTAGTCGGCGACGTCTGGACAGACTCCCCATATATGAACTCTGATCCGCACCTCACTGATGACAAGTGATCAGTATGGCGTGTCCGCCCCCATCTAGAGACACCCGCTTGGATAAATTGCCCCATCGATATCTGTGCAGCCACGGAGCGGGGGAAGCGAGCAGGAAAGAGTATCGCTGACCATTACACCCTCACAGTGGCCCACTTTTCCCGACTCGTCCTCTGAGGGGCGTGGTGCGTCTCTGCCACCAGAGGGCGACAGAGCGCTGTACCGCCCATAGAGAGACAGAGACGGGTCTAGTGCGGAGTTGTTACCCGTCAAGAAAGTTAAAATAGTAACACAAAAGGAAATAATGGGATGCATGATATTCATAAACCAGTAGACCTACAACTTACCTATGGGTTGTGTTCAAAGATTGCGCAAAGGGGTTTGTACAGCCCTATATTAGTTGTACTTTATGTCTTTATTGTATTACTACAATTGATAGCAAAGAAATAAATAATAGATATTGAAAAAAAAAATCAATACCTTAATAATATGATCTAAAACCTATTATACAATGATCTTAATAAGAGGTATTTCTGTGCTGTTTATTACCCTTCTTTAGAGCGTGCTTGTTCTTTATTTGGTCATCCCGGAAGAAACTTAGGTTTCGTTTTCCAATCTCAAGAAAAGGAAACTCATGCCGACTGCTGCCGTGAATAACCGCGACCCACCTTTTCTTTGAAAGAGAGGGTTTTTTTTGCACATACAGAGACGAAGCAAGACAAGTCTATACACGTTAAAAAATAAAATTAAGGGTTAGGAAAGGGTTGGTGATGTAAATTATTTTAGTCTATGCTATTTCTGTTGACATGTGTCAACAACAGTTATGAATGGATTCTTCTCCACGTAATGGACAACACCATATAAGGTTTTATGATTTTGTAGATAAGTTAAAGAATACAACCATGGCCACTTTGCCATTCCGCTAAAGCCAAGACAGACCAAAGGTTTACCTGGGTAAACAAGATCATGTAGGCGTGGCTCATTTCCCGTACTTCCCACGCCCAATATGAGCTGTATGTTTACCTGTGTTTGAGAGATGCTTCATGAACCACCTCCAGAACACAAGCTTGTTTACCTTGTGTCTCCGTTATAATAAACTACGTGTTGAACATTTACCACTCTCTGAGTCATAGAGGAGGCCCGAGACCACCTTACCCCAAAGGATCAAAATAGTTTTTCATCAATAGGGAGCAAGCCAGGAAGACCCTGATCAGGACAACTCAACTCGGTGTATTCTCAGTCAACAGCCGGCACAGGTAAGCAGAGCCTTTTGAAATCTGTTGTAGTGTTGACTGGGTTATACACGGTAAGCCAGTTTTGTTTGTCTGATCCATTCTCTTAAAATAACCTGGCGTGAGGTATAATCAGGGTGTGATTTGTGAAAAAACCAGAGGGGGGGATAATTTTGAGAAACATTTTAAAATGTTTCAAAATGAAGACGGACCCTGTGTATTTTGGTTGTTAATTATTACGATGTAATGGTGAAAATACTTTGGGTGGGGGGGATAATTTTTATCCCCACCGAGGATAAAAATAATTCAGCAGAGGGTAGGACGTGTAAACCAGAGGGGGGGATAATCCCCACCATCCCCACCGGCAAATCGCACCCTGGGTATAATGCATGTTATAGTGTTACTGAGTGATAAAGTCCAGGACGGTTGTTTATAAGAGGGTGTGGTTAGCTCTCGAACTTTCGAGTGACGACTCGATGGTAAACTGGTTTGGTAACTAGTTAGTCCTTACACACCTATGTGATGAAGATACTTCATGTTCTGGGAGATTGAGTAACAGTGGGTTTTTTGTTTGTATTGTTGCATGGTGGGTCACTTCACCCATGCAACATTTATTCCTAATCGTCCTTTCTTCTACGTCATCTTATAAACATTGAGGCCACTTTAAAATTTAAAGTGCCCGGAGTTTGGCCAGGCATTGGAAGAAATTTGTTTAGTCAAATACAACATTGCACTTCCTCTTTTTCTGAAGTGAAAGTGAGATATGGGAACAAGGTCGTTCCTGTAGATGTGTGTGGACGACTGGTTTTGAACAACAATTTAATTGCGATAATGTCCAAAAGTAAATTGATCCGAGTAGTTTAAAAGAAAGTGTTACCAAAGCGAAAGCCCCCTCAGTGACGTGTGTGTGTGTGTGTGCGTGTGTGTGTGTGTGTGTGTGTGTGTGTTCTCGTGCTCTTTCAGTCCGCCGCCCGGTCCGCCGGCCGCATGGAGGAGGACCCCGCCCGGCTGCCCTCCCACCTGCGTGAGTCTCACCTGCGCCACAGACAGACAGACAGACACAGACAGACAGACAGACAGACAGACAACCACACACGCACCTGCGTACTCATCCATACACGCAGGCACACAAGTACACACTGACACACACACATGGGTACTTACACAGACACGTACACACCAGAGATGGAAATTAACTTTTTTGCCCACCAGCCACTCATCTTTTTTACCAGCCACTTTTTATATGCTATATATTTTTTAAATATATGCGGACATTTTAAACAATATAATAGTAACAATAGATAAGAAAAGTGTTTTTCATACACATAATTTTTTCCATCAGAAGTGATTTTTACTGTAAGTAGGTGCTACCAAGGAACTGAGTTGAAAATGTTACACTCTTAGCGCATATGATAATACAATACAAAATGATAATGACAATACACAGGTATCTGCCATGTTAAGTCATGTTTATTTCAAAGGTGTTACGATGACAAGTTTGGGGATAATTCATCTATACAAAATATTTTCAATAAAAAACAATAAAACAACATGCATGGCTACACCATCATAAGTCAATAGGAACATTTGTTTTTTCACTGCACTGGCCTTTTAATTTCTTCAATTCAACCAGATGTATAATGAAATCTGCCCCTATAATGCAACAGATGTATCCTCTCGGTATAGGAAGACTCATACTCTGCCTATGCATTCAAAATTAAACATTTGAAAACAGGCCATGAAGAAACAAGAACAAGAAACAATGACTTAATAAGTGCAAGACACATTGAAAAACGTCAGAATACATTAAATTATATATATATAGGAACTTGTTAGCGTATCTGTTTGTGCACGTTCGCTATGCAGCCCTGCTATTGCGCATTCACAGACTGGCTTTTGTCAAAGGAATACCCGGTCAATGATGGATTTAATTTTTTTCCCTTGGCAATTTTCAAAACGTGAAGGTGACTTTTTGAGGACTCGTGGTCCTTCCCGGCTTCCAATTTTAGGTTTTGTGTCCCACTCACAAAACTATTGGACCTGTGGCCATCCGAAGCATGTTTACGACAGAGAGCACAGAACATTGTCTGGCTCGTCCCGTCAAACACCAGCCAGTCACGGTGTTGCCCACTGTCCGATGTTCGCCATCTCTCATTAAAACAACGCTTCTTTTTGGGGATGACAGGCGTACTATCATCCGCCACCTGTACCTGGCCTACACTCTCCTCAGCTGTTATCTTTCCTCCGGTGAGGAAACGCAACATTGCTTTCTCTTGTAGTTCTTTCTTTACATGTCAATAATTAGCCTAGCATACTATACCGAATGTTGATACCGGCATATTATCTCTATGGTTACCGGTATATTATCCCTGACGTTGACAATGGCAGTTCAGCAAAAGAGGCGTAGAAGAAGAAGGGGGCCGGATGTTGACAGTAATGGTGGTGGAACTGTGCAGCGCCGTATGACGAATGTATTAAATATGCAAATTTGAACGGACCTGACTGGAAAGTATTACCGACACAGTTGCGGGTGAAGTGACACAATTCCACCCGCCAACATACAAATCCACCCGCAAATGGCGTGGCGGGTGTTAATTTCCATCCCTGGTACACATGCACATACACAAACACACATACATGCTGACACATACACGCTGACACACACACATACGTACACGCGGACACGCATACAAACATAACAATGCACACGTACAGTATACACTGACATGGGGGGACGGAGCACACACACCAGCAAGAGGCTGTCAACTTCAGTGCAGTTCACAAACACACACACACGCACACACACATTGAGAGCGCACACTTTGGTTGAATATTAACACAACACAGGCAGTGACCTTTTTAAGATGAGATAAAAGATAAGCTAAGATATACTTTTTTTCATCTCAGCAGAGAAATTTAGATGTTCCAGCAGCCAACATACATACACACAACACAACACATGTATACATACATGTCCCACCTATACAAAATCATGAGCCCACAATACCTAGCCTAGGATAGAAAAAGTGGAATGGATGGTCCAATATACAGGTGTGCAATATACAGGTGCAAAAAAAATGAAAATAAAATTAAAAATACAGTTTGATGTAAACTTAGCACAAAAAGTAAGGAAATTTGTGTTTGGTAGATTATTTCTCTGTGATAACAACACTTTTCGGCAATAAATCTTATACCATTGGAAAGCCTGTTTAGTTCCCTTTTAAATGGTGCCCCATTTGTAAGGAACATGCATTTTTGGGATGAGCGGCAGCGCTGAGTATGTAGGTTGCGCCCATGAAAGATTTGCCCAATATTTTCTGCCATTGCCAAACAGGTAATTTTGCTGTTGCTTTTGACAATTGTTTTGAGCTTCTGGTACCCCCAGGTGATGCCAATCAGGTGCCTTATTGGCACCTGATTGGGCAACTTCAAGATGGTGTTCCGCAAAAACAAGATTTGCAGTCAAGGTTTGCAGGACGATATGGCCGACGGCTCTCTGCCCAGACAATCCGGACAGACTAACAGAAAAACAGACTACACGCAGCCAATCTCCAGTCTCATAGGGCTGCCAGGAGTCCTGCTATGACTGCCCTTCACCGTCAGACCCGTTTGCGCTGGTGTCGGCAACACGTGCACTGGAACCTGAACATATGGAGGAACGTTATGTTCAGTGATGAGTCCAGATTCTGCCTATGGCAGTTGGATCGTAGGGTCAAAGTGTGGAGAAGACGTGGAGAATGCTATGCTTATTGCTGCACCGATAGAATAACATGTTTTGGTGGAGGCAGTGTGATACGGTGGGGTGGCATCTCCCTCACTGGAAAAAACAAGGCTTGTCATCATTGGAGGCAATCTCAATGCAGAGAGATATAGAGATGAGATTCAACAACCAGTGGCAATCCCATATCTCCAAAGCCTGGGACCGAACTCTATCCTCCAAGATGACAACGCTCGCCCCCACAGGGCGGGGTTTATCAGAGACTACCTCCAGAATGTGGGAGTGGAGAGGATGGAATGGCCTGCTAGCAGTCCTGACCTCAACCCCATTGAAAACTTGTGGGATCAGCTTGGGCGTGCTGTTCGTGCCAGAGTGACCAACACAACCACGTTGGCTGACTTGTGACAAATGCTGGTTGAAGAATGGGATGCCACCCACAGCAGTGTGTGACCAGGCTGGTGACCAGCATGAGGAGGACTTGCCAGGCTGTTGTGGCTGTGTATGGTTCTTCCACACACTACTGAGGCTCCTGCTTGTGAAATGAATAAATAGTTTAATTGACAATATGTCTTGTTTCTTCAAACTTCAATCATCCAATACACCAAACGAGTCAATGGCAGAATAAGCTGTTTGGCATTGACAGAGAAGATTTGGCAAATTTTTCATGACCGCAATCCACATACTCAGCTCTGCTGCTCATTCCACAAGTGCATGTTCCTTACAAATGGCGCACCATTTGAAAGGGAACTATACAGCCTTTCCAACGGTATAAGATTTATTGCCAAAAAGCATTGTAACCACAGAGAAATAATCAACCAAACACAAATTTACTTACTTTTTGTGCTAAGTTAAATAACTCCCCTTTTGTCCTTACTAAAAGGGGAGTTCTTTTAAATTGCAATTGCAGTACGTTAAAAAACTATTCTTAAATCTCTCCTTTCTGTAGCTTAGCTGTCGTAGACTCCCACTAAAAACACTCTTTTGTTTACTCGCTAGATTGTGCAAGGGATGCGTGTTATTGTCCATAATACTCAACAATTTCTGTACCATCCTACTCTCCATCACCACCTCCAGGGACACTACAGCAGTCCCCAGCATAGAGCCAGCCCTCCTAATCAGGTCGTTGTTGCTTCCAGTCCAGTTTATTGTTCATGTGCACACCCAAGTATTTATAGCTCTCTACCACCTGCACATTATCCCCAAGGATAGAGACGGTGCTTAGCTCAGGCCTGGCCCTCCTGATCTCCACCATCATTTCCTTGGTCTTTGTTACATTTAAAACAAGGTGGTGTTCCCCACTCCATGCAACAAAGTTATCCACCAGCTGCCTGTTTTCTGTCTCATTGAACCACTGATACACCCAACTACCGCACTATCGTTTGAGAACTTTCGTAAATGACAAGCCTCAGAGTTATACTGGAAGTCTGAGGTGTATAGTGAGAAGAGGAAAGGGGACAGCACAGTCCCCTGCGGCGCTCCCGTGCCACTGACTTCCTGCTCAGCAACAGACCTCCCCAGCCACACAAACTAGGGTCCGTCATTCAGGTAATCCATGATTCATGATATTGTGGTGGTGTCTACCTGCATCGGCTCCAGCTTCTCACGTAACATTACTGGCTGTATGGTGTTAAAAGCACTTGAAAAATCAAGTGCTTTTAAGCACTTGATTTGTACTTGATTAAATATTTTAATCGCTTGACAGCACTAATATCTTCCATTAGTGTGTTCTTGACTTTTAATTTTGCTCGGACCCCGTTAATCACCGCTTGTGGTTATATTTTTATTCCTAATTGCTCTAATGGAAGTCCCTTATGGGGCCCTCAAATGTAGGTGAAGGCATGGGTCGACCCGTAAGCATTTCATGCAGGGTTAGATGAGTCATTCTATTAGCTTGCATGCGATAACTTAGTAGTTCTAGTGGTTGTGCATCTACCCAATTCTATTTAGTGCTTGCACAGATTTTGTTGATTTTTGTTTTGAGCATCCCATTCCATATTCTGAGCTAATTTCACCTTTGCATGACCTCTCTAGTCAAAATTTTGATTACAGGATCGACATTGATTTAATTTATCACTACTTCCCTCCTTAGGCATGGCATCGGCCATGCACATTAAATGATAAGCAAAACTAACACCGCCGTTGGCACAACCAACTTTGATGTCCCTAACCTTAAAGGTCCCATGGCATGAAAATCTCTCTGAGAGTTTTCTAAGATTAATGAGTCCCCCTAGCCTGCCTATGGTCCCCCAGTGGCTTAAACTTGCGTTCGGTGTAAAATGAGCTCTAGGTATCCTGCTCGCCTTTGAAAAAATGGAAGCTCAGGCGCACTGATTCGGAATGTGGCCCCATATGTCGTCATAAGGGGCCAAGCTACCTCCCATTTCTCTGCCTTGCCCGCAAAGAGAATTTGGCCCACCAATGAGACAATGAGCTACGACCGTGCGAGCGCCACGTGTATGTGTGTGTGATTACACACACTGTAACGCAAGTGTTATACACTTCTTTATTATTTGGATATACGTTCTGCTGTTGGTGTTATGGCGCATAACACGTCATTTCTCTGACATCTCTGGTATTTCCACAATGAGACTGTAGTTGGGGTTATCTCAGCCATGGTTGAGAAGGAATTGGGGGAAAGGTACTTTGGCTTTGACTCCCTGAAGTACATGAACCGCGACATGGAGGAGAAAGGGATTGTTGCCCGCGATTGTCTCCCGCCGGAGCACCGCTGCCCGCTGCCAGCTGCCCGCTGCCGCAAGGCACCACTGCCACGAATCACCACCGCTGTGGGGCGGTGGTTCCTCGGCAGCAGGGCTCCGTTGGGAGACAATCGCGGGAAACAATCCCTTTCTCCTCCATGTCCAGTTCAGTCTACTTCAGATTGATGTGGAAATAGAAGAACCAGAGACGTCGGAGAACAGTCGTTTGAGATTCATAATATCGTCTTATGGCACACACAGCTTATGGCCGTGATAATATATATTATATGATATAGAGGTCTATGTATATTATGATATTATTTAGATATAGAGCTCCAGGACTCCCACTGGAGCACCCAGAGTTTTCTAGAATATTTACAGAACACGGCCAAAAAGTATGTGTGCGACTCGGCATTGCAATAATAATAATAATAATCCACTGTAAACAGAGCGCATGGTACCGTGGCTTCAAGCTGCTCAGGGCCACACCCCCACCCTCCTCCTTGACCCACCTCTCTCCTCCTCATTCCTCCGCATTAAAGCTGCAGACACCGAAACGGCGTGTTTGGGGAAAGTTCAATGTGTGACTGGCTCGTAGTGGCTGTAATTTTGCACCACGGCTGAATTTCGGGAACGTCTTCAAATACTGTGTCAGGGGCCCACTAATATCCATGTTAAAGCATCCATAAAGTAGCATGCCATGGGACCTTTAACTATCATTAAATAAAAACAATCTATTGGGAAGGGAAATCAAAGCCAGTATTTCCAAAACCAAAGGTCGATATTAATGGGTTTGCTATCAGCCGCCTTGAAACCATGCTGTTCCCGAGGTTTAACAAATGCCGTGCCTGGGATACAATTCATCCCCACCCATAAGGTGGTATAGATTGCAAAGTGGAGGGATGGAGACAGAGTCTTCAGCCTCAGCTACCTATGCAGCCAAGTGTGTGCGTAATGGGTGCCCATCAGGGTGTTGACTCTGTGTGTGCGTAATGGGTGCCCATCAGGGTGTTGACTCTGTGTGTGCGTAATGGGTGCCCATCAGGGTGTTGACTCTGTGTGTGCGTAATGGGTGCCCATCAGGGTGTTGACTCTGTGTGTGCGTAATGGGTGCCCATCAGGGTGTTGACTCTGTGTGTGCGTGTGAGGAGCCGGATGATGGCGCCAATCAGAAAGTAACTTTCTATCGTAGTTAAAAACATCATATTATCAAATGCTAACATTTTATCAAAGCGTTACAGCAGTAGTAGTGGGATTTGAAAGGTAAACCCACTACTACTAAATGTAAATTGAGAACCTAGCATGTAGGATCCCTTCCCAGCAGATGTAGCGCTAATCCACCTGTTGTCCTTATCCAAAGATATTAAAAAAAAAATCACAATGTTAAAATTTGCATCTTCAATATTAGGCGACTCACTTCTGTTTTAACCATTACTCATAATCACAATTACCTTCATTATTCTATCCAATTGTCTTACATACCTATTTAAATTGGATGACCTAAACTTCTTTTATTCTACCTATTGCTCGTATTTTATTCACTTCAATGTACCTAACACGTCCCTCCGTGTTGTCCTTATCTAGTTTTTCGTTGGTCAACATCACATCGATACATTATTTCCATTTTCTAATCATGACTGTATTGAATTCACACCGTATGAACCCGTGATCACCAACTCTCCCAGAGAAGTGGTGGACAGTAACGAAGTACAAGTAATTTGTTACTGTACTTAAGTAACTTTTTAGAGTATCTGTTCTTTACTTGATTATCAGTATTTTGTGAGACTTTATACTTTTACTCAACTACATTTCGTAGGGGAAAATCTTACTTTTTACTCCACTACATTCCAAAAACCTGTCGTTCCTTTCAACGTACCTTTCCACAACATGCATGCGTCACCATAAACACAGCTAACCATTGCAACGTCGCGGAGCCCAAACAATGTCAATATTTAACCTAGAAGTACTTCTATGCACACCGAACTTGATCGCTGTCAAGGAAAGTGGATTTTTGCCAGATTCACGTCTTTGTTAGCACTCCACAAGTAGTCCAGTAACTTATCAACCCCAGCGTGTACAAAGAGCTTTACAGAAAAAAGAAAGTTGGCAAAACAACCAAACAAAAATAAATGTCTAAGAACAATTGTATCACAGGTCTTTTTTTTACAATTCTAAAAAATAAAAATGCAAGAAATGAAAAGTGTACCAGGCAAAACATAAAAAATAACACAATTTCACTTAAATAAACTTTTTAAAGGCTTTGCAGTACAGGTGAGTCTTAAGGAGGGACTTAAAAGATGTCATTGAATCAGCTAACCTTATTTGCTCAGGAAATACATTCCAAAGCTTTGGGGCTAACACGGAAAAAGACCTGTCCCCTTTAGTAGCAAGCCGGGACTCAGGAATAGTAAGTAAACCTTTGCCTGCAGACCTTAATGTGCGAGTAGGACAATAGGGCACTAGTATTTCTGAGATGTAACTAGGAGAAAGGCCATGGAGAGCTTTAAAAGTTAGCAATATGATTTTAAAATGAATTCTCCAGCAAATTGGGAGCCAGTGAAGGGATGCAAGAATTGGAGTAATGTGTTCACACCTTTTAGTTTTGGTTAGGAGCCAGGCAGCAGAATTCTGTACTATTTGAAGCCTATGTATGGACTTTTGGGTGTGGCAAGTGAAAAGACTGTTGCAATAGTCCAGGCGTGAGGAGATGAAGGAATGTAGGATGGTTTCTGTGTCTGTTGATGATAAAAGGGGTTTAATTTTGGAAATATTCCTTAATTGATAAAAACAAAATTTAACTAGTTTTGTGATGTGTTTTTCAAAATTTAGATTGTTATCAAACTAGATACCAAGATTATTGGCAACAGGTTTGACTCTATCATGTAAGGACCTAAAAATGGCAAAATCTGTTTGTTTGACATGTGCTGTGATCCAATGTTGAGTATCTCAGTTTTATCTGAATTTAGCTGGAGAATTTATTTGACATCCAATTTTTAGCATCATATATCATATAAGTCCAAACCAACATAACGGTTGTGTGCAAGATACATATGAACGTACGCTTACCACTTTTGTAAATGCCGTATATACAGTACATTCGGATTGCATGATAGGAATCGATCGATTCCAATTAGAAATCGAATCGGATCAGAAGTGTCCATGTAAACACGGCTAATGTCCAATAGTTATTAGGGGCGAGGGATTAGATCTGTCACTCAAACCTCTGCGCCAGTCGTAAGGAGATTTGATTCATGATGTTTAGTCGCGCTTGTGTTGACTGAAAGGTTGATGTTCTTTAAGTTCTTGTATGATTATTTCAAGTTGAAGTTCTAAATAAATGTAATATTAATTTCTGCAAGACTGTTTTGAGGGTTGTTTTATTTTAGCTCATGTACCAAACATACATTTTCTGTGGCTGTGTCCCTGCACAAACACACACACACACACACACACACACACACACACACACACACACACACACACACACACACACACACACACACATACACACACACACCATTTAACATTTCTTTACATGTATGTGGCTTTACTAAAACATTTTCAACCTCACTTTGGCACTACAGCACTCACCGCATTTTCTGCAGGAAATGCATTTTCTAGTTTCAAATGATATCAGTATCAGATATCACAAATAGAAAACATTGTATTTAGAGTGTTGTTAGTGTTTTTTTTTAACCTTAAATGATTTGAGTGTATAAAGGTTTCAAGTGTATAAAGGACATAGCTAGACATTGGAACTACATTACACCAAATTACTTTTACTTTTGATACTTAAATACATTTGAAGCCAAGTTCTTTTATACTTTTACTCAAGTTGACGTTTAAAGGGAGTACTTCCACTTTTACTGGAGTAATATTTTACACTAGGTATCTCAACTTTTCTCAAGGATGTGGTCTGAATACTTCGTCCACCAAACGTTAGCTTGAGTATTTTTTTGGTATACTGTCAGAATGCAACACATAGAGGGTTGAAGTGATTCTGTCACTCAAAATACACTTTAAGTTTAATTTTGTGAGCAAACATTACAGTTAAATCACTTTTTATTTTGGAATCCAACTTATCCAAAACAAAAATTTAATTCTGATTCTGATTTAAAATTCTTTAAAATGTCTTTCTTTAATTTATCTTTTACTACGTAGATCACCATTGCCTTGCCACGTGAATTTCCCTGTACAAAATGACAATCATCCATAAACACCCCCTCTCCTCTCCCTCAAAGTTGTGGTTCGACTACACCAACACCGGATGCCAGGAGGGCTGCATTAAGATCCACATCTGTGAGCAATACCTGCGTCGTATCTGCAGCTGCTCGCGGGCCCACGATTTCTACGAGCCGCAGCCGTTCGAGATGCTGCAGAAGAGCCACATCCACAACGACCTCATGGCGGCAATGAAGTCGATGTCCATCAACAAGGAGGTCCTGAGTAGCATCGAGTACAAAGCCAAGCAGGCTGGACAGGCCAATCAGGTCCCTGCTGCTGCTGGTGGTGCTGGTGCTACTAGTGAGTGAATCAGCACATTGGCAGCACGTGGCTCAGGAGGCAGAGTGGGTTGGCTGGTACCCGGGAGGTTGCTAGTTCAATTCCCCGGCTACTCCTAGTTGAGTGGCGAGTTGTCTCCGACCAAGATACCTCACCCTTGCTGCTCCCGACGAGCTGACTGTTGCATTGCGTGGCTAACACTGCCGTCCGTGTGCATGATTGGGTGAAAGTTCGGCAATATCGTTAAGCACTTGTTATAAAAGCGTTGTATAAATGCAGTCCATTTACATTGATATATCTGTGTTTCAAAACAATGACTAAATATTACTTGAAATGCAACACGGTGTCATAAATGTTATGTATTATGACGTAGTAAAAATTGTTGTGTGCAACACGATGTCTGGAGAACTGGAGAACATCTTTAAAACCCATTTTAAACCTTACATGGAAGTGCTCGTCCATCGATCTGAAAACAATTGTTCATTATTTGTTTTGTCTTTCAGATAAAACCGAGATTTGCTTGTTCTTCCTTGAAGGCAACTGTATCCACCCCGTAGGTGAGTTCAAACGAATAGATCATATTTTAGAACCAATCGCATAGAGGACAGCTTTCAAACCTGATGCCACCAGGGCACCAGAGATGACCCGATGTGTTAGCCGCATGAATCACCAATAAATAATCAATTGTTCCTCCATCTTCTTCAGAAAAGTGTTTTGGAGCCCATTACAGGCTGCCTTACAGCTGGGAAGTTCTGAGGGGCCATCAGTGGACGCTGCTGGATAGCTCAGAGAAGATAGAAGAGGATTACTGTAACCCCAAAAAAACATACAGGTATGCGACACACGAAAGCGTATAGGATTGAAGGTGCTGATAGGATGAGGAGACCCTAGTCGTTACAAGCAGACCTGCCACTGCTCGTACACCTCTAGTCAAAACCCTTTGGGTTTAAATTAGCCTACTCTGTATAATAACAGTTTGAAACCCTTTTTGTTTGAATTAGCCTAGTCGGTTTAATACTAGTTTGAAACCCTATTTATTTAAATGAGCATATTCCGTTTAATACCAGTTTGAATCCTCTTTTGTTTAAATTAGCCTACTCGGTTTAACATCAGTTTAAAACACTTTTGGTTTAAATTTGCCTAGCCCATTTTATCCCAGTTTGAAACCCTGTTTGTTTAATTGAGCCTACTCCGTTTAATTCCAATTTAAAACCCTTTTTGTTGAAATAAGTGTACTCTGTTTATTCCCAGTTTAAAACCCTTTTTGTTTAAATGAGCCTAGTCCGTTTTAATCCAAGTTTGAAACCCCTTTGTTTGAATTGGCCTACTCCGTTTTATCCGAGTTTGAAACCCTTTTTGTTTAAATTACTGTACGCCATTTATACCACTTTAAAACCCTTTTTGTTAAAATGAGCCTACTCTGTTTTATCCCACTTTTAAACCCTTTTAGTTGAAATGAGCCTACTCTGTTTAATCCAAGTTTGAAACCGATTTAGTTAAAATAAGCCTACTCCGTTTAATCCCAGTTTGAAAACCTCAGTTTACTCCGGTTGATTTCTAGTGTCCCCTTAATCCTGTCTGTTTTTCATAATTTAATTGGTTGAGCAAATGTTGTGTTGTGTTTCTATGCTGCACTTGTGATCTCTAAACTCACATACTGAGGGTCAACGGTGTGTGATGTTTCCTGCAGCACGGTGGATGTAGAAGCGGTGTGGTTTGACACCATGATGCGTGGATTCCAGAAGGTCAGGCGTCTCTCCTCCATCTCCTCAGTCCTCCAGCCCACCTTCCTACTCACCACCGAGTGGCTCTGGTACTGGGAGGACGAGAATGGGAACTGGAACCAGTACGATTCACCGGTGAGTTCAGCAACATTGCAAAGTGGTGCCAGCCTGAATCTACTCACATCCGCAATCGCAATAATCCAGCCGATAGTTAGTTTGTGGTTTGTAAATGTTAAGTTTAGAATACCTGCAAGGGGAAGCAGGGTAGATAATTGGCGGGAGAGTAAAAATATGCCATAATTTGTGCTTGTTAAATATTTATTCGAATAACTTATTCAAATAGACAAATGAACAGAAATTCTTAACCAACAACAGCATTACTTAACCCATGTGGTTAAAAACATTATGTGTGTGTTTGTGTGTGTGTGTGGGTTCGTTTGCCTTCTTGCTCTCTCCAGCCCAACGGCAGCACAGAGCTGGAGCAGAAGTTCCAGAACAACCCCCAGGAGGTGGTGGAGTTCACCGCAGGGTCCCAGGCCTACACACTCAGCCTCCAGGGTGAGCCACCGTTACTACCCCCCACCGCCCGACCCACCCATCGTTGTACACCCCATGAGCTGGTATTCTCATACGACGGGGGACGGATGGTGATGTTGCTACGGAGTTTCAACCCCTGGGCAGAAAAGGTTGCTGGTTCAAACCCCAAGTTCATTACATTAACATTTAGGGCATTTAGCAGACGCTTTCATCCAAAGAGAGTAAGCAACATACAATCACACACACTCGTCAGGAGAGGTTAGGGTGAGGTGTCTTGCTAATGGACACCTCGACACTCAGGTAGGAGGAGCCAGGGATCGAACTAGCAACCTTCTGGTAACAAGTCAACCCTTTATCAATGATCTGTTATGTGAACTCTCTGTGAGTCACTTCAGACAGTCTGCTGGATGACTCAATTGAAACGTAGCATCATTAGATTTGTATTCCTTTGCATTTTGCAGACATGATCCAGACCAATAAGACATACGGCACCAAGAGGAGGGTGAGGCGACGGCCTCGCTTCCTGTCCTCCGCCGACGTGCAGGTCATCAGGACAAGGTGAGTTCTACCTGGAGGACGGACTGCCTCTCTGTTTGCTTGTAGAGAAGCCAAACGTCTTGGTCCCGCTACACCAGTGGTTCTCAAACTTTTTCTACTAGTGTACCCCCCCTAAGATTATTTTTTAACTAAATACTCCCTTCACAAAACATTTTGGGCAGAAAAAAAATGAAATGGAACATGAATAATATATGGGCGTTCTATTTGGCAATGTAAAGTTGAACATTGAAAGGGTCACGTTTCCACCACTTGTCCATTTTCTAGAGCTGGTGCTACTGGTGGTGCTGGTACTAGTGCTTGTGTTGGTGCTACTGGAGGTGGTGAAAGGAGAAGCCCGCCTCGAGGTAAAGCAGAACGTTTATTTGATATTTTTACGTCTGTTGTCACCGTATGTTTTTTTTCAGCACATTGGCAGCACGTGGCTCAGGAGGTAGAGTGGGTTGGCTGGTATCCGGGAGGTTGCTAGTTCAATTCCCCGGCTACTCCTGGCTGAGTGGCGAGGTGTCTCTGAGCAAGACACCTCACCCTTACTGCTCCCGACGAGCTTGCTGTTGCCTTACGTGGCTGACACCCCGGGCGAGACCCCCTCCGAGGGGGGTCCCACCCGTATGGGCAGGTGCTCCCCAAAGAAGTTTGGGGAAATCGTTGCTCCAAGTCTATTTTTAGCAATGTGATTGTCACATTAACTATCTGTAGTTTCCGTAGGCTTTTCAACTATTATTGGTCTGTTGAATTTTGGATGATGGTGGGCGGCGATTCTAGCTGAATTTAACGTCTCATGCATTGTTGAGGCAGGGCAGCTCAGCCAACGCGTTCCTCCGTATGTTCATCACATAACCCTGCAGGCTTCACTAAGGATTCCAGTCCGTGGATCCCCTTGTCCGTTCCATTTGGGAGACGCAGAGGTGAACTGTCCCCCATCCCCCCCTCCCCTTTTCCCCTTCTCACACAGCTTCTGTGCACGGCACCTTCTCAGCAAGCAGGGGCGCCTGCAGCCGGAGATGGCGCCAATATGCCAATTACCCACACAGTGATATGATTGATAACAGAAAAACGCTGGCGGCGCAGATTATTATTATTTTTTAAGTGCTCGTTCCGCCCCCCATGTGTCATGAAATGGCACTTGTACATTGCACTTATTCAAGGTACTTAATTGTGTAGCATCTACAGTAGCTGCTATCGCTGCTTTACACGGGGAATGGGTTAGCCTAGCGATTGTAATACTTGCACTTGGTTCTATGAACATCTTTACTGTACTGACAGCGATATATTGTTTCACTTCTTATGACAAATGTACTTATTGTAACAAATGCACTTATTGTAAGTCGCTTTGGATAAAAGCGTCTGCTAAATGCCCTAAATATAAATGTAAATGTAATGAAATAATGCCGCCCCGGGCGGCTGCTCGCTTCGCCCGTGCCTTAAACCGCCACTGGTGCTCATCAATTGATCTGAAAACAGTTGTTCACTGCGGTTTGTTTTGTCTTTCAGATAAAGTCGAGATTTGCTTGTTTTTCCTCGAAGGCAACTGTATCCACCCCATAGGTGAGTTCAAACCACCCGTGGCGCTACCATTGGCCCACCCATTTTAGGTCCGAGCCCGCCCATTTTGACCCAGGCCTATAGTGAGTAGTGAGTGATTTTCATTCTAGCTGTTCATCCAATAAGCAGCCTGAGGAAAGCTTTGAGTAAAAGCTTCTCAGCCAATCAGCGGCTTCTACCCCACGTGTGGACTGCCTGCCCGCAGCCTGCAAGTGATCCAATGAAATGAACGACGTTGGGGCGCAAGCTTTTCAAGCAAGCTCAATGAGACAGACGCAGGCGGTAGCTAGCAATTAGCTTATATGAAACGCAAAGGAAAGCAGCTTGTTTTCATTTAAATACGGCAAGAAGCGCTGCGAGGAGCAGGAGGAGGAAACTCCTGCCATTTTAAGTAATGCGGTTACAAGTGACGAGTTTCCATCCTGATTGGCATCTCCCCATTAAGTCCTCCCGTAGCCACCCCCTCACACCTGGAAGGCAAGTAGGCTAACAGTTAGGCTAACATTAACGTTAGTGTCTGGCTGTCTGTATGCACATTTTCTGGAGAGAAGAATAATATTGGCAGTTGGCAGAGGTAACTTATGATAGTATTTTATGTGTTATAGGAGGAGACAGGGTTCAGCAGAAGACCAGTTCTGAAGAAGACCTGTCACAACCTCCGCTAGACCTGTCGTCAATAGATGAGACTGCAAGCCAGCCCAAATTCTATACATTCCCAGCCACACACATATCGGGGAAAGATAGGAGTTTTTCTGACAGGTGGTACTCAAAATTCCCGTGGCTGGAATACAGCATCTCAAGAGATGCTGTTTTTTGTAAGTCTTGTCGTCATTTCCCTGAAGCAGCTAATGAGGCTAGATTCATTAATATGGACTTCAAAGACTGGAAACATTTTTGTGAGGGTTGTGGCAAACATGAAGTCAGCAGGGCACATGCTGCAGCGCTGGGGAAAATGGCAACAGCCAGGACGGGAAATATTATTAACCAACTGAACAACGATGCCAGCGACAAGACCTTCATTGAAAGGCATAGACAGCACATCATGATGGTAATAGATCTCCTCCTGTTCTGTGCAAAACAAGAAATCCCATTGTTTAATGCATCGGGAAAACCCAGATGCATTAAACAAGGGTAACTTTTTGGAACTACTTGACCTGGTTTCCAAATATGACCCAGAAATAAAATGGCGACTAGATGAATTATCCAAGAATGGTAAACTACTGCACCACGCTATACAAAATGAGATACTGGAAATCGCAGCATCACTCCTTGTCAAAAAAATAAAGGCAGATTTGCATGATGAGCTAGATAGATATTATGCGATTTTAGCAGATGAGTGCAAAGACTTGTCAAAAAGAGAGCTAGTGGCAGTATGCGTCTGATACCTGCACAATGGCACATTGAAAGAACGGGCTGTGGGATTTGTGGAAACGGACAACATGACTGCAGAGGCAATATCAGCTAAGATTTTGGAAGTGCTGGAGCCATTGCAGCTGGACCCGGGGCTGTGCGTCGGATTTGGGTTTGACGGCGCATCAGTCATGTCGGGGAACAGAGGAGGGGTACATGTGATACTGAAGAAGACATTTCCCCACGCTATATATGTGCATTGTAACTCACATAAACTTAACCTTGTCCTGTGCACAGCAGCTAAAGTTTCTCCTGGCATTTCAAAGTTTTTTGATATTATAAACAGCTTGCATAACTTTATGACTGGGGCGCACAGACATGCCAAATTTCTGGAAATTCAAAAGCAGATGCGACCAGGGCAAAAAACACTGGAGCTGGAGAGATCCTGTGATGTGAGGTGGAGCTCATGGTCAAATGCTGTCAGTAAGGTGTTGACGCTCCTGGGACCTATTTTGGAGACCCTCGCCACATTCAAAGTTCTGGCCAAACAAAACTTGAAGCTGACTCCCTACTGCACCAAACGCCAACGAAAAAGTTTTTTGTTTCTGCTTGTCACATTCAACCAGTTATTTGAAGTCAGCGACTACGCCACTAAGGGCTTGCAATCTTCCACACTATCAGTTACAGATTGTATTGATCTGATTGAAGGGCTCAAGGACAGCTACACACAATTCAGCAATGAAAGTGGTGCATTTGATAGAGTAATGGCAGTGACAGAGGAGTTGATGAATAAACATGAGATTGTGCGCTGGCATAACAGTGGATCACTTAAGAGGTAGTTGCCGGCCAGGTTAGACAATTTGCACGTTGATTCTACTCTGGGCAAATCATCACCTGTACAGCAAAACTCAGACCTACAGAAATTATGGAATGACATCCTGGACAAGCAGATGATCATTTCAAACCCGACACATACGGCTTTATAAGAGCCGCCGCTGCCTGCTTGCCACGGTCAGACCCCTTTTGGTGACAAGGCTCTAATCAAGCCCGCCTGCGCGCACTTTATCATTCCGGTGGAAGACGCAGAGCACACTGTGTTTGTGCAGCAGCTTAAAAGAAAGGCAAAGGCCAACAAGACCATGAACGAGAAATAAGAAACACTCGGTAGAAGTGCTCGACGCATGCCCCCGTGATATTTTCCCCAACATGAACAGTCTCCTGCGGGCCCTCCTCACATTGCCCATGACGACATGTACTGTGGAAAGACTCTTTTCAGCTGTCAATTGGATAAAAACAGGCACCAGGGCAACAATGTTGACAGATAGACTGAACTCTTTGTCCGTCCTTTCATTTTAAAGAGAATTGACTGATTCACTGGAATATCAAGAAATTTGTGCTGTGTTCAGCACGAAACCCCGCCGTCTCCTGCTGTAATAAGCCCCAAGTCCCACAAGCAAGTTTGAATTTAATTGTGTGCATGTGTGATTATTTATCAGCTATCTCGGGTTGTACATATATTTAGATATGTTTAATTACATACATTTAATTATTCTTAAGAAATAAGCTACAGGAGAAATAATCTTTGATCGTTATCCTGCTGTTTGTGTTTAGCAGCTGTGCCAGATTCAATGCTGCTGTTGTTTCATGTCCATACAGTTCTTCTTTCATTCTGAATTTATAAGAAACGGTTAAATAATTTTGGACAGTTCCCTGCCCGCCGTGCTGGGTAAATAAATGGAGAGAGAAACAGACCCTCCAAAGATATAATTTGTTCAAAAGAGATAAATGAGGTTGGGTGTGTGTCTTTGTCCGCTTCAGCACTGAGCTGAGGACAGCAACACAAGAGCTGCACAGGTAGGCTACTGAGTCGCTGTCCTCAGTGCCGCAGAAAAGCGCTGAGACGGAGATGAAGGGGAACCCGTTTTTTTTTTGGTCTTATTTTAGCTGGCCCATCCAGTTTTCTGGAGGCCCACCCACAATCAAAATCCTGGCTACTGAATTGTATTTCAGAACCAATCGTATAGCAGACAGCGTTCAAACCTGATGCCACCAGAGCACCGGAGATGAACTGTTGCGTTAGCCTCATAAATCACTGATGCATAATCAATTTTTCCTTCTCCGTCTTCTTCAGAAAAGTGTTTCCAAGCTCATTACGGGCTGCCTTACAGATGGGAAGTTCTGGAGGGCTATCAGTGGATGCTGCTGGACAGCTCAGAGAAGATAGAAGAGGATTACTGTAACCCCAAAAAAACATACAGGTATGCAACATACAACAGCGTATAGCAGGGGTCAGCAACCTTTTCAACATGCAGTGCCAGTTTGAAATTTTCTCATTAATGAGTGTGCCTTAAGCAACAATATATTAAATACTAAGCTGAATTAAGACACAGCGACCAAAAACATTTCCAGAAGACCTGGAATTGTATAATGTTTTTTTGGTGTTATATTTGCAACATGGGATTACAAATTATAATTACATATGTCCCATCTTAAAACACCACTTTCAGAAACTCATTCAAAAACATATTTGCAATGGGAGAAATGTAAAGAGAATATATGAGAATGTTGGAACCATCCACATCATATCTTTAAGCCATGTAAAGCTTTGCAAAACCATGTGCAGGCGATGCATACAGGCCACTTGCAACAATATTTTAAATATTTTGTTCTATATTACTCACAACATAGGTTTAGGCTACATACTATTAATTGATCCCATTTCAGAACACTGCTTTCAGTAACTCATTTAAACATATTTCCACTGGGAGGAAATGCCCAAAACAGATTAAAGTGCAAAGAAAATCGGTAGTATTGATTATGCTGCCGCATTGTGCGGTGAAATTTTTTGATAATATTTTTTTTTCGCAAGTGTGCCAATGATTAAGCCTGCCACGTGCCAGTGGTGGCACGCATGCCTAGGGTTGACGACCCCTGGAGTATAGGATTGAAGGTACTAATAGGATGAGAAGGCTGTAGTCGTTACAAGGAGACCTGCCACTGCTCTTACCTCTCTAGTCAAAACGCTTTGGTTTAAATTAGCCTACTCTTTTTAATCCCGGTTTGAAAGCCTTTTATTTAAATTGAGCCTACTCTGGTAAATCCCAGTTTGAAACCCTTTTTGTTGAAATGAGCCTGCTCGGTTAATACCAGTTTGAAACCCTTTTTCATTTGAAATAGCCTACTCCGTTTTATCCCCGTTTGAAACCCTTTTTGTTTAAATTAATCTACTCCATTAATACCAGTTTGAAACCCTTTTGGTTTGAATTAGCCTACTCTGTTTAATCCCAGTTTCGAAACCATTTTAGTTTAAATAAACCTACTCCGTTTAATCCCAGTTTGAAACCTCAGTATGCGCCTGTTGATTTCTAGTGTCCCCTAAGTCTTCTTTTCTTTATTGAATTGATTGAAAGAATGTTGTGTTGTGTTTTTATGCTGCACTTGTGATCTCTAAACCCACATACTGAGGGTCAACGGTGTGTGATGTTTCCTGCAGCACGGTGGATGTAGAAGCGGTGTGCTTTGACACCATGACGCGTGGACTCCAGAAGGCCAGGCGTCTCTCCTCCGCCTCCTCGGTCCTCCAGCCCACCTTCCTACTCACCGCCGAGTGGCTCTGGTACTGGGAGGACGAGAATGGGAACTGGAACCAGTACGATTCACCGGTGAGTTCAGCACCATCACAAAGCGCCAGCCTGTATCGGCTCACATCCGCAAATGCAATAATCCAGCCGATAGTTTGTGGTTTGTCAACGTTAAATTTAGAGTACCTGCTAGGGGGGGCAGGGTAGATAATAATTGATTAATAATTGATTGATAATTAATACTGTGTGTGTGTTTGTGTGTGTGTGTGCGTGTGCGGGCGGGCGTGTGTTCGTTTGCCTCGCCTGCTCGCTCCAGCCCAACAGCAGCACAGAGCTGGAGCAGAAGTTCCAGAACAACCCCCAGGAGGTGGTGGAGTTCACCGCAGGGTCCCAGGCCTACACACTCAGCCTCCAGGGTGAGCCACCGTTACTACCCTCCACCCCCCGACCCACCCATCGTTGTACACCCCATGAGCTGGTATTCTCATACGACGGGGGACGGATGGTGACGTTGCTACGCAGTTTCAACCCCTGTGCAGAAAAGGTTGCTGGTTCAAACCCAAAGCTCATTACATTTACATTTAAGGCATTTAGCAGATGCTTTCACCAGTAAGCGACATACAACCACACACACTCGTCAGGTGATGTTAGGGTGAGGTGTCTTGCTCATGGGCACCTCGAAACTAAGCTAGGAGGAGCCAGGGATCATACTAGCAACCTTCCGGTAACAAGTCAACCCTTTATCAATGATCTGTTATGTGAACTCTCTGTGAGTCGCTTCAGACAGCGTCTGCTGGATGACTCAATTGAAACGTGGCATCATTAGATTTGTATTCCTTTGCATTTTGCAGACATGATCCAGACCAATAAGACATACGGCACCAAGAGGAGGGTGAGGCGACGGCCTCGCTTCCTGTCCTCCGCCGACGTGCAGGTCATCAGGACAAGGTGTGTTCTACCTGGAGGACGGACTGCCTCTCTGTTTGCTTTTAGAGAAGCCAAACGTCTTGGTCCCGCTACATCAGTGGTTCTCAAACTTTTTCTACTAGTGTTCCCCCTCTAAGATACTTTTTCAGCTGAGTACCCCCTTCGCTGGCACAAAACATTTTGGGCAGAAAAAAAATGAAATGGAACATGAATAATATATGTGTGTTCTATTTTGCAGTGTAAACATGAACAAACATGTAAACATGTTCAAAGGGACACGTTTCGACCACTTGTCCATTTTCTCGATTATCTATTGTCTACGTTTCAGTATTTAAAGTTGCTCTGGGTGAAAAAAAAAAAGACAGTTAACTGTAAGATTTTCTGAGTACCCCCTGCAGTACCGCTAGGGTTAAGGGTACCCCCACTTGAGAACCACTGCACTAGACAATATAAAAAAACAGTACAGACGATTGTACAACCTCAGAAAGCGCCACTGAGTGCACCAGTAAGGCGACTTTGTATCGCCAGATCTGCCGTCACACCTCTGACCTAACATTGACCCTCATATTTCAGTGAGACACAGCCCACTTTTACATCGGGCACTTTGGACCGCTGCCCATAGAATAGACACAGAACGGGTCCTTTCTATTACGCTCCAGGTGAAGTTATTGTTATTTCTTTGTTTCAGTAGGGGGCCTCCAATTGGTCCACCAAATGTCCAAGCTTTTCCCAGAAACTGGGACAAGTCCCAGGTTCCTGAGATTGGACACAAGGTAATGATAATCCTTATTATAGGGTTAAATAGAAGGGTTACATGCAACAACATTAACTACATTTCCTTTTTCAGGTCGAGATCATAAATTCCATATGCTTTTAGAAATGTTATATTCATTATTAGAGAGATGATGTTAACCTGATTTTTATCCAGTGTTGATGGTGATGACATCCTGGTGATAAATAAAGTTAGGATGTATTGAAAAAGATGAGTTTCATGACATGAACCTTTGGGTTGTTTTAACTGTTCTCAAAGGTAAATTAAGAGCTCTCTCCTTTGTCTCTGGTAGAAAGTACTGCTGCAAGATTCGTCAAAAGAATACAAGGAGGTGGAGACGCTGTTTCGTCAGACGATGACCGACTTTGACATCGTGAAGATCGAGAGGATTCAGAACAAGAGTCTCTGGGACCACTTTCAGTTGTACGTGGCTCGGTTGGAAAAGCCGTAGAATGGCCGACACGAGGGACTCAAAACGATAATTCTTCTTATGATCAACTGTCATTTAATAAATAAATGAAAAATTACAGTATTTTAAAACTTTGCGTTATCAGTTTGATAACACTTTTACAACGTTATCTTACGTTATAACATTATCTTATCGTTATGACGTTATCGTTATTTTTTTGTAACGTTTTATAATGTTATAAAAAAAGTAAGTTTTTATAACGATAACGCTTTTACAATTTCTTTGAAATCGTGTTTTATAAAAGGCAAAGGGAACAAATGAAGACGAGGAACGGCGGGCATTCTGTGGCCGAGAGGAAGCTGTTCCACGGCACAGACTCCAAGTTCATCGACCCCATCTGCTGCTCGAACTTTGACTGGAGGATCTGCGGAACCCACGGGACCGTCTACGGCAAGGGTGAGCTAACCGCTACGACATGGCTTCAGGACTTAAAGGTGCAGTGTTTACTATTAGGGGCATGTAGCAGAACAGATTTGGCAGAGATTGTATATTCATAAGTGTGTTTTAATTATTGCATAGCCCATAAAAAATCGTCGTTGTTCATTCTTACAATGAACCCATGCCGTTGAGGCGACCATGCTTCTTCAGTAGCCTAGGACGGAAAAACTGCTCCAGAATTTGGAATTTAGGCTTTAGAGTTTAAAATGTTAAATAATCGCTGTCATTCTTACACTATCAAACTATGAGCTAAAGCTGGTCAATACCTACTGCCACATCACAAGCCAGTACAGGCTGCCTTTCCTGTCCTATGGCTTTTGAAAGGGAAAGGTGAGACAGGGAAGATATCCGGTTTGTTGCAATCTGCAACCTCACCTCTAGATGCCACTAAATCCTACAGACTGGCACTTTAACAACTGACATGTGTTGGAACGGCTTGGATAAACAAAGGTTGCACAATCAAAGTTTAGATGTGCCGATATACTCGAAAGAAATGGGTCAAACTTTTTTGAATAAGATGTATTGTTTTTTGGTATTTTCTGCATGTAATCGATTGAATGATGGTTTGTGTTTCAAAGCACAATCAAATGAATTATCTGGAGATAAAGCAACACTTTATCTTTTCTCTCTTATCTTGTCACTCTTCCTCCTCCTCTCCTCTTTCTTCTCCTCTATCTCCACCTCTGTCTCCTCTCCTCTTCTCTCCCCTTCTCTCCTCTCCTCTGTCTCCCCCTCTCCCCTCCTCTCCTCGTCTCTCTCCCCATCCCCAGGCAGTTACTTCGCCCGGGACGCCAGCTACTCCCACAACTACACCGGGTACACCTCGACGGTCCGCTCCATGTTCGTGTCCCGGGTGTTGGTGGGCCACCACACCCGGGGCGCGGCCGACTACGTGCGCCCGCCCTCCAAGGACGGCGGGGACACCCTCTTCTACGACAGCTGCGCCGACGACATCCGCTCACCCTCCATCTTTGTCATCTTTGACCGGCCTCAGATCTACCCGGAGTTCCTGCTCACGTACAAGGAGAGGGCTGCGGTCATGGACGACTCGTTGTCCAGGTTACTGGCCGCCATCACCGCCGCCCGGGTGGTGATGCCCACGCCTGTGGTGAAACCAACGCCTGTGGTGAAACCCACGCCTGTGGTGAAACCCACGCCTGTGGTGATACCCACGCCTGTGGTGAAACCAACACCTGTGGTGAAACCCACGCCTGTGGTGATACCCACGCCTGTGGTGAAACCAACACCTGTGGTGAAACCCACGCCTGTGGTGATACCCAGGCCTGTGGTGAAACCCACGCCTGTGCCCAGACCCACGTCCGCACAGCAGTTCCCCGGCGCTTTCCCGTACTTGAAGGCCGTCCCTCTGCCACAGCCCTACCGTCCCCTCACAACAGCCCTACCCACCCCCCCCACCCCGCCTGCGAGCCACCGTCCCCCGCCATCGACCTCCCGCCCTCAGATCCACCAGGGGTTCCAGGGCATGTCCAAGAGAATGCGAGAGAAGGCGTCGGCCGTGGACGGCTGGCACAGTTTCCCGGGTGCCCCGCCGGTGGCGAAGCGCAAGCGCCTGTGACCAGAGCCACGCCCGCACGGCGGTTCCCTGGCGCTTTCACGTACTTGAAGGCCATTCCTCCAACAAAGCCCTACCACCGCGCCCCCCCCCCCTCGCCTTCCAGATTCAGCCCCCTGCCCCCGACCTACCCTAGCCTGAAGCCGAAGCCAAAGGACTCGTGTGTGTTAGAGTTAGCGTGGGGCAGGGCAGGGAGGCGGGGCTAACACGGTGGTGCCTGGTAGGGCGTTGGATTGGATTGGGGCTTTTGGAAATGGGGTGGTTCTGTAGAAGGGCTTTGGGGTCTGGTCGCTCTCATCTTGAAAGCCTGAGGTATAATAATAAGAATATGTATTGATTCAAATTATTATTATTATTATTCCAATTATGCAAAATACAAAAAGAAAATGTTTTTGCGGGAGCCAATCACCAAGCTGGCTTTTCCCCTTGGTGCACTATTGGCTGGTTTAACACAATGACGACAGGTAAGCGACGGCAAGCAGCCAATCGCGTACAGAGTCAGTTGAGCTAGGCCCGTTGATCACGCCTCTTGTGCTGAAGAAAATGACGGCAGCTTATAACCCGTTAAGAAAATTGAAATGGTAACACAAAAGGATATAATGGGTTGTATGACATTCAGAAACCAATAGACCAACAACTTACCTCTGAGTTGTGTTGGCAACTGTGTTTGCTGTGTTTGTGTATAGCCCTTAGTTGTATTACTACTTTTTATCTCTACAACAATAAATAAATTATAATGGATGAATCAATAACAATTCATGATGCCGTTTATTACCCTTGTTTACAACACGCGTGTACCCTCAGTCATCCCGTAAAACACTTCTATGGTTGGACGTCGACGAAACGCAACGACCACGCAGTCGCTCTGAAGCCGTCGTGAATCTGTTTTAGTTCTGCGTCGGGTTTACGTTAGCGGACCAATCACAGCCCTTGCTACTGCGTCGCATCGACGCAAGGTTACAATATTTGTGAGGCGCTTCCATCGCAAGGCCTGACGTGCGCCTCCAAAAACATGTAACCTTGCGTCAAGGCGATGCAGACTTTAGGTCTCATTTTCCAATCGTCCCAAAAGGAAACTCATCCAGACGGCTGCGGTGAATAACCCTGACCCACCGAGTCTACAGCCGTGTACAACTTGGAGTGAGAGGCCAGTGAATACAGGACACCGAAATGGCCGAATTGGCCTTAGTCAAATATATCTGCGGGAATCTCGGAACCACAAACAGGGAAGAACTGTTGGCCAATTGTGTGTTCGGAGACGAGAACGAGATCATCAACAACCGAGACCGGGTCGCCAACCCGCATTATAATGGAGAGAAGCGTCTGAGCGCCAAGACGGCTCTCCGACTGTGCAGAAGGCTGTGCTGGACCTGGATGCAGCAGTTTACATCTCTGTAAAACCTACCTGTACGGCGAGTGCCAGTTTGTTCCTGAAAGGTGAGGGCCCATTTGCTATTATGCATGGTGCACCGTGGGGCCCTAAAGGCCTGGCGGACGTGGATCCACGTGTGTTGTCTTGTTATCAAAGGGCTGATCGTCTTGTTTTGATATTGTGTTTATCATATGCGGCAGGGGTCAGCAACCTTTTCAACATGCAGCGCCAGTTTGACATTTTCTCGTTAATGAGTGTGCCTTAAGCAGCAATACATTAAATATTAAGCTGAATTAAGACACAGCAACCAAAAACATTTCCAGAAGCCCTGGAATTGTATTATTTCCATATAGTCCACAATCATGCATCAACATTTAAAAAAAAGGAAAAGTTTTTATATTTGCAACATGGGCTTACAAATTATAATTACATATGTCCAATCTTAAAACACCACTTTCAGAAACTCATTCAAAAACATATTTGCACTTTGAGAAATGTAAAAAACAAGAATGAGAATGTTGGAACCATCCACATCAATATCTTTAAGACATGTAGCCTACAGCTTTGCAAAACCATGTGAAGGCGAATATTTTAAATATTTTCTTGTCTATTTTTCACGACATAGTTTTAAAACTATTAATTGATCCCATTTCAGAACACTGCTTTCAGTAACTCATTTAAACAGATTTGCACTGGGAGGAAATGCCCAAAACAGAATAAAGTGAAAAGAAAAGAGAAAAAACGGTAGTAATGATTATGCTACTGCATTGTGCGTCAAAATTAAAAAAATAATAATAAAAAAAACGTTTTTTGTGCCAATGATTATGCTACCACGTGCCGGTGGTGGCACGCGTGCCTAGGGTTGTCGACCCCTGATATACAGTCTATCACTCACTGTTGAATACATCTGGGAGTTAGCGCGTTACAACACTCCAGTTGAGTGAGCTGCACTTCATATCTACATTAATTTAAAAAAAATAAAAAAATTTGGAGGCCTGGGGCTTTTTACCAGGAGGAGGCCCCTATATCGCTCATACGCACATGACACGCACACAAACCTAGACAGTTTAATGTCAAGGGCAAAATGAATGTTCCATTACATATGTGGCGCAATAAGTCTGTTGACGCTCATTAAATGAGTATCTCTTTAATTCAATGTGTGTATAAATTTTCCACCTGTTCATATGTGTTTACGGATAGAGAGTCATTATTTTGAGTTCAAATACAGTGTACAGTATTCATATTTGTTACTGTAATTGTGAAGGTGTACTACCCATAAATCGCCAATAGGTGGCAAATGCTCTACAGTAGCAGCAGAGTTGCTGGAAAGTAACAGGGTGAAAATCTCGCGTGATTACGTCAGACAATGAGTTTCCCTGCAGATGAGTACAACTGAAGTACTGTGTAGTCATTGTCACTGACAAGTTCATTTTCTTGAATTTTGCAGGTAAGCTGGTGATATTAGGCTAGAACGGGGAGTGGAGAGAATGGTTGCACTGTATGATGATAACACTGTGTTATGTTATAAGGTGTTTATGAGTGGCTCACCGCATCACCGTCTTGATTAGCCAGTTAGCAGCTAATGTGGTGTTGCGGCCGCCATGTTAGGATGGTGGTACGGGCACGTGGCGGATGCCTTGACAATGAGCCCTTACGAGGGAGCCCGCTGCTCATGTTATGATTCTGGGAACTGTTATGGCCGTTTATGAAGGTTCATTAAGAAACTGGTGTTTTACTGTTATAATATCTGTCTGTAAATACGAAGGGGTCTAAACTGCATTTCACCATTGTGTCCTATTGTATTGATTTTGTGGGCAATAGTATAATGTTATGGATTTATTTTTATGCATTGTTATTTTTGCTATTTTGATTACGTCAGACAATGAGATTCCCTGCAGATGAGTACAACTGAAGTACTGTGTAGTCATTGTCACTGAATGATCTCTCCCCACTGGCATTACTAACAGGCAATGTAAGGTACATCCTCAGCTCTGTGTCAACATTTGGGAAAACACTTGTGAGATGCCTCTCCCGTATCAATGAAAGTAGGTTCCTCAGTGTTGGGTTTGAAACTCATAAACTGCACTAGTTTGTCGGGAAATTCATCAGGTAGATCCATGTTGTTTCCTCTGCGATTTGAAACTTTGTTCACGTGTTTCGCTGGGGGAGAGTTTTTCAAGTTTTTGTTAGAAATCCAAAGTATTCACAGGCTTCTTCATAGACTGCATGCCTCTGTTGTAAAGCATTAATCAGTTTGTCTGTTATGACAAAGAATGTCTCCACACAGAATTTGCCAGGTTCGCGGGAGTCATCGGCTCGGGTGGTTCGCTTAACTGGTCGAGTCATTCTGTACTCTTGTGACAATGACATCGCTCTGGCTTTGGATTCCAAGTGCTTGAACTAGGAGTGCAATTTGGACACAAAGTCTCGAGTGAAGTAATTCCACAGCAGTAACTAGGTCCAAATTTCTGCAGGCCCATGCTTGTGGGCTGAAACCTCTGCAGTATATTCAGGGGTGCACATACCTGGTACGCAAGTACACATAAGCACCCATAATCAGGGATGCGTAACGTCACTACCACGCATTTGTGTTACTATTGGGAAATGCCAAAAAAACTAAATACATTGAGCGGCTCCTTTGGCGTTTCGCCACCTGCAAAGAAAAGGCAAACAGAGCCGGAGCAGAGGAAAATAGATTTTTCACGGCTACAAGATGTACCGTGGCTCGAAACAAATGATGAGCGCACACACTGGAGAACTGCGCAAAATCAGCTGATCGCAGGCCCGTTGCGAGAAGGCACGCAAACCAAGCAATTACTTGGCGCCCCGAGCTGGCCTGTGGCCCCAAGACAACGACTGGTTATGAATAAAATGCAACGACAAACAGATCAGCGATCGGCATAGGCGACCTAGTCCTAGGGCGGCAAATGTTTTTAGGGCGCCCTCTGGTGGCGCCCTTAATTAATTAAATTATATGAAACAAGTGAAATAAAACATGTCTACCAAACATGTTCCCAAATGGAACGGACAAGGGAGGGGACAGGCGATTAATTGATAGCGCGCATCGAAACTCTCACTGTAGTACGCACTCTCCCCCCCCCGCTCCGAAGTCTTGCTTGGGGCCCCCAAATTCCCGGCTTGGGAGTCTTGCTTGGGGCCCCCAAATTCCTTGAAACGACCCTGGCCGATCGCGATGTTCCTTACTGTGACACATTCAATCGCTCCGTGGTCCAGCTGCTGCAGCTTTATTTACAAAAAGGTGGAGTACCAAACGACATCTCCTGGTACTGTGGTAGAAGATAACGAAGGTTTAAAAGGATATTTGCCAAATGTTAGGATATATTAGTGGGGAGGAATGTACCAGCAGGGGGGGAGGGGCAGGCTCCAGACCTTGTTCCATTGTTATTCAACACCTCAGAGCAGTGGCGCCGGAATGATTTCAGTGGTGGGGGGGGCCAAATGCGCGTGCATGTGTCGAACAGCGCGTGACACCTCATCATCCTAAAGCCGGCCACACACCGGCGCCGAAGCGCCGCGGTGCGCATTTCACGTGCGTCAATTGCCGCCCCTAGCACCAATAGGAAGCGGCGCGCTGCAGTACCGTTGTGATCCAAATAATGTGTCGTCATCGCAAAGTAAACACTGAATCATCATAATAACCTTCTTCATTGTCATCATCGTCGTCATAAACCTCATCATCATCGCAATCATCATTATAGATGGCTTTTGGATTTGACTGTAGAACTTTGGTTGTGTTTAATGCAGCGCTTCACGCAGCATCAACGCAGCAACAAAGTGTAAATAACAAAGGATTCCGAGTTCCTATTCTAGCCATTATGATGGTGGTCCTCTGTGTAGTGCAGTGAAGTCTTGTTAGTAGAGATGCGCGGATTGAGCTGTAATGTCATCCCGATTTTGAGTTGCGTGTTCTGCGTCCCCACAAAAAGCCTGCATTTGGATAACATCACGTGTTCAAGGAACGCCTACCACGAGATAATAGGCGTTCCCCTCCCGAGCAGCTGAAGAATAACACAATTACAACTCACATGGTACCCCTTTAATCTCACATAGAGCACCTTTAACTCCGCTGGGGGGTCCACCACACTGTGTGTTATGGTTGTTTCGAATTACATAGATAGATAGATAGATAGAGATATGAAGTGCAGGTCAAGGTTTCTCACTCTATGGGAGTCAGGGCCGTCGCACCAAATTCTGGGCCCTGTATACAAGAGGTACAAATGGTGGGGGGGAGAACAATTGTTGACTGGAGGGGGGGTGCTGCTGAGCGCAGTGTGCGGCTCGGTTTTTTTATTCCCATGGGCCCCCCTCTGCCCTGGGCCCCCCCACAACTGTCCACCTTATTCAAGTTCAAGTTCAAAGTTTTATTGGTCACATGTTTGCAAAAATAACGTTTTACATACAGTGAAATTAAAAAGGGGGTCACCACTCGGTCATTCATTGTGCAAATTACTGGAACCTGAATAAATAATAGATAATAGTAATTTAAAAACAGACATCCCTTAATGAGGTGATGCTATAAAAAAAGTCCTTTTGGTGCAGAAAGTGCAAGAGTGCCAGTTATAGTCCACCGGAGTTATGCAGTCTAACTGCCTGCAGAAAGGAGCTCCTTCTCAGTCTCTCAGTCCAAGGTTTAAGGTAGCGTAGGTGTCTGCCTGGCTGCAGCAGGGTGAAGAGCTAAGCATCTGGGTGAGGCGTCCTGCCTGATTTTCCTGGCTCTAGCCCTCACCCTCTTGCTGTATGTATATTCCAGGGTGGGGAGGGGTAACCTAATGTTTCGCTCTGCTGAGCGCACTACCCTCTGCAGGGCAGCCCGGTCTCGTGCGGTGCAGCTTCCATTCCAGGCTGATATGCAGCCTGTGAGGATGCTCTCCACAGCTGTAGGGTAGAAGGTCCTCAGGAGGGAGGGGGAGACCTTGAACTTCCTCAGCCGCCGAAGGAAGTACAGCCGCTGTCTTGACATGGAAACCAGCTGTTGTGTGTGGAAAGACCATGAGAGACCCTGAGTGAGGTGCACCCCCAGGTACTTGAAACTGGGGACCCTCTCCACAGGTTCCCCACTGATGATGAGTGGGGTGAGCCCACTGCCCTACTTCCTCCGGAAATCCACCACCATTTCCTTAGTTTTGTTGATATTGAGGGCCAGGTTGTTGGTCTGACACCACAGTGCCAAGTCTGCCAATTGGTTCAGGTAGCCCTGCTCGTTGTTGCCAGTGATGAGACCCAGCACCACGGTGTCATCGGCAAACTTGATGATGGAGGTTGAGCTGCTGGAGGCAATGCAGTCATGCATGTAGATGTTGTAGAGCAGTTGACTCAGAACGCACCCCTGGGGGGTACCCGTGTTGAGGATCAGGGGTCCTGACATTACACCTCCTCCTACTCTGACCACCTGGGGGCGATCAGTGAGGAAGCTGAGCACCCAGTTACCTATTTGGATGTTGATTCCCAGCGACCACATCTTCTGGATCAGGCGAGAGGGAATTACGGTATTGAATGCCGAGCTGTAATCTATAAACAGCATTCTCACATATTTCCCTCTCTCCTCATCAAGGTGGGTCATAGAGGTGTGTAAGAGATTGCAAATGGCATCATCCCTGCTCCTGTTTTCCCTGTACGCAAACAGGAGGGTGTCAAATGAGCTTGGCAGGGAAGAACTGATGCAATTCTTTATCAGCTTCTCAAAACATTTCACCACTGCTGATGTCAGGGCCACAGGACGATAATCGTTCATGCACGATGGGGTATTTTTCTTCGGCACAGGGATAATGACAGACTGTTGGAAGATGGAACGACAGCTTGGGCCAGGGATGTGTTAAAGATTTTAGTATACACTGGGGCTAGTTGGTTTGCACAGGATTTTAAGACCCTCCCAGGAATCTGGTCCGGCCCCGAAGCCTTTTTCCCATTCATGCCCTTGAAGACCCTCCTCACATCACTCTCAGTGACAATGAATGGGGTCTCCCTGTCCTTTGCCATTTCCTCAGCCATATCTGCAATAAAGTAGTTTTTTCCCAAGTCTGTCTCAAACCGTGCATAAAAAGTATTTAATTCATCAGCGAGAGAGGGGGCAGAGCTACTCAATGGGCAGGGCTTGTTCTTAAAGTCAGTCATAATCCGCAGGCCCTTCCACACTTGTGCGGGGTCACCCATATTGAAATCAGCTCCGCCTTTGTCCTTATATTGCCGCTTTGCATCTTTCACAGTCCTTCTCAGGCCATAGGCTGCAACTTTATATTCAGTCATGTCACCTGAAATGATCCCGGCAATATAGGCAGAAGTCTGCGCTGTTAATGCTGCCTTGACAGTTCCATCTACCCATGGTTTTTGATTTGGGAAGACTTTTATTTTGACAGCCTGTCTGGTCTCGCAGTACGGCAGATTGATGTAACTCCCAACCACTTCCGCCATTTCACCGACGTCATCCGAGGACTCACGGAACATCTCCCAATCCACGTTGTCCAACGCGTCTTGGAGCAATGCTTCTGATTGGACCGTCCAGCGCCTGACGTCTTTCGTCACTGGAGCTTCACGCAGTATTTTCTGTTTATATTTGGGTAGTAGGAGAATGGACACGTGATCCGATTTCCCGAAAGCAGGTAAAGAGACAGCTTTGTAACTGTCCTTAAACATAGTATAGCAGTGATGTAATGTGTTTTCTCCAGGCGTCGGAAAGTTAATATGTTGTTTAAATTCTGGCAGGCCCTTTGAAAGATTTGCTTTATCAAAGTCCCCGAGGATGATAAAGGCAGCTGACGGATGGCGAGACTGTTGCATGTTTATCACCTCCTGCAACTCAGATATGGCAATATCTGTATCAGCATGAGGGGGAATGTAGACCTCCATGGTGATGATTGCTGTGAACTCACGGGGCAGGTAGTGTGGACGATACAAGATGGTCAGGTGTTCCTGGTGGGAAGAACAGCCAGTGGAGAGGACGGTGGTATTCCTCGGGTCACACCATTTCTTGTTTGTCATGAGACAAACTCCGCCACCTTTGGATTTCCCGAAATCTTCTGTTCTATCCATGCAAGCGATATGGAAGTGCTCGGCTCGTGTGACAGAGTGGTCCGGTATAGAAGGGGGCAACCAGGATTCGGTGAAACATAAGATGTTGCAATCTCTGATGTCCCGCTGGAAAGCAATCCGTGCCCTGATATCATCCATCTTATTTTCCAACGACTGGACATGGTCCAGCGCACACCAGCCTCCGCACAGTCGGGGTTGTTGTCACAGCTAAATGTAACTAATAAAGTAACTTGTAATCTAACTTAGTTACTTATAAAATCAAGTAATCAGTAAAGTAACTAAGTTACCATTTTAAGGAGTAACTGTTATCAGTAATCTGATTACTTTCTCAAGGTAACTGTGGCAACACTGCTGATGATCTTGTTAACCGTTGATGTGTCACCGAAAACACAGTTGGCCACCAGTTCTTCTGTCTGTGGATCCGAGGTACCCGCAGAGATGTTTGACTATGGCAGATTCTGCCATTTCAATTCCCTGTTTTCACTGGCCTCTCTCCAAGTTGTACATGACTGTGAACTCGGTGGGAAGCGGTTATTCACCGCAGCAGTCGGGATGTTTCACCGCAAGTTTCTTCCGGGATGACCAATTAAGGAACACGCTGTAAACAAGGGTAATAAACGCACCAACTACCTCGGGTTTATTACCGCCATTGTATATTTTTTCATATCTATAATTGTTTTTCTTTGTGCGCCTCTGGTGGCGGAAATGCATCATTCCCTTCAGAGGACGAGTCGGGAAATGTGGGCCACCGTGAAGGTGCAAGGGTCAGCGATAATCTTTCCCTGCTCGCTTCCCCCGCTCCGTGGCTGCACAGATACCGATGGGGCAATTTAGCCCAGCGTGTGTCTCCAGATGGGGGCGAACACGCCATACTGGCCAGCTTACGGAGGAGAGTTCTTATATGGGGAGTTTGTCCTGACACACGCCATCACTAGCGGGTTGCCATAGAAACGTCAATCTTCCCACGAAGCACACCTGAAGAGTGTCTTAAAATAGGTGACTGTGGGGGGAGGAGGGGGGGGCGTCTCTTTTATTCCCTGAAATTGAAGATGTCTTTGCTTAACTGGAATTGTAACGAATAGGGAAGTTATTCAAATGAAGGAGGGCAAAAATTCAGTGCAAATACGTTGGATGTTGAGCGGCCACTTCCCTTCATGTGCTGGGAGATTGAGTTACAGTGGGAATCTGACACCCTGATACACACTCCCACACACATGGGGGTAATACCCAAACTAGAATAGCCCCTTTTCACAGGACAAACACGGGTCACTCAGCAGTACTATAGGGGTCTGCTGCTCTCGTATCAGGGCACTGGTAGTAGACTTGTGATCGCTTGTTGAGGCAAGTTTAGTTTAGTCTACCTGCCACCTGCCAGAAATGTGGTAGGCTACATAGGGCTACACAAAATATCATTTTGTGTAACATATTTTGTAACAAAATATCCTTTTGTGTAACCCACAAAATATTATAAATCACAAACAAGAATTTGAAAGATCAGGCTTGTGTTAACAACATCAAACTCACTGAATTCTTATAAATTCCCTTTCGCAACACAGCAGAGCTTGGCCTGATGGCAGGTCAACAGAAAACCTCTTTCCAGCGAGAGACCTGAGAGATGTTTGGGTCGGCCTACCGTAGCCCAGGATTGTGTGGTCTATTAACGAGCAGTTTGGTTCCCCCAACGTCCAATGAGTACTTCATGACAACGTTCATATTTACCAGCATGACATCATACACATGTCATGCTGGTAAAGCATGTGGCTCTGGAAAATAAAAACTCATTAGGCAGAAAAAAGGCACAACAAACAACAAATAAACGAAACGAAAATCTCCAAAGATTTCGCAGTCCAAATTTATTAAATTTAATATTCATTAAAATGAGTCTACTTTTTCTGCGTTCTGCGTTTATCCCGGTCAGCACCCGGTAGGACTACGGTTAAGGTAACAAACGGAGCCTGATGCACCACAGGAACACGGCTGACGCCTTGTTCACACTACTCAGCGCTCGCGAAATGCATTGTGGGTCCGTCCGTCCATTCGGCTCCGTGGCCTGTGTCAAAAAGTTGAGAAATGTTCAACTTTTCAGGCAGCGGCAGATCCGTCGGCCAATCAGATCGCGGTTATGCAAATACACTCCACGCGTCTACTGGATCCATTTTGCAATAACAAGCAGGAAGAGGCAGGAAAAATCCGGCCGTTATATATTTTTTAAAGAAATCTGGAATGATAGGTTTGTTTTTAGTCACCTGTTTGTGTCATCTTTTGTATTTATATCCACACATCGGCTTTGTAGCAGCAAGCGACTTGATTGGCTGCTGTTTAGAAGATTTCTGCTTCCCTCCTCACCTCACAGACCCAGAGCTACGCCCCTTTATTTTCCCCTTCTATTCCCAATTAGCCCATATCAATCAGTTAATTACTCCCTGCCCTGCCACACACTATTTAAGCCTCACCTGTGACCACACCCCTTTCCTGTACGATTTATTTAACTGAACTTGTGGCAATGCATTGTGGAGCTGATTGTTGTTCATTTAGTTTGCTTCCCAGAAACCACACATATCCTTCCTTAGCCACACATATCCTACCTTAGCCACACATATCCTTCCTTAGCCACACATATCCTACCTTAGCCACACATATCCTACCTTAGCCACACATATCCTACCTTAGCCACACATATCCTACCTTAGCCACACATATCCTTCCTTAGCCACACTCACATCCTACCTTAACACGCATATCCTACCTTAGCCACACTCACATCCTACCTTAACACGCATATCCTACCTAACTACCTACCCATCACACCTAGTTGCGCATTAGCATCATGCCTACCAACACCCATCCATACAGTCCTGCTCGCACCTTTGGACAACAAAGCCTGTAAAACTTGGAACTCCGACTGGACAACCCTGTGTTCTCCCCGACACGCCCATAGGTCTCAAGCCAGACCCAGACATTCCCAAAACCTCCTCTTCAGCTGCAGTATGCGTCTGCAAAGACTAGTCCCGTGTACGTCAGACACGCCCCCAACCATCCGTCGACAGACGCATTTAGTGTGAACAAGGCGACTGCCTCCGTCCGTCGACGGATCTCATTGACTTTGCATGGGACGCTCTCGAAATGCATTGTGGGTCCGTCTGTTCTGTTGGCTCCGTGGCCTGCGTCAAAGAGTTGAGAATTGTCCAACTTTTCAGGCAGCTATGGATCCGTCTGTCAATCAGGTCGCGGTTATGCCAAATACACTCCACGCGACTACTGGATCTATTCTGCAATAACAAGCAGGAAGAAGCAGGAATAATCCGGCCGTTATATTTTTTTAAAGAAATGTTGAATCAATAGGATTGTTTTTAGGCAGCTGTTTGTGTCATCTTTTTTATTTATATCCACACATCGGCTTTGTAGCTTTTTATTTGCAAAACGCAATCTGATTGGCCGACGGATCCGTCGCTGCCTGAAAAGTTGAACATCTCTCAGCGGACACAGACGGACCCACAATCCATTTCGAGAGCGTCCGATGCAAAGTCATTGAGATCCTTCGAAGGACGCATGTACAGTAGTGTGAACGAGGTCTCATTCACACTGCCTCCGTCCGTCGACGGATGGGGGCTTTTTGACTTATCCATCTGTTTTCCCGGGTTGTATTACAAAGGCGATTTCATTATAGTATACTTGCGTAACACAATCTGCATGAATCAATCAATCAAAAGACCATTGCATAATCGTCATCATTATACAAGAGTATGCCAATTATTTCACTAATTATCAATTATGCAATTGTCAATACTATTAGTACTGGTGGAAGCGAGCAATAATCATTCAATGCACTTCAACCTGCATTGCCACGAAAACGTTTGATTACCAAAATCATAAAACAAGCCGTTATTATTCTACATGATTCATAATAACTTAAGGCATATAGTTTAGTTAGCCCCAGACGTCATGACATTACAAATTGGGGGGGGGGGGGGGGGGGGGGGGGGGGGTGCATCAGGACTTCTTGTATACAAGGCCAAGAAATTGGTGCTACACCCCTGTAAGCAGTCCTATGTTAACCGCAGAGACGAATGCAACCTGTATGCTTTAGGATTATAACTCAATGATTAGGATCACATCATATATTTCCACAACACACATCTCTGACAGTGTTGCCAGATTGTGTTCACTCTCTCTTTCCGGGGCTACTTTGCGACATGAGGTGGTGTAACGTCGCTGGTGGCCTTGGTCATCACAGATCACAGGGTACGTCTGTATGTATGTGTAAGTAAATGGGCCAAGAAAATGTACTTACTGATAATCGAGAATACAATTGGCACAGAAACAATGCAGACTCAAAAACTATTTGATTTTTCAATTAATGTATATATATTTTTAAAATACATTTACAGTTACAAAAGCTTGTTCCTTCAGGATGATACACACTGCAGCAAATAACTGATGTTTTTAACCCTGCAAAACAACCTGTATTTTAAGGTAATAAAAACTCATTTAAACGCAATCATGACATTGGTCGTAGCGTAGTTGGTTCGTGTGTAGTTGCTGCCCTCTGCTGGCCACAGGTCGGTACAGACATTTAAAATGTTTCATTTACACTCGTGATGACGTCCTTTCGCTGACGTGTGGACAGACTGGATTCATCGTGAATCCTTCATCAAGGCTAGCTGTGGTTTCCATCGATTTGAAAAATTATTCAACGGGGCAATCAAACTCATATGCACAGAGCAACTCAAATATCATCTCCCACGGTTAGTATACCTCCGGCTTTTCAGATTATACCTCATGTTGAAGGACAAGTCGAGACCCAAAGCCCTTCTACAGAACCACCGCCCTTTCACAACCCAAAGGTCGATCTAAAACCAAAACAGATTCCCAAAGTCCTCCAGGGATGCGACCCTCATGAGGCCTGCGCCCCAATCCAACACCCTAACAGACACCAGCTTATTAGCCCCGCCTCCCTGCCCCGCCCCGCCCTAGCTCACCACACACTTCTTCGGGCTAGGGGGGGGCGGGGGGCTGTGTCTGGAAGGCCGGGGGACGTGGAACTGTGAAGTGGGTACAGGCGTGGCACTGGGCACGGGCGTGGCCCTTGGCACGGGCGTGGCACTGGGCACGGGCGTGGCTCTTGGCATGGGCATGGCACTGGGCAAGAGCGTGGCCCTGGGCACGGGCGTGGCACTGGGCACGGGCGTGGCAATAAGCGAGAGCGAAAGCCTGGGCACGGACCTGCGCTGGAACATGGCACTGGGCACAGGCGTGGCACTGGGCACGGGCGTGGCCCTTGGCACGGGCGTGGAACTGGGCACGGGCGTGGCTCTTGGCATGGGCATGGCACTGGGCAAGAGCGTGGCCCTGGGCACGGACCTGCGCTGGAACACGGCACTGGGCACAGGCGTGGCACTGGGCACGGGCGTGGCCCTTGGCACGGGCGTGGCACTGGGCACGGGCGTGGCCCTTGGCACGGGCGTGGCGCTGGGCACGGGCGTGGCGCTGGGCACGGGCGTGGCGCTGGGCACGGGTGTGGCACTGGGCACGGGTGTGGCACTGGGCACAGGCGTGGCACTGGGCACGGGCATGGCAATAAGCGAGAGCGAAACCCTGAGCACGGACCTGCGCTGGAACATGGCACTGGGCACAGGCGTGGCACTGGGCACGGGCGTGGCCCTTGGCACGGGCGTGGCACTGGGCACGGGCGTGGCTCTTGGCATGGGCATGCTACTGGGCAAGAGCGTGGCCCTGGGCACGGACCTGCGCTGGAACACGGCACTGGGCACAGGCGTGGCACTGGGCACGGGCGTGGCTCTTGGCACGGGCGTGGCACTGGGCACGGGCGTGGCCCTTGGCACGGGCGTGGCACTGGGCACGGGCGTGGCCCTTGGCACGGGCGTGGCGCTGGGCACGGGCGTGGGCTTCACCACCGGCGCGGCGGCCAGTACCTGGGACAACCAGTCGTCTGCAACCGATGCCTTCTCTCGCCTTTCCGTGTACGTGAGCAGGAACTCCGGGTAGATCTGAGGCCGGTCAAAGACGACAAAGATGGAGGGCGAGCGGATGTGGTCGGCGCAGCTGTCATAGAAGAGGGTGTCCCCGCCGTCCTTGGAGGGTGGGCGCACGTAGCCGGCCACGCCCCGGGTGTGGTGACCCACCAGCACCCGGGACACGAACATGGACCGGACCTTTGAGGCGTTCCCGGTGTAGTTGTGGGAGTAGCTGGCATCCCGGGCGAAATAACTGCCTGGAGATGGGGAGAGAGGGAAGGAGAGGAGGGGAGAGGGGGAGACAGAGGAGAGAAGACAGAGGAATGGAGGAGAGAGGGGGAGACAGAGGAGAAAAGAGAAGAGGAGAGAATAGAGGACGAGGGGGAAGTGTGACAAGATAAGAAGAGAAGAAATATGAAGTGTTGCTTTATCTCCAGCTTGTGCTTGCGTTTTGAAACATAGACCCTGAATCCATGGAATACACACAGAAAATACCCCCAATACATCTTATCCAAAAAGGTTTAACCCATTTCAAGTATATCGTCACATCTAAACTTTGTTTGTGCAGCCTTTGGTTATCCAAGCCAATCAAACACATGTCAGTTGTTAAAGTCGCAGTCTGGGCTAGGGGAGCGGGGGGCTGTGTCTGGAAGGCCGGGGGACGTAGAACTGTGATGTGGGTTTCACGTAGGCTGGGGTGTACACCGGCGTGGGTGTTAATCTGCGGAAGGGCGTGGCACTGGGCACGGGCGTGGCCAGTGCCATCTAGAGGTGAGAATGCAGATTTCAACCAACGGAATATCGCCCCTGCCTCACCTTTCCCTTTCCACGATGTAGGACAGGTAAGGCGGAGGTACTGACCTGTGAGGTGCCAATAGGTATCGACTAGCTTTAGGTCATAGTTTGACAGCTTAAGTATGACAGCGATTATGATTTAACATTTGAAACTAGTCCTTCTAGAGCAGGGGTCACCAACACAGACCATATGAGGCGCCCGCAGGCCTAAAAAAATAGCACAACTCATTCTTGAACAACTCTTTTCCACCTTTTTTAAGTCATTGTTGATAATTATTGTGAGAAATCATTAACATGATCAGTGTCTTCACATAGATGAGTATCATTAATTAAGCATTAATAATATATAACTAAAGGAAAAATGAGCAAATTTGTTATTTCAGAAGAGTGTATCAAACTGGGTGCCCTTCGTATGACTTAGTACCAATGAAGTAGCTCTCAGGTTCAAAAAGGTTGGTGACGCCTGCTCAAGAGCCTGCCTCAAAATGTCCATTCTAGGCTACTGTAGAAACATGGCAGCCTCCATGGCATTGGACCTCCTCTGTAGACATTAAAGGTTCATTGTAAATCAACAACACATGATTGGAATATTTTTTTATGGGCTGTACGATAACTCAAACACACTTTTGTATACACAATCCTTGCCAAGACTGTTGTGCTGCATGCCACTTATCGTACACACTGCACCTTTAAGCCCTGCAGCCGTGTCGTAGCGGTTAGCTCACCGTTGCCGTAGGCGGTCCCGTGGGTTCCGCAGATCCTCCAGTCAAAGTTCGAGCAGCAGATGGCGTCAATGAACTTGGAGTCTGTGCCGTGGAACAGCTTCCTCTCGGCCACGCAACGTCCCCCGTTCTTCGTCTTCATTTGTTCCCTTTGCCTTTTATAAAACAGGATTTTAAAAAATATTGTTGATATTTCATTTGATCGTTGTAAACGTTATTGTTGAGTCGAACACCGCACAGGTCCGCTCCGTACGAGTCGAACACGTACTTAAAATGGCCGACGCGAGAGAAATCAAACACCGTATGGTGTTCGACTCAAAACGATAATGCTTATAATGATAAAAATAATAGTGTTTAATGCTTATGATAAAAAATCGTGTTTTCAAACACTGTCATTTTAACCATTTAAAAGGGTCAGGGGTTTAAATGGCAGTTGATCATCATAAGCGTTATCTCTTTGAGTCAAACAGCGTGCTGTGTTCGATTTCCCTGGTGTCGGCCATTTAACGTCTTCTCTGACCGAGCGACGTACAACTGAAATTGGTCCCAGAGACTCTTGTTCTGAATCCTCTCGATCTTCACGATGTCAAAGTCGGTCATCGTCTGACGAAACAGCGTCTCCACCTCTTTGTATTCTTCGGACGAGTCTTGCAGCAGAACTTTCTACCAGAGACGGAGGAGAAAGGTCTTAATTTACCTTTGAGAACAGTTAAAACAACCCAAAGGTGTATATCATGAGACTTTTGTTTTTAATTACTTTTTAAATACATCCTAACTTTGTTTATCATCAGGATGTCATCACCATCAACACTGGATAACACTGAGAAATAAAGAAGTTAACATCTTCTTTCTTATGTTTCTATTAACGCATGTACTTTATGATCTCAAACTAAATATGAATGACGCAACATGTAGTTGCTTGTAACTCTTCTAATAAATTATAATTATCTTAACCTTGTGTCCAGTCTCAGGAACCTGGGTCCTGTCCCAGTGTCTTGGCATAGCTAGGAAATTTGTTGGACCATTTGGAGGCCTTCTACTGAAATAGAAAAACAATAATAACTTCACTTGCAGCGTAATAGAAAGGACCCCTGTGTGGTTTATTAGGCAGCCATACAAAGTGCCCGATGTCAAAGTAGGGCTGTGTCTTACTGAAAAAGGAAGGTCAATTTTAAGAAAGGTGTGACGGCAGATACGGCGATACAAAGTCGCCAGTTAGTGGCGCTTTCCGAGGGCGTACAATTGTCTGTACATGGACATTATCATAAAGTAGGAATGGAACATAAAGCAGTAAAAGTGATAGGATTCATCAGGGTTGGGCCTGGGTATGGGTGTGCCTGAAGGGGGCTGGTTCATGCTTTTCTTATATTGTGTAGTACAGTGGTTCTCAAATGGGGGTACGCGTACCCCTAGGGGTACTTTGAGGTACCACAGGGGATACGAAGCGAATTAAAAAGTAAAGTTTTCTTTTTTTCCAACCTGAGCAACTTTCAATTCTGAAAGCTGGACAATAGCAAATCGCGGAAACTGGACAAGTGGTTGAAACGTGACCCTTTAATATTCATGTTTACACTGCCAAATAGAACGCACATACATTATTCATGTTCCATTTTATTTTATTCTGCCCAAAATGTTTTGTGCAGGTGAAGGGGTACTCCTTCTGCTGAAAATATAACTTAGTGCGCACTCACACTACCATACTCAAGTACGATTGAGGTACGATTGGCCTGTGCTCACACTAGGCAATCTCAACTGGGCTTGAGTACGGTTGCCTCTTGTACATACGGTTGCGCATTAGCATCTGTACCGTGGCTTGAGCACACCTCTCTGAAGTGTACTGAGGAATTGAACTGTACTTGAGTATGGATGGCGTACTCACACTAGCCAAACGATCTAGACTTTAGGGGATAAACGTACTCGGGCACAGTACAGATGGCATATTGTGAGTGCGCCCTTAGAGTGGGTACACTAGTAGAAAAAGTTTGAGAGCCACTTGTGTAGCTGGACCAAGACGTTTGAATTCTCTAAAAGCAAACAGAGGAGCAATGCCTACTCCAGATGGAGCTCACCTTGTCCTGACGACCGGCACGTCGGCAGAGGACAGGAAGCGAGGCCGTCGCCTCACCTGCCTCTTGGTGCCGTATCTCTTATTGGTCTGGATCATGTCTGCAAAATGCAAAGGAATATATAAATCTGATGATGCTACATTTCCACGTACTCATCCAGCAGACACTGTCTGAAGCGACTCACAGAGAGTTCACATGACAGATCATTAATAGAGCGAAGGCAGAGTTCGCTGCTTGTTCAAGGGTTTGCTTAGATCAGGAGGTAGGGTGGGTTGGCTGGTAACCGGAAGGTTGCTAGTTCGATCCCTGGCTCCTCCTATGTTTTGAGGTGTCCCTGATAGGGATGGGGATCGAAACCCGGTTCTATCAAGGACCCGGTTCCACTTTTTTCAAAACCCGAAAATCATTAACGTTTGGGCTTATCGATACCCCCCTCAAGTCCCGTTGTTCTTTTTTTTTTTTTTTTTGTCCCGTAGGTCCTGAAATGTAATGTTGTGTCCCTCGAGTCTGGTCACGGCATTTCAATCAAATCAATCCAATCACTCCAGCTTGTCCACCAATGTTTTTGAATGGAATTGTAAGCAAACAGGTACTACAAGTAAAACAAGAGAAGTCTGGCAGTTAACTTTGCTCGCGAGGATGGCTGAACGGGCGAAAAGGGCGAAAAATAATTTATTGTAAAGGGGGTAACACAACCTCAATGGTCAAGCACATTAGTATTGTGCATCAAATAAAGGCCAAATGCAGTAGGCTACCTTTGACTGTCTTCGAGTTGAAAAGACTCTGTCTCCTCCTTTTCCTGCCGCACCACAGACGGGCCCGTCTTAATCATCCACTCAAAGTAGGAGTGGTTATTCCACACACTGACATTGTCGCAAGTCCCGTCAGTTAAAAATAGTAATCCAATTGTGAAATCGGTGTTGGAATCGGCAGCATACAAGCTAGTTATCTTAAAGGGGACATATTATACCAGCAGGTGTGAGTGATGATTAGCATACAAGCCGTTTTCGAAAATCTGCCCCGTATGACATCACTAGTGGGCGTGTCCACCTAGATCTGTGGTGGATAGATGAGCAAAGTTTACTTCAGTCCACTGGGTAGGCTGGTAGACTGATCTATCCAGCACACATCTAGGTGGACACGCCCACTTGTGATGTCATGAAGGGCATGAACGGCTTGTAAGGGCTTATCACACCCACACCTGGTGGTATAATATGTCCCCTTTAAAAAGTAGATAAAGTTTCAGGTGTGCTGCGAGTTGATGTGTTGAGGTTGGCTCAGTAAAACGACTATTAGGTTATCATGATGCGTTCAAATGTAACGTGAAATTTCGTTTTTGGTGAGAAACATGAGTAATACTGTATTACTCATGTTTCTGTATTACTAATACAGTTGTATAGTGCTCTAATCATTTTAGTATATATAATTAAAACTACTGATGTCAATATTTATTAAGAATTACATATTTATTTAAAATACAATTATTTATTTCCTAAATATTTTCCTCATCACCAAAAACGCGTTATATTTCCACCAATTAATAGAAAAGTATCGATAGTGGTAGCGATAAAGACTCGGATCGTTAAGGAGTATCGAAAATGGTATTGATATCAATAAATATCAATGATCCCCGTCCCTAGTCCCTGAGCATGACGCCTCACCCTAACCTCTCCTGACGAGTGTATGATAAACGTATGGGTGGGTCGGGGGGTGGGGGGTAGTAACGGTGGCTCACCCTGGAGGCTGAGTGTGTAGGCCTGGGACCCTGCGGTGAACTCCACCACCTCCTGGGGGTTGTTCTGGAACTTCTGCTCCAGCTCTGTGCTGCTGTTGGTCTGGAGCGAGCGAGTGGGCGAATGAACACACACATACACAGACACACACACACACAGACACACAAACACACACACACACACACACACACACACACACATACACACACACACACACGCAGACACACACGCGGACACACACGCGGACACATACGCACACACATAAAAAGGAGTTTTTGTAAGAACAAAACGGATTAGTATTTCTGTTTTTTTATCTTTTCAGGTCAGTTCTTTAAATAAATATTATTTAAGAATAATTTATGGCATTTTTTGTACTCTACCACCAATTATCTACCCTGGCCCCCCTAGCAGGTACTCTAAACTTAACGTTTACAAACAACAAACAAACTATCGTCTGGTTTATTACGTCTGCAGATGTGAGCCGATACAGGCCGGCGCCGCTTTGCGATGGTGCTGAACTCACCGGTGTATCGTACTGGTTCCAGTTCCCATTCTCGTCCTCCCAGTACCAGAGCCACTCGGTGGTGAGTAGGAAGGTGGGCTGGAGGACTGAGGAGATGGAGGAGAGACGCCTGATCTTCTGGAGTCCACGCATCATGGTGTCAAAGCACACCGCTTCTACATCCACCGTGCTGCAGGATACATCACACACCGTTGACCCTCAGTATGTGGGTTTAGAGATCACAAGTGCAGCATAAAAACACAACATAAAATTTGTTGATGATTAAAATTGACCTGACATTGGGAATACAACAGGGGCAAACTGAGGTTTTAAACTGGGCTTAAAAAGAGTAGACTAATTTAAACTAAAAGGGTTTCAAACTGGGATAAAACAGAGTAGGCTCATTAAAACGAAAGGGGTTTCAAACTAGTATCAAACCAAGTAGTCAAATTTAAACCAAAGGGGTTTCAAACTGAGACGGTAAATACAGAAGGCTATTTTAAACAAAAACTGTTTCAAACCTGGATTCAACTTCTTAGGCTAATTTAAACAAAAGAGTTTCAAACTGGGACGTCCCATACCTGTATGTCTTTTTGGGGTTACAGTAATCCTCTTCTATCTTCTCTGAGCTATCCAGCAGCGTCCACTGATGGCCCTCCAGAACCTCCCAGCTGTAAGGCAGCCTGTAATGAGCTCGGAAACACCTTTCTGAAGAAGACAGCGAGGAACAGGATTATCAGTGATTCATACGGCTAACACAACAGGTAATGTCTGGTGCTCAGGTGGCAACAGGGTTTTTGTGTACAATTGAGTTTTAAATAAGATCCGTTCGTTTGAACTCACCTATGGTGTGCTTACAGCTGCCTATAAGGAAGTACATGCAAATCTCGGTTTTATCTGAAAAACAAACAATGAACAACTATTTTCAGTTCAATGGATGAGCACTTCAATGGAAGGTTTAAAATGGGTTTTAAAACCCAGTTTTCATCCAGACATCGTGTTGCACTTAAAACGTCATAATATATTTTATTTTTAACACCGTGTTGTATTTCAAATAATATTTAGTCGTTGTTCTTTTGAAACGCAGATATATCAATGGACTGTGGAATGTGCTGAAGCTGATTCACTCACTCACAAAAACATATAGGGGAAAACAAATGTGAATATCAAATAAACGTTCTGGCTTCACCTCGAGGCGGTCTTCTCCTTCCACCAGCTCCACCTCCTGGAGCACCAGCTCCACCGATAGCAGAACCACCACGAGCACCACGACCAGCACCACCACCAGCACCACCACGACCAGCACCACCACCATCACCACCACGACCAGCACCACCACCACCACCACCACGACCAGCACCACCACCACCACCACCACGACCAGCACCACCAGCCCCAGGGACCTGATTGGTCTGTCCTGCCAGCTTGGCCTTGTGCTCGATGCTACTCAGGACCTTCTTGTTGATGTACAGCGGCTTCATGGCCGCCATGAGGTCGTTAGGGATGCGGCTCTTCTGCAGCACGTCAAAGGGCTGCGGCTCGTAGAAGTCGTGGGCCAGCGAGCAGCAGCAGTTACGACGCAGGTATTGCTCACAGATGTGGATCCTTTTGCAGCCCTCCTGGCATCCGGCGTTGTTGTAGTCGAAGCACACCTGTCGGGATGGAGAGGAGGTGTTTTTGATGATTGTCATTCAGGACAGGGATATTCGCATGGCAAAGCAATGGTGATCTACGTAGTAAAAAAGTTATATATTATATAAAGACATTTCAAAGAATTTCTAAACAATCGGAATTCAATTTCTATTTTGGAATTAAATTTGTATTCCAAAATAAAAAAAAATATTTAACTATTGGTAATTGTCGCTGACAAAGTTAAAGTGTATTTTGAGCGACAGAATCAGCTCAACATCTATATGTTGCCTTCTGTCAGTATGCAAAAAAAAAAAAAACTTACAGAGGGGAGCAGGTCCATGTCGTTCTGCAGCAGCAACACACATATCTCCTTCTTGTCCAGATCTTCCAAGCCGTGTGTTCTCAGAAGTCCGGCGTTGTGTTCGGAGTGGAGGTCGTGGGAGAAGGAACACTCGGCCCGCCTGTAGGGGGGGGGGGGGCGTCCGCAGAAAACGGTCAGGGAGTCGCACGCATTTTGAAAACATCACGTGTTCAAGGAACGCCTACCACGAGATGTTAGGCGTTCCCCTCACGAGCAGCTGAAGAATAACACAATTACAACTCACATGGTACCCCTTTAATCTCACATAGAGCACCTTTAACTCCACTGGGCAACGTCAACGGGGGTCCACCACACTGTGTTATGGTTGTTTTGAATTACATATAGAGAGAGAGAGAGAGAGAGAGAGAGAGAGAGAGAGAGAGAGAGAGAGAGAGAGAGAGAGAGAGAGAGAGAGAGAGAGAGAGAGAGAGAGAGAGAGAGAGAGAGAGAGAGAGAGAGAGAGAGAGAGAGAGAGAGAGAGAGAGAGAGAGAGAGAGAGAGAGAGAGAGAGAGAGAGAGAGAGAGAGAGATAGATAGATAGATAGATAGATAGATAGATAGATAGATAGATAGATAGATAGATAGATAGATAGATAGATAGTAGCGATATGAAGTGCAGGTCAAGGTTTCTCACTCTACGGGAGTGTTTTAACGCTCGGTAAGTGATACAACATTAAAACAAGAGTAGGCCTACTTCGATAACCGGACAACACACTTCCAGCCAGGGATGGGGCTTCCCCCGGCCAGGCCTTTAGGGCCCATTGGTGCACCATGCATGATAGTAAATAGACCCTCACCTTCCAGGAACAAACTGGCACTCGCCGTACAGGTAGGTTTTACAGAGATGTAAACTGCTGCATCCAGGTCCAGCGCATACCAGCCTTCTGCACAGTCGGAGAGCCGTCTTGGCGATCAGACGCTTCTCTCCATTATAATGCGCGATGGCGAACCGGTCTCGGTTGCTGATGATCTTGTTTACCGTCGAGGCGTTTCCGAACACAATGTTGGCCACCAGTTCTTCCCTGTTTGTGGATCCGAGGTTCCCGCAAAGATATTTGAATATCGCCGATTCCATTTCAACGCCCTGTAGCCTATTCACTGGCCTCTCACTCCAAGTTGAACACGGCTTGAAGTTTGGACTTGGTGGGTCGTGGTTAATCACGGCAGCATTCGGCATGAGTTCCGTTTTCTTACAATTGGAAAACGAAACTAAAGTTTTTTCGACCAAATAACACTCATGCTGTAATCGAGGGTAATGAACAGCACCGGACTACCCCGGGTTTCTTGCTATTATTTTATAACAGTTTGTACCTTTATAACAGGTTTTAGATCATATTAATTAGTTATCGATTAATTGGTTCATATATATTATTTTTCTTTGTTACCTATTGTAGTAGGCTAATACAATAAAGACATAAAGCACAACTAGGCTGTACAAACCCCTTTGCTACCACAACCCATAGGTAAGTTGTAGGTCTACTGGTTTAGGAATATCATACATCCCATTATTTCCTTTTTTGTTACTATTTTCACTTTCTTGACGGGTAACAACTCTGCAGCCATCGCGTCTATGGGCGGTACAGCGCTCTGGTGCCCTCTAGTGGCGGAGACGCATCACGCCCTTCAGAGGACGAGTCGGGAAATGTGGGCCTCTGTGGGGGCGCAGGGGTCAGCGATAATCTTTCCTGTCGCTTCCCCTGCTCCGTGGCTGAACAGATCCCGATGGGGCGATGTAGCCCAGCATGTGTCTCAAATGGATGTGGGATATGTTTGGTATGATCAGTGTTGGGGAAGTTACTCAAAAAAAGTAATTTGTTACTTATTACTAGTTACTTCTGTAAATTCTAATGAGATTACTTTACTAGTTACTGCATTTGAAAAGTAACTTCACTACTTACTACTTTACTTTCTCGTTTCTTAATTTACTGTAGATACATGGAAAAACATCATAGCCCTATCATCACTTAGTGCTTATTGTATAAATCTATACAAAATAGCATATAAAACCATATGAAAGGCAAAGCAAGGCAAGGCAACTTTATTTATTTAGCACTTTTCATACACAAGGCAGACTCAAAGTGCTTCACGTATAAACATTGTCATACAATAAAATTAATTAAAAATTAATTATAATAATTGCCTCACTGTAAAATCCACAAACAACAGGATAAAGTAGGCTATGGTGAGGTCAATCAGTAGCAACACACAAGTTTCAAAACACAGGCTTTGGGAAACATGAGAACAAAAATTAAGTGGTCAATGAAAAATATAATAAGTCACTTTATCCCATACAATTAAAACAATTAAAACAGAGTGACACAGCGGCGGTGACACATGCTGTCACTTTATGTGTTCCAAAGGCTGAATGAAGGTCTGATCTATTTCGCAAGCTTTGACATCGTAAGTGTGTCTTCCTCTAACCCGCTTGCAGGCAAGAGCAGCCTTCTGCTCTTGCCTGCAAGAGGGTTCGGCGAAAATTATTTTGAGCTTCGATTCCATGTCGGTATAACACTTGTTCAGGTAATGGGAAAATGTCTTCCTGTCGGATGTTGGCTTGTGAGTCGCGGGTATTTTATCTAGTATTTTTCTAAATCTGGGCGATTCAATAGTCGACAGGGGAAGCATGTCTTCTACAATGAACCCTGCAACCAGCCGGTCTTTCTGTGTCACCTGCTTCTACTCTACTATACTACTACTGCTACGCGCTACTATACTTCGTTACCCAAAAAAGTAATATAGTTACTGTTACGCGTTACCCCCAACCAGGGGCGTAGGAATGAGTTTAACATTGGGGGGGACACATATCGGAAACCTGACAGATCCGTTAATGGTTTGAACAGAAATATGTCATAAATTAACTACACTGAAAAAATTCACAAATATATTTTTATTCTACTAAAAAGATACATTTGTAAATGTAAAGGAAAACACATTTTGAATGGCAGTAATGAACTGATAAATATCAAATCAATTCTTTAATTGCACGCTCAATCATCCAGTTTTTTAGAATAAGAAGCGGTGACAAGACGCTGTGTTGCGCTTTCAAAATAAAATAAGATATTTTTCTCCCCCGGTACAATTTTTAGGTGAGACAGATGCACCTGTCTCCAATATTGGAGGGGACACATCCCCTCCGTCCCCCCCGGTTTCTACGCCCTTGCCCCCAACACTGGGTATGATAACGAGTTGGAATGTTCGTTTTGGAGCAAAAAAGCGTACATAGACACATTCTTCAGTTCGCTGTTTTTAGCCGATTCTATCAAAACGCTATAAACTTGGAACGATAGGGGTATGTGTTATTGTCAAAACTAAATTGCTATTTTAAACCACTTAAAAGGCTAGAAGTAGCCCGACATTTCTTTGGTCGTATAATAAGGGTCTTGTTTTTAAGACTCGATAAGTAGATTGGCAAACACAGAGCTTGCATGTTGTTGACGGATGGCACAATCTCTGTGTTCGTCAATCTATTTATCGAGTCTTAAAAACAAGTTGGCGTCAACGGGTGAACTAGGCTACTGATGGTATTGTGTGGATAAAATGTCCTTTTTAATAAACAATTTGTACACTTACAAAGTTATCAATGCCTTGTTTTATATGTTAAGACCCTTATTATACTACTAAAGAAATGTCAGGCTACTTCTAGCCTTTAAGTGGTTTAAAATAGCGATTTAGTTTTTACCATAACACATGCCCCTATCGTTCCAAGTTTATAGCGGTTTGATAGGATCGGCTAAAAACAGCCAACTGAAGAATGCGTCTATATGCGCTTCTTTGCTCCAAAACGAACATTCCAACTCGTTATCATACCAAACATATCCCAAATCCCTTTTACACCGGATTTGTCCTTTAACTGGAATTGTAACAAATAGGGAAATAATTAAAATGAAGGAGGGCACAAATTCAGTGCAACGACGTTGATGGCGTGATTCTTTTGTTACAACACTATTGCAACACAAACTATCCTCTGCAGAAAGGCGTTGGATGTTGACCGGGCACTTCCCTTCATGTGCTGGAAGATTGAGTTTCAGTGGGAATCTGACACCCTGATACACCCTCTCACACACACGGGGGGTAATACCCGAACTAGAATAGCCCCTTTTCACAGAGGACAAACACAGGTCACTAAGCAGAGTAGAGCTACTATAGGGGTCTGCAACTCTTGTGTATCCAGGCACTGACACTAGACTTGTGATCGCTTGTTGAGGAAAGATTAGTTTAGTCTGCCCAAAATTTGGGGAATACTAAGACTATTATGTCGTCTCTGTGCAAAGGGTCTGTGTTGGTGTTGTAGTCTCTTCCACTGTCTGTCACGGTGTCAGGTGCGGTTCTGTCCGAGGTTTGTTGTGACAGCATCGTCTGGCCAGCCTCTGGACTAGAACCCTGCCTGGACGCAGTTTCATCACCCATCGGTCTCAGATCACACAGACACAAACACAAAGACACGCGCACGCACGCACGCACACACACATAAACACACACTCACTCACAGCAGTGCAGGTTGTATGGTCGGAGCTTCACACTGATCCGAGGGGTGGTCTATCAGGCTCTGGTGTGAATGGAGATGAGCTGAGACCGACGCACCTGATTGGCTGGAGGAAGACAAGGTGATGCACTTTATTCTTCCTGGATCAATAATTAGGGCAGAAAGGAAAAAATATGCACTTACAATAAGAATAACAATATACTGCAAATATACAACTCTAACAATACAATACACAACAATAAGATATACAATAACAGCGGTAGTAATGTCAACGCAAATTAAAAAATGCAGACATTATTTGGTGCTTCATCCTGTCTGGACAGGAAGTAGTTGTGACTGACAGGTGGACTCTAGGGTCCGCCTCCAGGGAGTCTGGGCTGGTCTGGGACCTGGTGGTCTGCTTGTGTTTTTGCAGCAAAAATGGTTGCACCTTTTATTTCCACTGCAGCTATTAAAGTTACTTAAATTATTTAAAATGAAGAGCATCTGAAGAAAATAAACGAGATCTATCATTATATAAACTATAATGATAGATCTAGATCTATCTATCCATCTAGCTATCTATGATTTAGATATATCAATCTTTCTTTCTATCTATGATATATACAGTATCTATCAATCTTTCTAGCTATCTATCTTCGATTCATATATCAATCTTTCTATCTACGATATATATATATATATATATATATATATATATATATATATATATATCATTCATTCTACCCATCTATGATATATACTGTCATCAATCTTTCTATTAATCTATCTATATGCAGTACATATCTCTCTCTCTCTCTCTCTCTCTCTGTCTCTGTATATATATATACACATCGTCTAACAAAGTGCATATTCAAAACTGTGTGAAACAGATTTCTCTGTTCGGCAACAACAACCCATCACGGTGAGATTAAAAGGCGCTCCCGGTGGCTGCAGTACCCCCAGCGGCCGCAGAGGTCGCTGCTGCGCCGTACGACCGCTGCACAGCAGCGCTGCTGCCGTGCAACACGATCAGCGGTTTCCTGCTTCGGGTTTCCCTTTAAGGGGGCAAGGCTCGATGCTGGGAACTCACGTCATTTCGCCGTTTACACATCCAAATCAATGAGCTCGGCGAGATGTCCGTCGTTCACTCCGATCTTCCAGGAAGGGATTAACCAGCGCGCTGCCGAGATGTAGGGCCGACAACACGGCGACCAACGCAGGGAAACAAAAGAAGTTTGTACAAGATCGGGTGATGGTGAAGTAGAGATAACTTTTATTCCGAGGTGAAGCGGACCCACAGCCCGCTGTTGAGCCGGGGGTCGGCGGGCCAGGGGGGTTGTTTTTTTTTCGGATAAGACGGGAAAGCGTAAAAACCCGAAGTGGAGGAGCACAACTTCACGGGAGATGATGTCCGAATCCTCCTCGATCACGACCAAGGTAGTGCGTTTGAATCCGATCGTCCGATGTGTGTTTGAAACAGAGACCCGTCCAGACCACTTGACTTCATGGATTGATCACATATGTTGTTTGTCATCTGTTGCTCGGGCTCGTTTCGGACTCGTTTCGCTGCGGGGTGAAGCTGGCGGATCCCCCGCTGTGCGGCTTCACGTCGCCCACACGGTGGACATGATCTGGTCACGATCACTGAGATCATCCATACCAGCAGGGTAGATGACTCCCGGGAATAGATCATCTGAGACGGGTTTGTTGGGTTGTCCTCCAAAGGAAACTAAAGAAAGCGATTGTAAAAGCCTGCATTTGAATAACACGGATAATCAAATCATGATCCGAGGTGGTGTGCGTTTAAAACCAAGGAGCAAATGTGTTGATTGTGCAAATCAACATTAGTTATTGACGTGGTGGACTTTTTATGGAGGCGTTTGGGAAAGGTTTTTAGTGTTATTGATTTGGATCCACACATAACATGAACGATCACAGGGTTTTTGTTTTTATTGTTGCATGGTCACTTCACCCATGCAACATTTATTCCAAATAGTGTGCAGAAATCCCTTCTTCTACGTCATTTAATAAACATTGATGCCACTTTTAAATTTAAAGTGCCCCAAGTTTGGCTAGGCATTGGAAGAAAATTGTGTTGTCAAATTCAACATGGCACTTTCTCTTCTGAAGTGAAAGTGAGATATGGGAACCAGTTCGTCCCTGTAGTGTGTGAAAGACTGGTTTTGAACAGCAGAAAATTAAAATTCAGATGATGTCCGAAATAAAGTAGATTAATCACTGATTATGTGAGTGATTTAAAAGGAAGTGTGAGTAGCCAAGTCATCACACTGATGTGTGTGTGTGTGTGTGTGTGTGTGTGTGTGTGCGCCTGTGCATAGAGCTGTTTGATAGAAGATGTCTAACTCCACTCAGTTCAGGTCATGCCGTATTGTGACGAGCCACACACACACACACACACACACACACACACACACACACACACACTATGTCAATACTTACATCCTAGAGTACAGCAGTAAAGCCTAACTTGTATTCCTACTATCATGACCAGCAGATGCTTTATCAAAGTGACCTGCAGTGCGATGAGACACATGCAGAGAAAACCAATATCTTCTCAAGAACGTCTACACCTTAAACTACCGGCATGGGGATCGAACCCAAAACCTTTACACCACCCTGCCCCCATGATGATGATTTACATTTAGGGGATTTTGAGGATGCTTTTATCCAAGGCGACTTATTACCATTCATTCACACATTCACACACCGACGGTGGAGTCCGCCACGCAGGGAGACAGCCAGCTGGTCAGGAGCAGTCCTGGTGAGGGGGCTTGCTCAGGGACCCCTCAACACTCAGCTTGGAGGAGCCTTGAATCGAACTAGCAACCTTCTGGTTACCAGCCAACCCGCTCTTCCTCTTGAGCTACCGTCGGCCCCTTTCGACCTTCCGGCCCCCATGTTGATGACGATGATGATGGTGTGTGTGCGTGTGTGTGTGTGGTGGATCCTAGTGAGGCATGCCCTGTGTCCCCTGTGTGTCTGCAGCAGGAGAGAAGCTCTTTCAGTCCGTCGGCCAGCCCCCAGCCCAACTCCACCTCCTCCCCCGTCCATGCCCCCGCCGCCCGGCCCGCCGGCCGCATGGACGAGGACCCCGCCCGGCTGCCCACCCACCTGCGTGAGTCTCACCTGCGACACACACACACACACACACACACACACACACACACACACACACACACACACACACACACACACACATACACACAAACACGGATGTGCACACATGTAGCTGCGAACACACACCCGTATGTACTCGCACATACAGAGGTTGAAACACACGCACATCTACATGCTGACACACACACTTGCATGCTGACGCTCACACACACACGTACATGCCGACGCACACACACGCACACATGCTTGTACGCCCCGACAAATGTGTCGACACACACACACGCACGTACGCAGACACTTTCATGCCGACACATATGTACACGCTGACACAAACATACACGCGTACGGGCACACTGACACAGACACACACACGTCCATGCTAACGCACACACACACACACACACACACACACACACACACACACACACACACACACACACACACACACACACACACACACACACACACACACACACACACAAGCACAAACCCAGTCCAGCGGTCCATGCGGGGATCGGTTTGTTTCTAGGAGAGAAGGAGAAACGGTTGGTTTTGTGTTGCTCAGAATGACGTCAGTAATCCCTAAACTCTGCACGCACTAAAAATAAAACCTTGATGAGAACCAATGGGGGGACGGAGCACACACACCAGCGAGAGGCTGTCAACATCAACACACACACACACACACACACACACACACACACACACACACACACACACACACACACACACACACACACACACACACACACACATACACACAGTTGGTTGAATATTACCACAACACGGGCAGTGGATTAGTCATGCGTTGCCTCTGGACTGCGGAGGTGTTCAACCATATCTGGGGGTCGTTGATGCTGGCCTGTGTTTGTACAGTAGTTCAGCCCCTCCACGGCTGGCCGACAGTCACTGGACCTGGGCCGTAACGTCGCAGTATAGGGCTGGTACATCAACAACGACCGCCTCCATTTTGTTAGCTTTTTTATTGGTAGTCAGGTTATTTTTGTCATGTTCAGTAATTAACCGTAAAATTGTTGTTCGTTATGGGCTGGCATTGTCTTGTTTGAAACTTGAAGAGGTGGAAACATAACACTTTTACGGTATATTTTGAGTCCTCCAAATGTGCTGGGTATTTGCAACTCAAAATCCCATGATGCATTCTGATGCATGCCAATGGAAGCCCTACAGGCAAAATCCAGAAAAATGGATACCAACAGTGGGATGATACCAACAGTGGGATGATCCCAACGGGAGCATAATGTGCATTGAGAGTGTGGTAGGGGGAGGGAGGTAAAGAGAGGCATAGAGAGAGAGAGAGCACAGGCCTTACAACCCACAGCTGTCTGCGTGTTATTAAGGTGCGGTTTTGCCCAGGTTACACCTGTGTCTGCTACCCCTACCAGAGGGGCCGTTGTTAGCGTGAACCAAAGAAAGGAGAAAGTTAAGCCGGGCGGAAAAGTCAACACTCCCGGGCCCGACTTTGAAGCGGAGCCAAGCTACTGACTCCCGCTTGCGTGGGGCTTCGCACGGCCCTCGACCGGTTATTACCTCCGCCCAGCCCTGGGCCAATCAGAGGGCAGGCGTGGCTGGCTCCGGGCCAAGACGGGGTCTACCGTGTTTACCGAGAACCTTGGCTCTGCTTTATCCATGGAGCTATCAATATTTAACCCGCTATCCCCGCTGCTGTCACTGCTACAGCCCACGGCCGCCCCGTTAGCGCTCGACTCGAGTTCCGAGTTCTGCGACGTCCCTGCCATGGCCATGTGGTCAGTGCACAGGAAACCCCCCCCCCCCCCCACACACACACACACACACACACACACACACACACACACACACACACACACACACACCCAACCGGCCGGCTCCTCTGTGTTCTACTTCCTCTTTTGTATTGTAACCGAAAAAAGGAAGAGGTCTCAACAGGTCTGCGTTTCTGTTTGTGTCCCTGCCAAGTTCCCTGACTGACGGCCTCCCGTCTCTCTCCCACCCCCACCCCCTCCGCCCTTCCCCGTCGGCCTGCGCGGACTTCCTTAACCCCTCGCCCCGCTCTCGCTCTCGCTCTCCAGAACGGTTTGGACTTTGGGTTTATTTATCTTCCCTATCTTGTTTGCGTCCTCCCTGACTTCCCTTTCTTCGGCATCCAAGCCGCACAGAACCCCCTCTCTTCCTCGTCCGCCCGTTGACGGAGGCAGATGCGTGGAAGCGTACACACGGGCGTCTATTATGCTTGCATTCAAAGGGAGGGCTTCTCTTTTTTTTTTCTCCTTTTTGCTTTTTAGTCCCGCGGGGAAAGGAAGGGAAGGGAAGGAAGCAAAGAAGACTGAGAAGAAGGGGAAAAAAAAAAACGGGGGAGTGAGTGAGTGAGAGGGGAGGAAATTGCAGTGTGGGCAGAAATCCGCCTTCTCCATTTCCTGAGCAGGAAGTGGATTAGATCGGAAGAGTCGCCCCGCTTGCTTCTCACTCTTGGAGAACGCCAACGGGGCGGGATCCGTCCTGCTCCTTCTCTTCTCCTTTTATTAACCCCCTGACGCTCACCGGCCACTTACCCCCGACCGGACGGCACTGTGTCGGAGGAACGTCAGCCCGAGAAACTTCAAGATTTTAACGATTCTTCCAGTCATGACATTTATTTTTCTAGGAGGGGATTTTTTCCCTGAACAATCCCAAGAAATAAAGGCTGCAGTCACTAAATCTCTCCTGTGAATTGAGAATGGTACCAAGCTGAGAATGTGAGCAATGGCAAATGGACTACATTTATACAGTGCTTTTCCAACCAGCAGCCACTCAAAGCGCTTTTAAATACTGCCTCACATTCACCAATTCATGCACACATTCACACACCGACGGCGGTGTCAGCCAAGCAAGTCAACAGCCAGATCGTCAGGATCAGTCAGGGTGAGGCGTCTTGCCAAGGGACACCTCGACACTCGGCTAGGAGGAGCCGGGCATCGAACTAGCGACCTGCCAAACCGCTCTACCCCCTGAGCCCCATGGCGGCGCCAAACGAGATCTGATAGCGTTGTATTCCTCTCGCCTCGTCATTTCCCCCACTTTCTGACGAGTGGCCGTAGGGCCCGGTCCCACAGGCGGAGGTCGTCGTGGTTATCGTCACCATGGCAATGGATGCTTAAGGCTCAAGCAGCCGTGACATGACGCTGAGGGGGGAGAGGGGCAACGTAGGATGGTGTGTGTGTGTGTTTGTGTCCGTGTGCGGTTGTGCGGTGACTCGGGCGTCTCCGTGTTGGTTTGTTTGTGTTGGGGGTCGATTCTGTGACCGTGTTCGTCCAATCTCATGCGGGGATGAACGACCACAAGGCGAGGACACACTGTGCACAAAAGATAAGACACACACACACACACACACACACACACACACACACACACACACACACACACACACACACACACACACACGCGCGCATTACTCATCCACCCGCTCATACAGGCATGCTTGGCGAACACCCAGCTGTGACACACACACACACGCATACACATAAACACACACCCAAAATTATGTTGATGTGCGTGTTCAACCGTGTTGACAGATAGGTCTCTCTGCAATTTTGGTGTGGGTCTGCATATGTACACAAGCAAGCATGCATGTTTAAGTGAGGAGGGTTTATGCATCTGTTAATGCCAGTAAGTCTGCAGGAGGCCGTGTGGTTGTGTGTGTGTGTGTGTGTGTGTGTGTGTGTGTGTGTGTGGGGGGGGGGTACACTTCCTTCCCCTGGAAGCAGCTCTTGTCCTCAGGAATTTCCTGAGTGGGCAGACGGCACTTCCTGAATAAATGTGTGTGTGCTGAAAGGGAAACTGTTCTCACATGGCAACGACTCTGCCCCCCCCCCTCCCCCACTGTGCCCCCACCGCGTTTTCCTGTTTGCGACACACTCCACATGGCACTGGTGTGTGTGTGTGTGTGTGTGTGTGTCTGCATGCTTCTGCGTATGTGTGTGTGCGTGCTTCTGGGTGTGTGTGTGTTCCTTAAGCATTTCTACACACAAACTCGCACCACACACTGACATGACACTTATTTATAGTGTTCTAGCTACAGAAGAAAAAGAATACATTGCCTTCTCCTCGTCTGACTGGGAGGTTTAATGAGAGCCCTGGTTGAGTGTAACCAAACGGACCAGTTAAAAGATATCTCTGGATGCGCGGGGGTGGCGGTGAGTCGTGATGTTGACTCTGGGCAGCTTTCAGTGACTTTAAGATTGCAACCGCGGCCGATAACGAGGGATCAACGTCCACCCCCCCCCCCCCCCCCCCCCCCCCTCCATGTTCACGGTAATGTGTGCGTTTTTTGATGTGCTGTGATAACATCAAGCGTGTCTTGACTCAGCCGCATAGAGACGCTCTCTCCAAGCCTCTTAGCGGTGCGTCTCTGCTCCTCGCTCCTCCTCCTCCCTGCTCCTCCTCCCTGCTCCTCTCTGCTCCTGCTCCTCTCTGCTCCTCCTCCCTGCTCCTCTCTGCTCCTCCTCCCTGCTCCTCTCTGCTCCTCCTCCCTGCTCCTCTCTCCTCCCTGCTCCTCTCTGCTCCTCCTCCCTGCTCCTCCCTGCTCCTCTCTCCTCCCTGCTCCTGCTCCTCCCTGCTCCTCTCTGCTCCTGCTCCTCCCTGCTCCTCTCTGCTCCTGCTCCTCTCTGCTCCTCCTCCCTGCTCCTCTCTGCTCCTCCTCCCTGCTCCTCTCTCCTCCCTGCTCCTCTCTACTCCTCCTCCCTGCTCCTCTCTCCTCCTCCCTGCTCCTCCTCCCTGCTCCTCTCTGCTCCTGCTCCTCTCTGCTCCTCCTCCCTGCTCGTCTCTGCTCCTCCTCTCTGCTCCTCCTCTATGCTCCTCTCTGCCCCTCCTCCCTGCTCCTCTCTCCTCCTCCCTGCTCCTCAGTGCTCCTCTCTCCTCCTCCCTGCTCCTCTCTGCTCCTCCTCCCTGCTCCTCGCTGCTCCTCCTCCCTGCTCCTCTCTCCTCCTCCCTGCTCCTCTCTCCTCCTCGCTGCTCCTCCTCTCTCCTCTTCCCTTCTCCTCCTCGCTACGGCGGCACGCGGACAAACAAAGAGGAAATGAGCGCAGCGTCGCGGAAGGCCATCAGGATCCATGAAGTCGCCGTGAACAAGATCGAGCCTAGCTCCCTCTCCTCCCTACCGAGGGCGATCAACACCCCCCCCCCCCCCCCCCCCGTAGGAACAGGTTGAGCAGCTTTCCCGTTCGAAGCAAATACGAGAGGCCCTTTTGATTGGCGGTCTGGTTGAATGTTTGTTTTGACTGGCTGTTGGGGGGGGCAGGCCACGTGCACAGGCTTGTTGAGGAAATGAGGAGGTGTGTGTGTGTGTGTGTGTGTGTGTGTGTGTGTGTGTGTGTGTGTGTGTGTGAGTCCTGTTCAGCCGCACCCACCTGGGAGCGGTTGTGCGAGAACAGGAGGAAAGAGGAAGAAGAGAGAAAGGGAGGGAGGGGGAGAGAGAGAGAAAGGAAGACTAACAGCCTGGAGGCAGGAGCCTCACCCCCCACACCCCCTTTCTTCAGTCGGGGTGGACGGAGGTCACGGCAAGCTCTTATCCTCCACCACCACCTCCCACTACTACTCCCTAGCACACCTGTTGAGAGAGAGGGAGGGAGATACAGAGAGAGAGAGAACACTGCCGCTGCGAGGAAGGACACGCCAACTCAGCGCAGTGGCCTTGGGCCGCCTCTCTTTCGGCTTGGTTTTTGCGGCAGGAAGACAATAAAGGGCGAGAGAGCGGGACGCTTCTGTTGGTCAGCGTTGATGAAAAGCAGCGGCTGAATGGAGAAGGGAAAAGCGCTTCCTGTTAGTGACGGAGAGATACACCTTCAGTGTCTTCTGTTCTGCTGTGGTGGTGTTGTAGCTTGTTGAACCGCGACGGTGTGTGTGTGTGTGTGTGTGTGTGTTTTGGCGTTTTGAAACGTTTGACGGGTGAAAATGAATGCGTATCACACACAACAAATTCCGATAAGAACACCCGAAAGATTACGATAAAAACAAAACAAAAACGATTCCTTCACAACGTGAACATATAGGCGGTAATTTCCACGTGTGTCATCGTGCCGGTCAGACGCCAATGCTGGTCAGTGACTCCCCCACCATACCAGGCAGAGAATGGGAAGTTGTGGACTTCTGTAATGTAGCGCAACAAGGAAACAAGATACCAATGATCTCATCCTCTCCTCTCTCCTCCATTCATCTCCAGTGCTTGTGGGTTGCCCTGGCAACGCTTTACTGTGTGTGTGCGCTTGTGCGTTAGTGCGCCCATGTGTGAGAGTGTGTTAGAGGGAGAGTGCCAGATAGACAGGAACAAGGCAGGGGTCTGAGAATCCACAGTGAAAATTGTGTCATCAGAGAGGATTAGCAGTCTATGGTTTAGACACACACTCTGCAACCCCACGCACGTACGTACGTAGGCACACACGGCAAACCCGAGACGCCTTGAATGAAGACACGAATCGATGAGAGAAATGTTGCCAACCTATTAATAAAATAAAGACTCAAAAGCCATAAATCCTCCCCTGTTACACACGCGAAAAGATCCCGTTTTTTGGCAGATGGGAGATGAGTTCAACAGAGTTTGCACCGGCGGTGATGAATAAATTTCACCTTTTCTCCAAACATGTCTTTGTCTTTCTCTTTCAGACCGATCTTTGTCTGCTTTTGATGATCTTCCCTTTCTTCACTTTCACACTGCTACCCTTCAGGGCTCAAATTTCTCAGAACACATCCTCCTTCTCTCTTTCTCCCCCCCACTCCCCCTCTGTGTTCGGGACACACACACACACACACACACACACACACACACACACACCCCTCTAAGCTAACGCAGGAAGTTTCCTGTTGCTGAGACCAAAAAGCCCACGCTGGATTACTTCCTGCCAAAAGTGTGTTGTGGGACACGTTTGTTAGGAGCCCTTCTCCTTCCCCTCCCCCCACCCCCCCCCCCTCTCGTTCCTTCCTCTGCCGGGCCAGGACAGATGGCCAGTTCCGTCCGGGACCGGATCTCCGAAGTCCAACGGCGGGGGGGGGGGGGGGGGGGGGGGGGGAAGTTTGGCAACTACTTCTTTGCTCGGGGGAGGGAGAGAAAGCGAGCGGGAGTGAGCAGTGATACCGCCGCGCCCGACCGGCCGGACGCCATCGGTGGCTCCGTAGCCGGACGCACGCCACGGAAGTACCAACGAAGGCACGCACACGCCCCACCCTAGCAGCGGCCACGGGGATCAGAAGGTGGCGCGCTACGGGCCGTGTGTCACGGACAGGCGCTTTTATTGTGAAGGTCCGATTTACTTCGTGTAGCTGATTAGCGAGAATCCTGGTCACATCCTGGTGTGTGTGTGTGTGTGTGTGTGTGTGTGTGTGTGTGTGTGTGTGTGTCTTGAGTGGGCGTATAGCCACGCTAACCCATGCGTCGGCAGGCAGTTGAATTTCCGTGCAATCAGTCGAAACCATCTATGAGCCTGTGCGTGCCGTAGCCGCTAAAAATCCCATCACAGCAGCGTGGGCGGCTGTGATGTGTCACCGGCCTGTCGGGACGGCTCCTCAGTCCGGTGGCCTGGTCGTGGGTACTGTGTCCTGGGGCGGGCAGGGTCCTGGGGCAGGCTGGGCTCCCCCGGACCAGGAGAGACCGGTACGGGACCACCCCGCTGCCAGGACGGGAGAGAGCAGCGACTCATGGGGCTCAGAGATGAGCTTTTTGTTTGTTGTGATTATGCTGTTTTGTATTGATGTTTGGGTGGAGAGAGGAGGAAAGAGGGGAGAGAGAGATAGAAAGCGGAAGAGCAAGCAACTGCAGTTTGTGCGTTGGTTTGTGTGTGTGCATGTGTGTGTGCACGCTTTTGGGCATGTGTGTGGTATGTGTGACACTCAGCGGCGGCCAAAGATAACAGTTGTCGCACTCACAAGAGGAAGTGTTTGAGGGCTGTTGATAAGTGAGACCTCAGGAATGACGATGAGCTGGAAGGGAAGCTCTGATCCCACACACACACACTCAGACGCACACAGACACGCACACACATCCTCGGAATCCTTGATGACTTCCATTCCAACACGTCGACCGAGACTTGGCCTGTCATTCCTCCCTGATCCAGCAGGCAAGAACAACACAACTGTTGTGCGTTGCTTCGTGGCGTTTGAGGGTCGCCCGTGGGCCGTTGAAGTTCCCAAAATCACAAACTCTATCTCATGTCTCGAAGTCAAAAAGATGCAACTGAAAAACAGTATGTAAACACTCACACACGCATGCATAAACACATAAATACCAGGCGTGATTCAACCCGCCCTTTTTGTTTTCGGATGTCAATCACCGGCGGCAGTGCGCTCGGAGCCTCTGGCCTCCTTAGTTTCGGCTCGGGTTCGACCGCGCAGATGTTTCTCTGCCGCGTTCCCACGGTGACAGCCCAGAGAAAATCTGCCAACCCGGGTTCCTATTTTTATTTAACATGCGAGGACCCCAGGGCTGTCCTTCGGGACGCCTGCCGAGAATGATTACAACTGCAAGGGCCTGCGGGTCACAAGTCCTCACCTGAAGCCTGTTCTGCTCTGCTATTGATTTCCTCACAGACAAGACGGGAGACACAATATTCCACCGCAAGGCGTCCTCTCTCACTCCTCGCTCACACACACACACACACACGCACGCACGCACGCACGCGCGCGCGCGCACGCACACGCACACACAAACATTCTTTTTTTATATAACTGTAATCCTCACTTCCTCAATATCATTTTACTGCCTCACCCCCCCCCCACAACATCCCTCCTCCATCTCATTTCCTGCCTCCCTCCCTCCCCTCTTATCACCCCCGGCAGCTCTCCCCCCCCCCCTTCCCCCTTCCTCTCCTTCCTGTCGTCTTCCTTCCTGTCCCCCCCCCCCCACCTTCCCCTTCCCCTCCCCCGTATTTAACAGCCCACTAAATTCAACCCAAGACACCTCCCCCACGCCCCTTTTAGTCATAGCCTGTAATCTCCCCCTCTCTCCCTCCCCTCTCTCTCTCTCTCTCCCCTCCCTCCCCTCTCTCCCTCCCCTCTCTCTCCCCTGACCCTCTCCCTCCCCTCTCTCTCCCCTCCCTCCCCTCTCACCCTCTCTCCCCTCCCTCCCCTCTCACCCTCTCTCCCTCCCCTCTCTCCCCTCTCACCCTCTCTCCCTCCCCTCACCCTCTCTCTCTCCCCTCACCCTCTCTCCCTCCCCTCTCTCTCCCCTCCCTCCCCTCTCACCCTCTCTCCCTCCTCTCTCTCTCCCTCCCCTCTCTCTCCCCTCCCTCCCCTCTCACCCTCTCTCTCCCTCCCGTCTCTCTCCCCTATCTCTCTCTCCCCTCCCTCCCCTCGCTCTCTGCTTCCTCTTCATTCTTCCTGTTCTCCCTGAGCTATGACTGTCTTTATGTTTATGTCTCTTTGCTGTTTACCTTTTGTGGCTACATCGATGGGGAAAGAAAAGAAAAACCCATGCGCGCGCACAAACACACACGTGCACACACACACACACACAAACACAGACAGACAGACAGACAGACAGACAGACAGACAGACAGACAGACAGACAGACAGACAGACAGACAGACAGACAGACAGACAGACAGACAGACAGACAGACAGACAGAGTGTTTGTAGTCCATGCACAGCCAGTGTTTTTCTGCTTGGAACAGTGAAATATCAATAAGCTTGCCTTGCTACATAAATCCAGGGGAATTATTTATTGTAGTTTAGGATGTAATGAAATGGAATTATGGCTTTGTTTTAGATAAAAACAAATAACAATTCATGGAAGAATTTTTTTTATTGCATATCTAATGTAATTACCAAGCACCAGGTTGAATACCTTCAATTATTAAACCGATTCAACTTGACATTCTGTTTATATACTGTATATTGTATATCAAAAGCTTTATTCAATGTGATTTAGTGCCAGCGATGTATTTTCACTCATCATCCCCAGAGGTGAAATTCAGTTCACCATTCGTCCATTGAGTCAAATCCACATAAAGAAGATGACTAACCAACAACACATCCTACTAACGGGGACGTGTGTGGGACATCTTTCATAATCCTCCCCTCCAAACCTAGATGTACGATGGATAGATCAGTCTACCAGCCTACCCAGTGGACTGTAGCAAACGTTGCTTATCTCGCCATCATATATCTAGGTGGACACGGCCACTTGTGATGCCACTACAACATAGGAAAAGGCCGATTTTCAAACGGTTTGTAGTGGCTAATCACACTTTCACCTTGTGGCGTACTATCACACCTTTAAGTGTGCACTGGCCTCACTGCTAAGTACACAGGCCTGTCGGGGCAGAGACGTAAAATATGGTGTTTAGTAAGTTTCGGTGTCCGAAATAGACTTGTCATAAGTCCTTATGCGAAGAAAACAGAACGTCACCAAATCCGGCGGCCTTCACGCTCCCTGCGCATCGTTAAAGCGTTGTGCTTTAGTTCCCAGTACACTTGAGAAGCACCGCTCTTGATCATCCATCACCGCGAGGGTTCTGACCACAAGTCATCCCGGGATCCGCCGTGGCGGGACCCAAACCCCCGCACACAGGAAGGGCCCTCAGATGTGGGGGTTCTTTGCATTGTTAGAATTCCCAACCGCATCGTTGCGACCCGTTTTGCTGTCCCGACCAGTTTATTGGTTCCTGACCGTTTTTTGCGGTCCCGTCCCCTTTTTGGGTTCCCGTCCCCTTTTTGGGCTCCCGACCCCTTTTGGGCTCCCGACCCCTTTTGGGCTCCCGACCCCTTTTGGGTTCCTGTCCCCTTTTTGGGTTCCCGACCCCTTTTGGGGGTTCCTGAACCCTTTTGGGTTCCCGACCCCTTATGGGTCCTGTCCCCTTTTTGGGTTCCCGACTCCTTTTGGGTTCCAGTCCCCTTTTTGGGTTCCCCACCCCTTTTCGGTTCCCGTCCCCTTTTTGGGTTCCCGTCCCCTTTTGGGTTCCCGTCCCCTTTTCGGTTCCCGTCCCCTTTTTGGGTTCCCGTCCCCTTTTTGGGTTCCCGTCCCCTTTTTGGGTTCCCGACCCCTTTTTGGGTTCCCGACCCCCGACCTCCGTACAAGTCTTCAGTAGCGGTGGGTGAGGCTGACGCTGTGCCCCCCCCCCCCCCCCCCCCCAGGGCTGCAGCCGGTGTTCTGGGGCCGGGAGGACGTGGCCCAGTGGCTGCGCTGGGCAGAACGTGAGTTCGCCCTGCGGCCCACCACCAGCTCCTCCTTCCAGATGAACGGCAAGGCCCTGCTGCTGCTCACCAAGGAGGACTTCCGCTACCGCTCGCCACACTCAGGTACGCACACGCACACACACAAACAAATGCACGCACTCGCTCACCCACTCGCCCACGCATGTTAATGCGCACGCATTATTGCGCATACAAACTTATGCATCCACGTTTGTATGGACACGCACTTGCAAGAGCACACACTAATGCACGCACGCGCGCACACTCACTGACGCAAACACGCGTGTGTACGCACACGCTATGTTATGGATGCAAACGCATACATCCGCATTAGTATGGACTCACGTGTTTGTATGGACACACACTTGTATGGACACACACTTGTATGGACACACACTTGCAAGAGCACACGCTTTTGCACATTTGTGTGGAAGCACACATGTGTACGCACACGCAATATTACGGACACAAGCGCATACATACATGTGAGCATGGACAGACACACGCATACACACGTTTGTATGGAGACATACTCTTGCAAGGACGCGCACTAGTGCACAGACGCACACACAAACTCCTTTTAAATTGCTGTAGTGTGTGTGTGTCTTTTCGCAGATGACGTCAATGGTTACAGGTTATTATTGAACCTCAACGCATATCCGCTTATACTTGACAGACCCACACACACAGACACAGCAACACACACACACACACACACAAACTCACTTAACTTTCCTTTGATATAGTAGTGCACTAACTGACAATTTGCGCACACATGCAGTGTTCATGTGTTGCTTAGCAACACAGTTTTCTAGTGTTGTGTTGTGCCTCGCAGTGCGTTTGGTTAAGGTAAATTGTTAGGATTTTGCATCGTGTAATTTGTCATAATTCCTTTTTGGGGGAATCATCCAATGCAAAGGTTTGAACAGCAGACGGGGGACTTTTATTTTGGAAAGGACGACGTCAGGAGGTGGACAAACATTCCCTTGTAGAATCTCCCTTTGTGTCAAAAGAGTTGGCGTCTTGGCGTGTTTAAACCCAGGAGCCCGGCGAGGTGTCGAGGGAGTACGGGGGTGGAGGGGGCTTCACTGCGAAGCCTTCCACCGTCCTCATTGGTGCATCTGAGCCACACATCCATTCAGATCCTTAAAGGGACAGGCGCAGCTTCGCTGGCCTTCTGAGGCAGCTACATAAATTTATGAATTGCTACTTCACGTGCCAGGGCCAGGATAACCAAAAGGTCCTGGGTTCGATCCCCAATGCTCTTGGGTGTACTATTTGTACTTTAAGGTGTCGGTGCCCTTTCAATGTAGGGCTGTCTGTATTGTGTTAAGTCGCTTGGGATAGATGCTTCTTCTTGATTGGCTCTGATTGGAACGAGTTTGCTCAATGGGAACCAAGTGGAACCATTAAATGACCGCTATCTTGAAGTGTTAGGCCTGGAATTGAGCGTGTGTGTGTGTGTGTGTGTGTGTGTGTATGTGTGATAATGCTAGTTTGTGCATGTGTGTGTGTCTCATTGTGTGTGTGTGTGTGTGTGTTATTGTGTGTGTGTGTGTGTGTGTGCGTGTTATTGTGTGTGTGTGTGTGTGTGTGTGTGTGTGTGTGTGTGTGTGTGTGATAGGAGCCTCTGTGGTGAGGGCTCAGTTACTGTTCCTCCGTGGAGGAAGTCAGAGCGTCTGGTCGGGTTAACGGTCGGTCGGAATGAAGAAACACAAAAGATATATTTTTTTTACATAGCCCTCAATTGTCACCGTGGTTACCCGTGTCAGAGTCAGATGTCAGCGTGTATTAAAAGGTACAGATTAGACCGCCGACATTCAGAAGGCTCGATCCTTTGTTTGTTTATTGGAATCGAGTTCCAGAAAATTCCCTCGCCCATCTTGGGCAACCAGAGTCTGACGTCAAGCGTTTGGGGAAGAACCTTAAAATAAACAAATCAAGACAGGGATCTTCCCATCAGCCCTGACTGGCCACCAGCCAAAACACAGATCCTTAAAACACAAATTAAAATACACTCCCCTATTGGTATTAGCATTTGAGTCTTTATAACAGGATATTTTATTGTGTAGCCATTCGCTGTTTTGTAGCCGCACACCGCATACTATAACACCAGGCAACAATTCCACAACACACAGCAATTCCTTATTTCCTGCACACACAATCTTTTGTTATGGTTCAGAGCTTTGATTTGAAACGGTAGGCGGCTTGACATGTAGTGCGATATTAAGATAATTCAAGCTGGAAAGCTCTGCATTAATAGAAGGTAATAGTTTGCGTACTGTTAACATTGTTCTCGTTATATAAACCAATCATATGCGTGGGATAAACTCGTTGTGGTAAAGCAGGGCGTAATCATGGCTGGGGGGGATAGAAAGTGACTGAGGCCATATGTTTGCACCTGTAATGACTTGATTGTAATTGTTATGACTTGATTCAAAATATCTCTAATGCTTGGAGCTCGTTAATATAACACCTCCTGGTAGAATTCTATGCTCTTTAGCAGTTTGTTTTTCAAATATCGTGCATTATGGAACACGTTTTTAGGGCATAGCGACTTTGTCCACAATTCCGCGGTAAACGTGATGGTGAAGCGTTTCTTCATTCATAGCTGAATACCACCATTTGTTTTTTTCTGAGATGACTGAGATGAAAATGGGTCAATAGGATAAGGATTTAAAGCGAAAGTATGAACAACAAGGGGTGTGGCAAACACATAGGAGTGATAATGGCCACACGTACCAGCACAGTAAAGTTTTTCACCAAACAGGAAGTTAAACTCAGGGGAAAGTACTGAGCGCCGTTGTTTATTTGCTCCATGTTAATGTCAATCATGTCCGCCTGTTTTATAGGGACAGCATGTACAAAGATCAACATTTGCAGTGATGTTTGTTTACATTTGAGTGACGCTCTGCAAAAGTCCACAGACACACATGCCCCAACATATATTGATATCCACCCCTGAAAAGCTCCATCGAGAAAAGAAATGTGTCATTAAACACGTAGGAGCCCATTTATCAGTACTGCCGAGTGTTTAATAGATGTAATAATATTAACCATAATGGCAATTAAAAGTGATGAACATTGAGGGCTGGTTGCAGTGAGCTTTAGTCTGGCTCACCCTGATCAGTTTACAGCACTCGCAATCTATTATCATCGAAGCCAGTAAGTGTCCACTACGCAATATTCAACACATTGTTTGTAGATGAAACCCATAAGCCATATAGTATTACAAACAAAGAGGGAAGTGGGAGTGGGAGTGGGAGTGTGTGTGTGTGTGTGTGTGTGTGTGTGTGTGTGTGTGTGTGTGTGTGTGTGCGCGTGTGTGAGAAATACTTTATTAGAATCATTTCCTGGTTGACTGTATGCTTTTGGGAAAGGCTGTGTATGAGGTTGTGTCAGAATAACACTTCCTTGTCACTTGTTATTAGTTAAAGCTAGGGTAGGCAATGTATTTTACATGCATTTTCAATCATTTCTGTTAAAACTCTCTTTTACATCCTGGCAGCAATTAATGAATCAAATGATCGGACAAAATATTATCTGAAATTATCCTGTTGTTTGGGGTCACAGGCCTGTAATAAGCCTATCCAATCATTTGATTCTGCCCGAATTACATGATTGGTTGGCCTACCAGTCTGTCTACCTAGCTACCCGGCTACCTGCGCGTCCTTTGCACGTTAACTCATTGCGCAGGACCGCAGTCTTCCACAAGGCTAACTAGCCCTATAGCTAAAGCTGGCCTTATAGTTAAAGCTAGCAAGCTAGTCCCGCGTTTTGTGGGAGTGGCCTGAAGGGAGAGGGGGCTTCTTTCAGTTGGATACGTTCAGATCCAGTTTAGTCTGGGTGTTTTCTTCAAAGTTTCCTACCCTAAAAATTCCCCTTTTTCTTTCCAAGAATTGATTATTGAGTTCTTGAACCACATTTTGTCACCATAGAAGTACAAGCTGTGGTGGTAAATCATGGAACAGGTTTTATCCTTCGGGCCTCATTCTCTGAAGTTACCGCCAAGATGTTATCATGATTTACGACCACGTAAATACGAAGGGGTCTTTTATGACTTCCTTGTAGGAAGGCAAAGTAAATAAATAAACGTAGATAATAAAAATATCAAGCTTGTTTTTCTTCCTGACGGTTTGAATTTCAGCTGTTTTCCACCCGTGTTGTGTGTCCAACTTTTGTCAATAAACGTCCCCCTCTTCCCATAAAACCAAGGCAAAAAAATCGCAGAACCCATTAGCACAGCCCACACAGCTCTTCGCAATATCGTGATCACACAAACATTTTGTAAAGCGCATTAGGGACACATTTTGTAAATGGCAAAGTTGTAAATGCCACATTTCATCTGCAGCAAATTGTCTTCACCTGCAATCCCGGGTGAAAAAAATACCAAGATCGATTGTTCAGACGCTAGTTAAATACTATAGAGAAAGCTTGTTAGTCATGATCATGATTTTATGTTTCTTGAGCGGGAACATGGGATGGCTTTTATTAAAATAAAATAATAATTCCAACTCTGAAGTCAAGTAAATTAAGTCTTTAAAACTTGTGGTGACAAGCAGAGAGCGAAAAACAGAGGCAGTTTAACCCTGTCACTGCTCATGTAACCCATGAGCAATCACCTCTTTTTCATAACCAGGGTGTAGTTTCACACGTCAATCAAATCCTCTCCAAGGTTGACACAACGCCCTTCCTGCTCTTCTGCGTCATGTCGTGTCATCGCGGATGGGAAGCAGGGGTTGGAAATGGGAAGAGGCCCAGGTTGACCTCTGACCTTTGACCCTGTGTGTGTGTTCCTCGGTCCTCTAGGTTGACCTTTGACCCTTAGTTTGTGTGTTTGTGCCTCTGCAGGAGACGTCTTCTAGGTTGACCTCTGACCTTGTGTGTCTGTCTCGGTAGGAGACGTCCTCTAGGTTGACCTCTGACCCTCTAGGTTGACCTTTGAACCTGTGTTTCTGTCTCTCTAGGAGACGTCCTCTATGAGCTGCTGCAGCACATCCTGAAGCAGAGGAAGGCCAGCGGTCCTTACCCGTCCTCCTACCTGCCTGGGAACTCCTTCCACCCGCTGCAAGAGAGCTCCATCCAGCACCTCAAACTTGAAGGTCAGTCACATAAGGGTTCTTTCCTGTTTTAGTTTTTTTTTAAGGATTTACTTTTTTTTTTTTTTGGGGGGGGGGGGGGCATGAGGCTCAGGAGGTAGAGCGGGTTGGCTGGTACACAGAAGGTTGCTAGTTCAATCCCCGGTGCCTCCTAGCTGAGTGTATAACACAGTAGGGCTGCTGGATCAGAAGTTCCGGCACTAGATATGCAGGTGTGTTACATGTGTGTGTTTGTTTGCTTAGTATGGTATTGTTGATGTGCACACATTAGTAATATAAAACGACAACTTAACTCATTATGATATCCACTTACGGTTGATGCTGTTGTTATATTACTCTGTAACAAATGTAGTAATAAATAAATAATAATCGTACGCACTTGTGTAATCGCTGCTCGACGAACAGCCCCCCATGGCAGAGATATCCACTTCTAAGTGGTCAGGTCACATGTCTTAAGCACAAATAACCTGAACAGATGGCATTTATAGCCGTGTTATCTTCAAGACGTGAAGGACATCAACAGAAATACCTGAGGCTGTTTTGTCTTGCCTTGCTCTTAAAGCACAAAGTTAACAGATCAAGATTCAGAGGACTTTGAGTCCGGGAAGGTAAAACCAGTCTGACGAGGAAGTGCTCCGCGCAGCCAGCAGCCAGGTGCTCATTATCTCAGTGTTATATTAAAGGGGAAGTATTCGCTATCAAGATAAGGTTTTCCCCCGCAGCCGCTGTCTTCCTTGTTTTTGAAGTGAACATTTGAGAACACCTGCTGCTCTGACAATCGCACAAGGAAGTAGAGCCACATAAGCGAGAAGGAGGTGTGACTTGGCATTGTTCTGGCGTTTCCAGTCGTATGATTTGAGAAAGGGCACTTTTTTATGTCTCTTATCTCTCTCGCTGCTTTCAACTCGTAGCACTAAGCTAAGTAAACAAACGGGAACGAGGGGAGGCGCCTCGACGACACGGCTTTGCCTCGCATGCCTCTGTAAAACAGCACCATCTAGTGGCCGAGCGGGGATATTAGAAATGTTCCGGGAAACACAAAGCGATCGGTTCTCTGACACTGAGTCAGAGAGTCAGCAGGTCACAGAGACAGGCAATACTAACAATAGGAGAATAGCAGGGCTGATCGGGCTTTTGGGGTCATTTGCCCCAAACTGTGGAACAAACTCCCTCTTCATGTCAGGCGAGCCCCTTCAAAATCCCTCCTTAAATATAATTGATATTCTCTCGCGTTTAACACCGTATAAGTTGCATTATTGTCTAGAGTGTCCTTTTTTTGTGCTTTTATCTGTCTGTTTTACAACTAGATAGTTGAATTGTACAACACTTTGTCAGCCAACTGTTGTTGTTTTTAAAGGGCTCTATAATAGTCTTGAACTTGATGGAAACATTTCCCCCGTCGCCCCAGAAACGGTACGACGGGCGCCACGGGGCACGGCTGCCAGCCCCCAGCACCCCCCCACCATCGAGCTGCGGCACCGTTCGCGCTCGCCGCACCCCCGGCCCACGCCCCGCCGCTCGCCCTCCGAGAGCGGCCACGCCCGCGCCTCCTTGGAGGACCCCCACCTGGCGTCCTCCCAGCTGCCCGACAGCAACCACCACCTGCCCGACGACATGTACCCGCTCTCGCTGTCGCCGCCGGCGACCGTCTCCCTGAACGGCCGCTGCACCACGCCGCGCGAGGCGCCCTGCCCCCCCGGTAGCCCACCCGGCGGCCAGGACGGCCCGCCCCCGCCGGCCCGCGTCATCCAGCTGATGCCGAGCGCCATCATGCACCCCCTGCTGCTGAGCCCGGGCCGCGGCGGCGGCGGCGGCGGCGGCGGCGGCGGCGGCGGCGGCGGCGGCGGCGTGGCCAACCGCGAGCTGAGGCACGGCCACGTGGCGGTGCCCTCGCAGCCCGGCCTGGAGAACGGGCGGGGCGAGGGGGGGAAGCTCCACCCCCACCACCAGCTCAGCCTGGCCCAGCAGCTGCTCAACCAGCAGCAGGAGGAGCTCTACCGTAACCACGTCATCATGCCCGTGTCCCCGCCGGAGGAGCCCGCCATGCCCATCGGGAGGATAGCAGGTACGCTCACTCTGAGGGCGTCTAGCGGACGCCTTCATCCAACGGGGACTGAGAGTGATGGCGTTGGTCCGAAGTAGGGCTGGGCACCGTGGCCGATTTCCCTAAATCGATTTGATTTCGATTCATAAGGTTCTGGATCGATTAACTTCGATTCGATTCAATCTGCTCTTGAATAATGAAAATGGCTCAACTGTGTTACAAAATACAAATGCACTTTATTTTTTCTCTTCATCTTGAACAACAGGTTTTAAGTGCAAACTTGTAAATTGGAAAGTTTAAACTTGAGCTGTAGACAAAACTGTCTCAAGTCACAAAAGTGCAATTTTGAAATTAGAAAGGAATTGCAAGTGAAAGTGTACTTGAACTACAACATTCCATCACTGCAAAATGCATTAAGTCATTGTTTAATAAAGTGAAAAAATAATAATAAAGGTAACAAAACTAAAAAAACATGCCCTATGAATCAATATTGCAAAATTGAAATGAAATCGATCTAAAATCGATTAATTCGATTTTTTTGCCAAGCCCTACTCAGAAGAAAGGAGAAACAAGAATACATCGCTCTCAGGACAGTAAGGATGTTCATAGAAACAAAATTTCAAGCACTAGCAACCGCTAGGTTAACCCATTCCCCTTATACAACAACGATAGCTAGGATAAGATTCTACACAATGCTAAGTACTGTTTGTAAGTGCCAGGAGGTACAACACACAATAAGTGCGTACATTAGGTGCCAGGACGTCCAACATACAATAAGTGCTTAAGACGGGTGTGGGGTTATGGAGAGTCTCGTTTAACTCTGAACCAGTAGAGTCAGGGGGCCGCGGTGGGTCTTCTGATCGTCCCTTACGCCGTCAGGCCGGCCCTGGGATCAAAGCCACACCGTAGTGATGCTGACCCTTTGTGACCGCACCTCGGTTCTTGGGAGTGGGAGTGAAACACTTTGTACTGGTTTACTCTACCTTGACTTTGACTGTTTACAACTAGGCCCAGTCTACACGTGTATATGTATTTTTAACAACAAATTTCCCCCCTTAACTTTTTAAAATAGGCCTGTCCACCCAATCAGTAGAGACTTAGTTTTGATTTGTTCCATTTAAATATGTTCTCTAAAATGATTACATTCTCTTAAAGAAAAAGTGTTTTCGCCGTGGTCTGCATTTTGACTGCCTGGTATGCGTTCCACGTTTGTTGAGGTTCTGCTTGGTTCCCGACCCCCAGACTGCAGGTTGCTGTGGGACTACGTCTACCAGCTCCTGTCTGACAGCCGGTACGAGAACTACATCCGCTGGGAGGACCCCACCAGCAAAGTCTTCCGCATCATGGACCCCAACGGACTGGCCCGACTCTGGGGAAACCACAAGGTAACTAGATCAGATCAGATCGCGTTAGGAGGTCAGACTAGGCTGGTGGCAATGTTCTGTTCCCCGAGGGTATATCTGTAGCCTGCAGGGGGCGCCAAAGCACCGCCCTCCCCCCTCCAAAATGTAAACAACCTTCCTTGTTTTGTCCTGCACCCATGCAGGACTTTTAATATATGTAACTAGTCAATTCTCAGTGGCGATGTGACGCCCTGCTGTTTGCTTACAGAACCGGACCAACATGACTTACGAGAAGATGTCGCGGGCGCTGCGGCACTACTACAAGCTGAACATCATAAGGAAAGAGCCAGGACAGAGGCTGCTCTTCAGGTAGAGACACCTCATAAAAGGCCCACACTCAGAGTTAGGGTTAAGACACTTAACCCTAACTGCTCCTTACGAGCTGGCTGTCGCCTTACATGGTTGACTCTGCCGTCGGTGTGTCAACGTGTGTATTAACCGATGTAAGTCGCTTTGGATAAAAGCGCCTGCTAAATGCCCTAATTGTTATTGTAATTGTAGACTTCCTCTCACTCTCAGAAGTAGACTTCCTTCCACCCTCAGAAGTAGACTTCCTTCCACTCTGTGTGTGCGTGTGTGCGCATTTTCGTGTGTCTTTGTGCTTCTGAAATCCCACTATGATTCATGTGTTTGTGTGAGTGCTTACCATTGCACTATTGGAACCCGAAAGAGAGGCAAGGGAAAAACCTCTGGAATAAACACACAGTGGTGTTGAATCTAAGGACCAAAAAATGGTTCTGTGACCCTTAATTAAGCTGCAAAGTGTCAAACACGCACACCTATAAACACTATAATGTAATTGCTTGATCTCGCACCACACTTTTTAATTGTATATTAATTAATACAATTAATGAATGAACATGTTTTAATTAAGTAGAATTCCTTTTAATTAAGCAGCTGAAATGTGTTCTCTACACCAACACCACTTCGGTCACGTCAACATGTGCCTGGCCACGACACAGGCTCCATTCCAACAAGGCTTCCCACGCTGCATGCCAGCATCTCTCGGTCTGTCCTCTAGAGCAGTGGTTTTCAAATAGGGGTACGCGTACCCCTAGGGGCAGTACTGCAGGGGGGTACTCAGAAAATCTTTTAAAAAAAAAGTATTCCAATTTTATTTTCACCATGAGCAAGTTTAAATTCTGAGCGCTAGACCCACACACTTTATTTATGTTCATTTTATTTGTAACCTTTAAGTGGGTGCTCAGCTGAAACAATATCTTAGAGGGGGTACACTAGTAGGAAAGGTTTGAGAGCTACTGCTCAAAAGGATCTCCAATCCCGCAAGTCTGATTTCCCCCCCCCCCCCCCCCTCCTCGGTTACAGGTTCATGAAGACCCCAGACGAGATCATGAACGGACAGACAGAGCGCCTTGACCACCTGGACTCAGACCCAGAGGAACAGACCTACATCAAGGAGGAGTGCTGAGGGACGCATCAGCGCAGCTGCACTAAACGACCACCAGGGGGAGACAAAGGGACTGGACCGTACGACACACAGCCACTGTTGCCTTTCCCCTCGCCGCCCCACAACCCCCCTACCAGGAAGCAGCTTGTACAATCGTAAAAAGGGAACTGAAGTTCGTCTTCGAACCTCGCTTCTCGTTCCCGGAATAAACTGAGAAACGCTTTCTGTCGGGGTACCCCCCCACATTCCCCCCATTGCCTTTGGGACCTGAGAGTGACAGTGTGTAGACGATGTATGCTTTTCATGTGTCGTAGTCGAGTGGGGAACGCCGAGGAGAGAGAGAGAGAGAGGGGGAAGACCTTCTTTAAAAGGTGCTGGCATGAACAATCTTCACCTCTCCCTCCTGCAATTTTAATCAACTCTGAACGAAAACTGATCACCTGTGTTTATATTGTTTGGGCTTTCTGTCTCTGTTTTGCTGATTTTGCTCACCCCCCCCCCCCACCCCAAAACTCCCCTACTACCCCCAAAGCATTATTAGACAATGCCATTTTGCAATTTTGTGTAAAATAGGAGGTTGGTGTGTTGAACTTAATGTTTAACGATAGATTAAACCTTTTTGATCTTGTTTACCCTTGGGTCATCGTTGAATGGCTCAGTCGTATTCATTATGATTACTTCAGGACATTAAAGAGAAGTGGGCATGTTTATATTGACCTTATTGGCTTACCATTGCACTATTTGAATGCATCACTTAATTGACATTTATAATGAATTCGTTTCACATTTTCTTTGAGTCAAACTTCATCCTCGATTTTTGAGGTGTTGCTGTCGTACTGAACACGCCCACACTGTGGCAGTAGACGACAGCTTTTGAAAGAGCTTTTGAAAGCAGTGTTACCAGCAGACGCCAACAACTGTACAGACGAGAGGTTCACCCGCATTGTAAAGACATTATATAAGCGAAATAATTCATTTTTCTACAAGGCAGAATAACTTATCTAATATGACCAAATGCAACATCACCGCGATAATCTTAATTTCTATAGTATATTTTGATCAGTTTAAAACGTGATTGACGCAAAGGTGTATCTCATAAAAAATGAAAAATTCGTATTTTCTTCCTGTCAATTAAACTAAAACGTTAAAAATGTAAATCCCATTGTCGATCTGTGTGTGTATGCGTCGGGTCGACGTATCCAAGCAGATCGACGGAGGGTGTAGACGCGCGGTGCGCCCCGCGTTCACTTGTCGCCATAATAAGTTGGCTCACTGTTACGCGCACTTTCAGACTCCGAAAGCGCGCGGCGGAGTGCAGACCGGAGGAGGAAGGCATCGGTTACCGGGACCGTTTGACTTTTCATAGCGCGCGTTATATCAGCTGCAGATACTCGAAAGAGACACCTCTGCAGAGACGCAAAGAAATAATACATACAAAACATTTAAACCATCTTCAGTTCCGTTTTTACCTTGGATTAGACCCGATCAAGGGGGTTTGGATTGAGGGGGGAACATCGTCTTGGCCGGTAGATGAACGTCAACGCGTCTGCTGTAGAACAATAACTGATAAAGAGAACAAGTGCTTTTTTGGTATCGCCACATGTCTCCGGAGCGCGGGAACACCTCTGGATGTTAGCGGCCGCTCGGCGATGGTTTAACGCGGGAAGCTCGGAGCCTTCGGAGGGCGTGAGGTGCGCGAGGGGGAGCGGGACAATTACAGGTAGGTGCGAACTCCCGCCGGGATTATTGTTCCACTGGAGACCTCACCTTGACCCGCCATAATGAACCTCAATACCGTGTGACCTGCGTCCAGGCATTGACTATTGCAATCAGGGCAGGAATAGACCTAATTGCCTTCATTGAGTTATTTAAGAAACGGATCCATCTATATATTTTCCTATATCTTCTAGACCTATGGTTGGCTTGTATGATATTGAGTGAAATGTCTCCCAATTGATTCTGCCAAAATTCTCCTCTATAGCCCTTGTAAACCTACAACGTCCAACATGAAATCATTACTAACCATACCAGTAACACCTAGGCCTGCACAGCAATTTCAAATCCCCATAGTTTGCATCGTTGGAAAATGTAAATCTTTAGACAAAGTTATTGTTTCAAAGCGAAGGGTATTGGCATCCAAAGACTAATCGAGGCATTAAAAACTACAGGCCGTTGAGAAGCTTGAGGGACCTGACTTGGTCAGCGTCTATGAATGTAAAATACATGAAACGATTGTTGGTTTGACATTATCCTACCTTGCACGTCAGGTAGGATAATCCCAGAAGTTAAAATAGCTTTCACGTCTTTAGTTTTACTAATGTGAAAGAAAGTGTGGAGAACGTTTAGGTTTGGGAGGAATTACACTAACTTCTCCCGCCAACCATTAGATATAATTCTTCTTGATTGTTATTTACAGATGTTTGGCCCCACATAGTAACACAGTTATTATAAACCATTTCCAATCTGTTGTAGGAAAAAGTCTAGGTCGTTGTAGCTGTGGAATTTGTTCAGGCAACACAAATGACCCCTAAGGGTGGGTGTGTGTGTGTGTGTGTGTGTGTGTGTGTGTGTGTGTGTGTGTGTGTGTGTGTGTGTGTGTGTGTGTGAATGTGTGTGTGTGTGTGTGTGTGTGTGTGTGTGTGTCGAGACGCAGAGCCCTAGCAGAACCACATCATCTTAATCAGCAGTGAGCCATACATCCATACTTGAGGGTGCCCTCCGAGGTGAAGAAAAAAGGTTTTATTTTACAACAAAGAATTCCTCGCCAACAGGCACTCTGGTATAATAACGGCCAAAGTCCACCGTGGTAAAAATTGATTTAATTTGCTGCTTTCAGAGGTTATGCCCAATGGCTTTCATCTGAGTTTGTACTTTTTATTTCAAGCTTTTATCTGTTTTTTAGAGGTGGTGAATAGGGCTGGGGCGACTTGTCCAAGGGCACCTGAATAGGTAGACTGGGGACGTGGGAGTTTGAACCCACAACCTTCGGGTTTGGAGTACAACACCCTGACTAAGATACCATACTGCACCTGTTATGTAGTTAAGTCGAAGACATGTTTCTGTTTCGAATAGGGACGACATTGATTGAGTGAAGGTTATGAAAGTTAGTTTGTTTTTGTTTCGTGAAGGTCAGTTGGTAATTGAAGAGAACCTTCTTGAATCTAAAGTTTTTACTAGAGGGAGATTTCAACCAACAGTAAAGATACATACCAATATAAATAAATAGATACATTTATAAACATAAAACTCCTTGTAAATTAGATAATAAATCAATAAAATAAGTTTGAGGCGGTAGACCAGAGAGTCTCCTCAGATCCACTCAGAACCTCGTCTCCCTCTCCCCATCAGATCACAAATTAGCTGCATGAACGACTGCAGCCGTGATTCACACAGCAGAGCTCCTGGAGTTTGGGGCCATTTTCTTTTTCAACAAACATCTACAGTAATGGAAAAAAATTAAATCGACTAAAAAACGGCACAGACTTGAAATGCTTCGATGACACATTCATTATAAATCCTGGTCAAAATAATTTCCAAGCTGTCTGAATGGCATCAACTTCTTTTTCTTAATTTACCTCCCACTCACTCCCCCTCCACCCCCCCCCCCCCCCCCCCACACACACACACACACACACACTTCCCCCCCCCCCCCATGTGACCTCCAACACAGTGAATAATGTCGATTTGCCTCCCACTAACATTATTATTCAGGTGAGCGTCACCTCCTTATTAAAATACCCGGACAATTTTATAGACGTAAGCGGTTGGTGGGCAAATATTAAAAGGTGTGTGTGGTGCATGTGCACGCGCCTTTATGTGTGTGTGTGTGTGTGTGTGTGTGTGTGTGTGTGTGTGTGTGTGGATGTGTGTGTGTGTGTGTGTGTGTGTGTGTGTGTGTGTGTTGGCAGGGAGGGGGTCATTGCCCCTACAGCATGTGAGGGCTGCATCAAGGATTTTAATTGGCTAATTGGAGTGACTCCTATATAATTATATGTATGTTATATATTATCATGCGGTTATATAGCATCTCCGCTGTCATAAATTGACATGGCTCAAAAATGATTTAATAATTCATTTTTTAATAGTATTTTGAAACTATCGAGACTCCGTAATGGGACAGCCCGTCGAAATGAGACATTAAACTTTAAAACACTTTTCCTAACTGTCCATCAATAAAATATCAATATCGATATTTCGAGGTTTGTAGTTTGGATCCATTTTTAGAGTTGCTAAAGACAACGTGCGCCGTGCCGACACCATCACAACACAACACAGCACAACGCAACACAAAGACAAAACCACAAATCAACACCCTTGAAAACCTAATCGACATTTAAAACCTGAGATTCAGAGAATTCAAGTGGAGACCAGTTCAAAGGTGTTCATTTCCACAGATCTTTATATGAAAACAAAGTCTACATGATATTTTTGACCCGATAGCAATGTCCCCTCAACTGAAGGTGGTGAACCTATGCAGACACAATTTCTACTCATTGGGGCATGTCCTGTGACAAATATAATTTAGATTTAGATTTAGATTTAGGGCATTTAGCAGACGCTTTTATCCAAAGCGACTTACAATAAGTGCATTTGTTACAATAAGTACATTTGTCATAAGAAGTGATATAAATATAATTGTTCTTACATGCAGGAGAAAATTTGGGATTATAAATCTCATTAATGTTATCATCTGCTTATGTGTTTCCTACTGTTTAATGTCGAGTCCTGAGTCCAGGGATTCAGCTCACCTATATAAAATTCAAACTTTGTCGACAACTGTATTATACACCTGATTCATTTTATACTTAATGTTTACACATCTGAACTGTGATGCTTAAAAGTGTCATTTTAAGCATCTCTACAGCCTAGCCAAACGGAGTGTATTGGTTGTCCCATAATCAATACTTTCCCCATAGCGGGTGTTCCAACGACCGGACCCTCGCGAGTGCCGATCCCACTGCAGAACCTTCTCTCCTACTGGTTTGTTAGCGTCTATATGTTGACATCCAAGTCCCTTCCCCCTGGGCCGTGCCATTCGCGCTGATCTTTGACCGGAGATGAGCTGCCCTTTCTCCCCCTGGCTGGGTGGGGGGAGAGTGGGGGAGGAGGGGGGGAGATCAGCACCAGTCTGGGTCCTGTACTGGTCCAGATGGGCCTAATGGTGCAACGGCAGCAGAAGCAGGGTATCACTGTCTGGAAGGGTGAGGGGGCGATGTGTGTGTGTGTGTGTGTGTGTGTGTGTGTGTGTGTGTCTGTCTGTGTGTCTGTCTGTGTGAATCTGTCTGAGTATGTGCGTGCGTGCATGTGAGCCGGTGTGTGCTTGTGTGTGTGATAGTGTGAGTCAGTGTCCGGGTTTCCGTGTGTTCGTGTGCGTGTGCGTGTGTGGGTTCCTGTGTGTCCGTGTGCGAATGTGCGGGTGTAGGTTTTAGTGCGTCTGTGTGCGCATTGCGTTACACAGACGCACACACACATTACTGTGTGTGTGTGCGGGTGTGCGCGTGTGCGTGCGTGTGTCTGTGTGTGTGTGAATGTGCGTGCGTGTGTGTGTGTGTGTGTGTGTGTGTGTGTTCTCCAGCTGGCTGAGCCGGTGCCAACTGTCTGGCCGGAGGCACTGGCTGAGGGGTTGGCCAATGTCATCTCTGAAGGCCGGTCGCCTCGCACTTCCTGTTTCCGATTCCCGTGTCACCAGGGGGGCCGGCGCCGGTTGGCCGCCCGGGGGTCCCAGGCCTTGATGGGGGTGATGGTGCTGGTGTCTGTGTGGGGAGGGTCACGGCACACTGCCCTCAAAGGCGTACTGGTGCCCAGACCTGGACTTGTTTCCCTCCTGCTTCTAGATTCGGTTATTATCCCGCGCTCAGATATTTTGGGGGTTATTTCATCGAAAATAAATTCCCTGGTTATTTAATGTTGGCGTTGGTTCCTCTCTGGGCCTTTTCAAACAAAAGATGCGGTGGGACTTCTGGAATGCCAAGAGGTCGGTATCATGTCGATGAAGTGTGTGTGTGCATGTGTGTGTGTGTGTGACCCCACATCAGTCTCAGCTCTGATCCATCACCGTAGTGCTTCCACAAGCAGGTCAAGGCAATAGTCCAACACTGTGTTCCGAAGAGGGTTGAGTATATTACTTTTGTTTAAGGGTGACTCATCAAAATGTGCTCTGCGAAACACAAAAAGCCCCCAGTTAACGGCTCAACTTCCTAGTGCCCCCAACCCTGAAGCAAGGCACCTTTGAGCAACCAAGGTTAAATTCCCACCTGCGGCTCTATGCGACAAATGACTCCCCAAGTCAACCTGTCCAAAAAGGCCCTTGAATAAAATGGTTTCACATCATAACATCTCCTGGTGCAGAACCTCAGATG
>NC_136937.1:4194045-4200207 GCF_949987615.1 Pollachius pollachius
CCCTCACTCCATCCTTTTACTCCCCCCCCCCCCACACACACACACACACACACTCGTCCCACCCGTTTTCCCCCCTTTTCTTTTTTTGTGGTCTTGATGGACTTGATGGAAGGCATCTGGGACGTGATATCCTGTTCTCCCGCTCTCAGCATTCCCGTGACCACAGCTGTGAGGAGCGCCGGAGCCCAGACTAAAAGTTGGGAGCCAGGCTTGCCCTCCGTCAAGGTCAAACTCTACTGGTTGCGTCCTCCCTCCTCCTCCCTCCTCCTCCTCCCCCTCTCTCTCTGTGGGGTAACTATCTCCTTGGCATCTCAATCGGCCGCCGACTCTCGACGGGTTAGGGTCACACCCCGTTGTTTGCCATGCATCGTGCAAGTGCGCTCATGTTCGGTTTGTTGATCGGACGGAAGGATTGGAGCCGCCGCCTCCGCCTCGAAGAAAGTCGTAAGTGCTGCAGTAACGGCAGGTAAAAATAAACAGCAACAGCTGGTCGGAAGAGAGAGAAGAGAGTCGGTATGAAACACTGTTGTTGTTTTTCCTTCACCTTTTATCACCACCCAAGGCAGTCTGAACCAAAGCCGCGGTATTTATGACACATCGCCGTGTAGCTTGGCAGAGCATCCGATGACACAACATCTCCTGCTATGGCAGTCTATTTAGCAGTAGTGAGGCCTACTACTCCTCCTCTCTTTCCCCCCCCCCCCCCCCCCCCCCCGTCAATGACCTCCCTCCCTATCAATGAGAGGGGCAGAGATCATTTATAGCCGGCGGGGGGGTTGATTCCTCCGGTGACGGACAGACCAGCATGTCTGCCACCCGGACAGCTGGAGGGAACTCGTTGCTCTCTGCCCGGGGCCAGTGATGGCAGAGGAGTCCAGGAATTTGGAAGAGTGATTTCTAGGAGTCAAATGCAGTGATGCGGTTGCTAGGCGATGTGCCAGGATGGAGCACCAGAAGTGGTCAAGCCAGGTTTATTTTTTTATTTTTTTCTTAAAGCTTGGCCAGTGTGGTTTTTTGGACGGGGCTGTTTGATGTGATCGGACGCGCCAGTCACGAGGATTTGAGCTCATGATTCCCTCGACGGGAATCGACTTATCCTGCAAGGAACACATCTTATGAACCCCCTAACTAACTTATCATGAGCTAACTAATTATTTTGCTAAATACATTTGCTGATTGGACTTTTGAATCAAACAGTATTGTCACAGCACCGTGTACTGTGCCGGCCAAATTGAATGAATTGTTTTTGAGTGTTAATTGTTGAGCCAACGCCGACACCATATGGTGTTCTGGTTGTTTATCTGAACGGGAATGACATTGGACTCCGCTGTTCCTAGTACATTTCATTCAATCTTGTTTATTGGCAGCCACCAAAGCAATTCACTTCAGGCTAAAAGATAAGGTACGGACAAAGCAAATTGCACAAACAATATCAAAAATATGCTTTTTTCATGATTGTGTTTTGTGCCCGCATTACCTTGACTGTCCGTGCATATGGAGCGCTCTTAAATCATACACCTTGGGTGTTCATTTTTCATGCCTATGGGTGCTAAACCGAAAAACAAGCACAGATTCATACCAGCATAGAAGCCTGTAGAAACAACCTCATCAAACACAGACATACAAACACACACAATAAAATTCATGTAAACAAAAACACACACTACACACACACTGCATCCACTATACACACTCATAAATATATACACAGTACACACACACACACAGTACACACACACACACACACAAGGGCGTAGGAACCGGGGGGGACGGAGGGGACGTGTCCCCTCCAATATTGGAGACAGGCGCATTTGTCCCACCTAAAAATTATACCAGGGGGAGAAAAATATCTTATTTTATTTTGAAAGCGCAACACAGCGTCTTGTCACCGCTTCTTATTCTAAAAAACTGGATGATTGCGCGTGCAATTAAAGAATTGATTTGATATTTATCAGTTCATTACTGCCATTCAAAATGTGTTTTCCTTTACATTTACAAATGTATCTTTTTAGTAGAATAAAATATATTAGTGAATCTTTTCAGTGTAGTTAATTTATGACATATTTCTGTATTTCAAACCATTAACGGATCTGTCAGGTTTCCGATATGTGTCCCCCCCAATGTTAAACTCATTCCTACGCCCATGCACACACATACAGTACACACACTCAAAACACACACTCACAAACACACAAGAACACTCTGACACACACACACACACACAAACACTCCCCCCCACACACACACACACACCAGGCACGGCATTATGGGTGGGCCTGACAGACCTAGGCCCCCTACTGAACAGTAAGAGGCCCACTCAAAACTTTTCTAAAAATTCTGAAATGCTTTATTTTTGCAATGCAGCAATCTTTGTTGATATTGATGCTAGATCCGATTTGCGTTAAAGGGATCATCTTCGTGGGTGACTGTGAAATTGTGATTATGATCTCGTGGTAGCCTAGGCTACATTTGAACGCATCTTCTTTGCATAATAAGCCAAGCTCAGTCTGTTGCTAATGATATCGGAATATTGTTGAAAACTTAAAACAATTAAACAGAATTCTGAATTAGGCGGCCCCATGTTATACGAGCATAACTAAACTATGTCTCTAGGCCTTGGATCTATAGAGTGACGCGCTAAAGCACAGCCAGGTATGGTGCGTAATGGAGATTCCAATGCGCTCTTCTTTGGTCAGTGCCAAGAGACGTCTTTACGCTCCCGGGACCCTACACACTGGCGGGGGGGGGCTTGGGAAGAGGTGTTGCTGCGTTGTCTGTACAACAGAGACGATAACGCAGCGATATCAAATCCGCGAGCTGCTGACCATCATGGGAAAGAAGGGGATGCAGTCGCATTCAACAAAAGACGAAGGAGAAGGAGCGATCGAGGATAGGTCCGTCCTTTGCACCGAAACTTTTTACAATGCAACAAAATATTTTAAGAGCAATCAAGCTATTATGCACAGTTAATATAACAGTGTATTAGTCAGTCATTTGTATTAGGTTAAATACAGGTTAACGTTTTTAATTGAAGGACCACCCACAATTAGTCTGGTCCATCCACAACTGGAATCCTGGCGCTGTGCCTGCCCCACACACACACACTGAGTGTGTGTGTGTGCTTCTCCCAGCTCCTAGCAGAGCAGCGGTTCAGTTTAACCCGCGGGGACGCCGGTGTAACCCAAAGACCCGATACTGCCAGGCGGTGGCATGCTGCCTGACCACTGGGCCGCACTTATCTGGAGGATAAGCCCTTTTAATTGCTTACATACACAGCGCTATCAGGTGATGTAGCTCGCCCCGGAGATAAGGGTTACACAGCAGCAAGGGCCCCCTGGTAACAGGATGAGGGAACCACAGAAGACAGAGAGACACCGGCTCCCAGAGGGAAAGCGCCGGAGCGCTGGGGCCCGGGGCCACGGAAAAACGCGGCAGAAATTAAAAAGACGGTGTTTTAGAATACATACACGCCATGGTGGTTGATTTCCCCCGTTTAGGGCGTAATTGAAAAGAAGCAAAAGAAGAAGAGAGGACTGAGATGTTGTTTGCATTGAACGCCCGCCGTGGTGTACGGAAACAAATTTGGTTCTGTTTGTTGACTTTGTTGGAGTTGTGCGCTGTGTGTACTGTTGACCAATGAAAACAAACCCTGCTGGGCGGAGCCGATGATCGGCAGCCGTGCCATCCAATGGGAGGTGAGAGAGTGGAGCCAAAGATGTTTTATTAACATTCTACCAGGCAACAGCTGGGAGAGAGAGAAAGAGAGAGAGAGAGAGAGAGAGAGAGAGAGAGAGAGAGAGAGGGAGGGAGAGAGAGAGAGAGAGAGGGAGGGAGGGAGTGAAAAAGTATGGAAAATATACAACCAATGAGAGTTGGGTAAAAGATATTGAGGAAACAAACAGACTGGGAAAATTGGACAAAGAGTTACAGCAACCGATTCATCAGAAGTGTGTGTGTGAGTGTGTGTGTGTGTGTGTGTGTGAGATGGTATTATTGTGTTTGTGTGATGGCATTTGTCTGTGTGTGTGATGATACTTATGTGTGCGTGTGTGTGATGTATTAGTGTGTGTGTGTGTGTGTGTGTGTGTGAGTGATGGTATTAGTGTGTGTGTGTGTGTGCGTGTATGTTTGTGTGAAGGTATTAGTGTGTGTGCGTGTGTGTGATGGTATTAGTGTGTTTGTGTGATGATATTAGTGTGTGTGTGTGTGGGATGACAATCAGGAAGACGACGAACGTGGTTCCTTACCACCAATAACTCCCCCCCCCCTGCCCACCTACAGTAGCGCCTGCCCTGCATGCAGAGGGAGCGATGCAGCTGTCGTGACGCGCGGCGGCCTGCCCCTCGTTGGGGGTCTCCGGGCTCAGGTGGCGTCATTAATGATGTCGTCGGAGCCAGATGTTACACATGCAAATGAGGGGCAGCGGAGGGAAAGGTGATAATGTGCCGTCAAGACGTCGTTAGCGACGGACGGACACAGGCTCGTTGACGTGCCCGTCTTTAATTAGCGGTGACTTGGGGTCTCCGGGTGCAGACTCAGAATGCTTGCACTGGCGTTGTGTGGTTTAAGGCAACGTTGGGTTTCTTAAAGCTGCTGTCGGTAAGACGCAAGAGTTTTAAGTCAAGCGCAGCTTTATTGTCAATTCAAACAAATGTACCAAACAAATAGAAGAATCTGAATTTTGTTTATCTCTGACCCAAGGTGAATTAAGTATAAAAGGATACAATTAGGTAAAATGAAATAAAGTAAGTTATATTTACAATAAATCAATTCATAATAGAGCAAAATAGTCTCTAAAGAGAGAGATCAGAAGAGAAAACGATTTAGAAAGTAAACAACAGAATAATCTCCCCCCTCTCTCTGCTCCCCCTCCTACGTTTGACCCTCCATTGAGAAGTGTTTTTATTTCACACACCACACCACCCCAAAGTTAATTACAAGAACCAATCAGGGAAGAGGTGTCCTGCCCTGATTGGTCGGAAAGTAGCCGGGAGCCGTCTAAAGTCTTAATCGGTTTACCATAAAGCAAACTTTCTCACGGCACATTTCACTCAATAATAATAATACACTCAAAAATAATAATAATAATAATATAAGCTGACTGTGGCTATGCCAGTCTAACAAATAGTATATATTAAACATCACCTAAAGCACCTTTAATCCCTCATTCACACCATAGCCGCTGACTACCTCACATCAACAACAACGGCATCAAGGTGAACGTTTCGTAGGCTTCGGATGCTCACTTATACTTTTGCGTTGGTGAATACCGCCCTTAATATTATTATTGTGTGACTCACAAACGGGTAAAAATAGCCCACCACCGCCGTCTCTTTGGTAGTGAAACCGAAAATCTATTCGCCGAGCCCGCTGCGCTGTCATTCCAGAGGAAGGTGCGCCGGTGATTGATCCGCCTGGTAATGAAATGGAGAGGATGACATCAGCCCTGTTAGCAGATGCCTCTCATTAAAAACGACGAACAACATTCAGGCAGCCGAGACGCGAGACGCCGCCGCCTCCCTCGGTCTACAGCGACTCTCCTCTTCAAGCCGCTGTTACTTGAAGGAACGCCGCAACCCCAACGCAAAACGCCTGGCAACAAACGCCTTCCACACTTTCAGTTCTTTGCAGCAAAACAGCGACACGTTTTATGGAGCCTGCAATGGCAGCCGTGCTTTTTAAATGCACTGGGGAGGGACTGACGTCAATGGACATGTGTTTCGATGAGACATTGATGTATGCATGGGCTGGGGTGTGTTAAAGGAAAAAGGAAGGAACAGGGAAAAACAGTAAGAACAAGTCAACAAGGGAACAAGCTATAGGGAACGGGGGGATGTGCCCTTCAAGTCGATCACGACTAATAAATTCATCCATCCATCCCATAATCCACCTTAAGCAGCGACAGGCAGGGAAGGCTGGCGGATCCCCTTAGCATCTGAACAACTTGTTTACGAGAAGCGGGAACAAGAAGGAACAGAAGAGAGACTAGAGTTGACTTAGTTTGGTGTGGCCCCGGAGTGTGCATGTGCCAGGACATGTAGGAGAAGAAGCTTTAATTTGTCATTGAAAAATTAAAAAAATGTAATCACAACGAACTTAGATATCTGCATTTAACCATCGCTAGCTGCACTAGGAGCATTGACCCATCACTAGGCGCATTGA
>NC_136937.1:4200407-4305407 GCF_949987615.1 Pollachius pollachius
TTTGGTGAGTCGACAAATTCTTATCACTACTTTCAGAATTACTTGACGTTGCCTATTTATGTCTATTAATGTCTATTTCTCACCGTTAGTCACTGTACAGCATCAACAGGGGCCCGCGATCTGGTACCGATCTGGGACGAGTTCACGCACAGTAAGTTACTGGTTTGACTGCCGGTCCAGGGCACTTTCACGGGTAGACGGTTTTGAAAACACAGTTTACGGGTTGCCTGGTACGCGCCAAAAGTCCTGACACGGCAGTGACAAAAACAGAGAAAACTAGGCCTAGAAAACACATTCTGATTGTCGTATTTTTTGAATACTCAACCACCTCATCAGGCATGCACATGGTCCCATCATTATTCCATGAAGTGTCTGTGTACCACCGTTCGCTGTCTGTGATGATCTGCGTGTAAACAAAGAGACACGACCTCATTCGTTCATGCCACTGATGACTCGACACTTTACCGCCGATCGCAATAAACAGAAGATGGCCGACTTCTCTGGGTCGGCCGTTTGGAGCTTAGAACACTCACGTATTCCGAGCGGGCGTGGTCAAGGTGAGAGTGGACCACCTTTCAACAACGGCCATGATCTGAATAACATGAGAATGTTAGTGAGTATTTAATGTGTTTCAATGTGAGTTTGTGTGTGTTGTTTGTAGTTTGCAATTGGTTATTGTTTCTAACATGAGCTGAGCCCGGTGGTCATGTGATGTATAGTGTGGTTACAGGTTAAGTGTAACTTTTGCTGATTAATATCCGTCTAAACACAGAAGAAAAAAGGTTGTGGCCTTTTCTCACATTATTATATGGAGGCAAATAATTCACACCTTTTCCCTTACATCCACACACACAAATGCACACTCACACAAACACACACACACACACACACACACTTATTCTAACAAACAGACAGACACATACACATACACACAGTCTCTAGCACACACACACACACACACACACAGAAAGAGCTGTGTATGAAAATGGCTATATATATAAATACACAGAAAAAAGAGTGAGGGAGAGACAGAGAGAGACACGAGAGATGGAGAGAGAGAGTGAGAGAGAGAGATAGAGAGTGAGAGAGAGAGCAAGAGAGAGAGAGAGAGTGAGAGAGAGAGAGAGAGAGAGAGAGAGAGAGGGGAGAGAGAGAGCTAGAGAGAGAGAGAGAGAGAGAGACACGAGAGATGGAGAGAGAGAGAGTGAGAGCAAGAGAGAGAGAGAGAGAGAGAGAGAGAGAGAGACACGAGAGATGGAGAGAGAGAGAGTGAGAGAGAGAGAGAGAGAGAGAGGGAGAGAGAGAGCAAGAGAGAGAGAGAGAGAGAGTGAGAGAGAGAGAGAGAGAGAGAGAGAGAGACACAAGAGATGGAGAGAGAGAGAGAGTGAGAGCAAGAGAGAGAGAGTTTTACTGGTTTGCCCCCCCCCCCCCCCCCCCATCCCCCCATCCCCCACTCCTACACCAAGCCCAGCGCCATTAGACATGAGATGAAATGATCCCTGGATCATTTCAGGGATCATTGTCCAAACCCCCACGCCCCTCCCCCCCCTTCACCCACACACAAACAGTATTAGCCGGCTTAAACATACACACAGAACAGACACAATTTGGCACTGCAGCAAATGAAAATAGCAGACAAGAGAAGGGGGGGGGGGGGGGGGGGGGGTGGGGGGGGGGGGGGGGGGGGGAAATCAATTATCTGCCCCAGATGCTCCTTGCGACGGGATTAAAATGTCTACTTAAACTGGCTTTTGTTGCCGTTGGATCCCCCCTTCAATTCTTTATATTTGTATTTATAATCTATATATAGCGCGCTGTCGGCTGGGAGCCCGTGGTGAGTGACGATGGGGGGGCCGTCGGTATCGAACGCGCGGCTTTGTGACGGGCTGATCCTTAACTAACTGGCAAAAACTGATCTGCAGAAGCTAATTAGGGGAGCGGCAGCATCACAGCCTTCACAGCGCCCCTAGTTGTCTGAGGTGGGCTGATGTGAAGTTTCATTAGACAGATAAAAATAGTCTCCTCGCTCTGACACCTCACGCCTTACCTCCACTCACCCTCTCTCCTCCTCCTCCTCCTCCACCCTCTCTTCATCAAGTCACCGTTTGCCGGCGCGAAAGAGCTCTCTCTCTCTCTCTCTCTCTGTCTCGCTCTCTCTCTCTCTCTCTCCTCTCTCTCTCTTTCTCCTTCTGTCTCCCTCTCTCTCTCACTCTCTCTCCTTCTCTCTCTCTCTCCTTCTGTCTCCCTCTCTCTCTCTCTCTCTCTCTCTCTCTCTCTCTCTCTCTTTCTCTCTTTTATATCTATCTCTGTCTCACTCCCACCCTCTGTCTCCCCTCTCTCTGTCTCGCTCTTTGTCTGCTCATGTTTCTCTCTCCGCTAATTCGAGGTGGGAGTTTTTGGTGTTTCTGATCACACCAGCCGTTCCCGTCTCTCTCTATGTCTCTCTCCCCGTCTCTCCCTCCCTCTCTGAGAGCGCTGTGAGAGGCTTAGAGGCATGTCAGCTGTAACAGCTTGGCTATCTGCTTTGTGGTCGTCGTTGACAGGGAGCTTTTTGCTGCACTTCAATGCAACTTTTTGTCACTATAAAAGAAGCAATTTTGAGTTTAACCGAGCAAAATACACAGTTACGTATATCAAAACGCAAATGTACATCTATTTATACAGCTATAATGCTGAAATGTACACATATTTAAACAGATATTGCACAAATGTACAATGTTCAAATGTACACATATTTATACAGATATAATGCTCCAATTTACACATTTTTATACGGATATATTGCTCAAATGTAGAATGTTCGAATGTACTCATATTTATAAAGATATAATGCTCAAATGAACAATGTTCAAATGTACTCATATTTATACAGATATATTGCTCAAATGTACAATGTTCAAATGTACACCTATTTATACAGATATAATGCAAAAATATACAATGTTTAAATGTTCACAATTAAATAGATATTCATATTTATACACAAGTCCTTCCTATTAATGCATCAATCCAGTGAGTCAAATTCCACGCAGGTCAAAAGATGTGATGCAAACTAAACGGTGCTGCGTGGTCCGTCCGTCGTGAACCGTCTGTCCACGTCCGGGAGATGTTCCACAGTAATGCCAGTGAACACCTCCGAGGGAGCGACACCATGTTTTGATTCACACTCGCCTCTTTGTCAGCTGCTGCACTAACCCTTTATTACACCTTCCCCTCCTCCAGCTGATACTGAGTCTACACACGGAAACAAACCTCATCCTCTAGCTCCCACCGCCGCCACCACCACCACCACCTCCTCCACCACCGCCGCTACCACCGCCAACATCACATCACCACCACCTCCACCACCACCACCTCCTCCACCACCGCCGCTACCACCGCCAACATCACATCACCACCACCACCACCACCACCACACACCACCTCCACCACCACCAACACACACCACCTCCACCACCACCACCACCACCAACACACACCACCTCCACCACCACCTCCACCACCACCACCACCACCAACACACACCACCTCCACCACCACCACCACCACCACCACACACCACCTCCACCACCACCAACACACACCACCTCCACCACCACCACCACCACCACCACACACCACCTCCACCACCACCAACACACACAACATCTCCACCACCACCACCACTACCTCCACCACCTCCACCACCACCACCAACACACACCACCTCCACCACCACCTCCACCACCACCTCCACCACCACCACCACCACCAACACACACCACCTCCACCACCACCTCCACCACCACCACCACCACCAACACACACCACCTCCACCACCACCTCCACCACCACCTCCACCACCACCACCACCTCCAACGCACACCACCTCCACCACCACCACCACAACCTCCACCACCTCCACCACCACCACCAACACACACCACCTCCACCACCACCACCACCACCACCACCACAACCTCCACCACCACCACCACCAACACACACCACCACCACCACCACCTCCACCACCACCACCACCACCAACGCACACCACCTCCACCACCACCACCACAACCTCCACCACCTCCACCACCACCAACAACACACACCACCTCCACCACCACCACCACCACCACCACCACCTCCAACGCACACCACCTCCACCACCACCACCACAACCTCCACCACCTCCACCACCACCACCAACACACACCACCTCCACCACCACCACCACCACCACCACCACAACCTCCACCACCACCAACACACACCACCTCCACCACCACCTCCACCACCACCACCACCACCAACGCACACCACCTTCACCACCACCACCACAACCTCCACCACCTCCACCACCACCAACAACACACACCACCTCCACCACCACCACCACCAACACACACCACCTCCACCACCACCACCACCAACACACACCACCACCACCACCTCCACCACCACCACCACAACCTCCACCACCACCTTCACCACCACCACCAACACACACCACCTCCACCACTTTCCTTTGTGATGAAGCAGCATTCTAACACTTCTTTTGTTTGTTTTTCTATTTTGTGTCCGTTGGTCCGGGGCGGTTTTTATTTAGCCTTGATGAAAAGCTCCAGCCTGTTTGTCGCTTAACAGGAAACACTTCCTTTATTAATAATAGGGCTCATGCATTTTTCACGAAGCTGAGTCGTACTGCCGGAGGCCGTGCTCTCTCCCGTCCCCGGCCCCCTCTACGAATATTCAGGGGCCCGACCCAAAAAAATATAAACGCAAATAAAAGCATAAAACAAGAAAGTAGCGAGAGAATGAATATTACAACATGTCTGCAAACACAAGGACACTCACGCACACAAACAACACGAGTCAACGTGTCTGTTGGTTTGATAACGATGATGAACCGCGAGGCGTTCTCCCTCATTTATCCCCACCGGCCCATGTGATGTGATTACGCGCGCCAGTCGTCGGTGTGAACTTGAAATGAATAGAATGAGCGTTGTCGAGCGTTGTGTCGCGCGGGGAAGGTGCTGTGGTGCGGCGATCCATCCACATTAAAACCGGTCGTCTCGCCTGTAATCCGATTCCCGCGTCCGCAGCGAGCACCCGTGTACATGACACATCCCAGGCATTAGGGGGGAATGAAAATAAAATGAGTCTCGTTGGGCCTTATTAGCCGCGACAACGCGAACCCCCCCATCAGATCCGGACGAACCCGGACCCACAATGCAGTAGGAGGCCCTGCAGATTCAGATAAAACCGGACCCACAATGCAGTAGGAAATAAACCCAGACCCACAATGCAGTAGGGAATAAACCCATACCCACAATGCAGTAGGATACACTGCAGATTCAGATAAATCCGCACCCACAATGAAGTAGGATGCTTTGCAGATCCAGATGAATGCAGTAGATGAATCGAAATACAGCACAACAAGACAACAGCGCATCCTACTCAGTAGGATGCGCTGTTGTCTTGTTGTCTTGTTGTCTTGTTGTCTTCTGGTGGCATTAGAGGTTCCGTGCGGATGAAAGTAAATCGACGGCCATGACACAAACCCAAATACGACCCACCCCAACATACACACACACAAACACACACACACGCACACACACACACACACACACACACACACACACACACACACACACACACACACACACACACACACACACACACATACACACATACAAACAGCGGCGAACAGGTTCCTGGTGAACCCACTCTGTGGCTTGCAGCAGCAGACTGTCACTTTGCCACAATGCATCAGATATCAGCGCTCCAATGCAGGCCAGGCCTGGGATTATTCAGGAAGAAAATATCACAGGGTGGGCTGAAAAACCCACCGCCAGACCCGAAGGTGACAAGAGGATGCAGTACGTCGTGCACGGACGCACACACACACACACACACGTATGCACACGCAAATGTAAGTGCACACAGCTACGTGTACGCACACACACACATGTAGGCACAACTGCGGACACGCACACACACACACATGTACGCACACACACACTGATGCATATGTACACACACACTCACCACGTGTAGGCACACACACACACACACAAGTGTACGCACACATATACACACACACACACACAGTTTGCACTTTCAGTGCGTAAGCAGAGCAAGTTTTTGACATCCGTTCTGTTGGGCCTGAGGTTACTCTATGAAGAGTCTTAGCTGTTAAGAGAAGTTTTCGTGTTTTAAAGTCGGTGAATCAAACCATGGGAATGGTGGCTGTGTGCGCAATCAACAATTTCCACAGATATAAAGTTTATCAAATGTAGTTTCACTATATAAAGGACATGTGTGACTCCCTTTGCCTCCTTAACTGTTCTATTTCCGTCAACGTGGCGTCTGCGTTTCCTAACGTTCCCGTAAAAGTTCCACGCAGCTAGGTGTGTGTGTGTGTGTGTGTGTGTGTGTTTGGCACAATCAAAGCCGGATAGGGCTGAGTCAGAGACAGAGATGGAGTGTTTTCCCTGCTAACCCAGCGCCTTGTTTTCACCGCACACCCAAAACGGTTTTGATACCCGCCGTCTTGAGAGGCTTTTGATCGTCGGGTTTTAACGCTGTAGTGGAGGAAGAGAACCGCTGTTCAATTAAAAACAGTCACAGTGAGCGAACGCAGGCAGCTGGTGGCTCTGGTTCCCCCCATCTGTTTACATGCGGATCATGCTAATTGGAGGGCCAGAATTAGCTATTGGTATGAATGCTGTTTGAATGGTGTGTCTGTGTGTCCCTGTGTGTGCATGTGTTTGTGAGTGTCTGTGTGTGTAGTCTGTGTGTGTTTGTGTGTGTGTGTGTGTGTGTGTGTGTGTTTGTGAGTGTGTCTGTGAATTTTGTGTCTGTATGCATGTGCATGTGTATGTTTATGTGTGAAGCCTTTGTCTGTATGTCTGTGTGTAGTGTGTGTGCGTGTGTATGTGTATGTGTTTAGTCTGTGTGTACACACGTGTTTAAATCTGTGCGTGCGTGTGTGTGTTTGTGAGTCCTTTGTGATAGTGCCTTAAGACAGTCATTCCCCACACGTTTCTGAGAGGGTATGTAATCCGGTTCCAGCGGGGTACTCGTGAATAATACGATTTTGCTTTATTAAACTCACCAAACTAATATGACTTTATATGTCAATCCATTGATTGTTGCTTGATCAATAAACAGAGATATAAAGACGCCTCAGCTTATCTATTTGAAACACCTAATCCACTACGAAATGAATAATGACCCTAAATGCTTACAGTCACCAGCACCACCAGCACCGCCACCATTACCACCACCGCCACTACCTCCTCCACCACCACCACCCTCACCACCCCCTCCAACAGCACCACCACCACCACCACCACCATCCCCTTCACCACCCCCACCCCTCCATCACCACCACCACCACCACCACAACACTAACTAGGCAGTCAGTGAAGGTGAGTGTCTGAGCTGCTCGTGTTGACGTTACAGTAAACGTCACACTTTAGACAACGGAGGTTCACAGTATTAACAGAGCGATCCAACAGGACACACAGAGTGCATGTGTACGAGCAGCACAGATACAAGGAAGATTGTGTTCAAAGAGGGAAGAGAACCCTCCCCGCCCCCCCCAAAACCGTCTAAGGTGGACCGGTCTGTCAGTCAGCCGGTCTTCGTAGAGGCTCTCGGTCTCTCCGGGGCTGAGTGGCGGGCAACGTGTCACTCATTAGAAGGTCGATGGCGTGAGATAACCACTCCGAGAGGGCACTCTCTCCGCGGCGAGTGTCCGGTGACACTCGCGATACTCCTGCTGCCAGGGCGTCTTTCCTTCTTCTTCTTTCTGAAAACCGTTCTGCTGGGTCCAGGTTGGGATCCCGTTTCTTCCTAAGAGCGTTGGGTTTTCGCAAGGGGACTGGAGGCGAGTGAGGGGGATGGGGGGGGGGGGGAGATCGACATCCAGCGTAGTGACATTGACCGCCTTGTGGGTTTTCATTTTGGGGAGTTTATTGTTTTTTTCCGGAAATTGTTTTTGACGTGAGAGTGTTTGATTAGCCAGTAGAAGTGAGTAGGAGGGGAGGTGCCGGGGCTATAAACGCAGGTGTCCTTCAGTCCCTCTGTCCACGCCAACGTCAGCTAATAAAAAACCAACAGTTATGACAGGTGCAGACATCTCGTTTCCGGCCAATCAGAACGTCCTAGAAACCCAGGGGTCGGCGCAGCTCGGGAGGTAGAGTGGGGATGCCAGCTAGTTCGATCCCTAGCTAGAGTGTCGGGGTGTCCCTGAGCAATGCACCTTATCCTAACGGCTCCCTGACAGGAGGTTGCTAGTTCGATCCCCGGCTCCTCCTAGCGGAGTGTCGAGGTGTCCCTGAGCAAGACACCTAACCCTAACAGCTCCAGACGAGCTGGCTGTCGCTTCGCGTAGTGGTCTCCGCCGTCAGTGTGTGACTGAGTGGTTTTAGATGTGTGTGAGTCGCTTTGGATGAAAGCTTCTGCTAAATGCCTTAAATGTTAACCGGGTGCCCGCCCACTTTCCTGTTTCTGTTTTAAATGCATTTGGGATGAAGGGACAAACATCAGTTGTTTGTTTTGTTTGTGTGTTAATGTTCTTCAAGTCAACTCCCTGTTCAAGAATACATTTTAATGGAAATTTGCAGAGGAGAGAATAGAGAGTTTTAATTGTTGTTGACAGGGACGACAAGGCAAAATAAATAAAAGAATAAAAAATGTTTGGCTTGATTCAAAGGCATACGTAAATCTCTGGCTGTGTATTATTAGCTATAGTAGTCTATTAACAGAACAAGACAGAAAACATAACTTATTGTTGTTAAACTGTCGTATACTTATTATTTTCGGGACAGCACTTTGGTGAGAAATTAGTGTCAATGTTTCAACGATGCGTTAAATTTTCTTGTATTTATTTCATGAACCTTTTAATTAAGTCCCTTCTTCCGCGGTGTCCTCTCGACGGAAACATCGTTTTTAATAGGACAAGGTCATCGCAGTCCCATTGTCGTAATTATAAAAAAAGTATTGTAGCTTTATTTAAATCCATCAAAGTACAACACAGGCATTGATGACATAAGGAGGGCAAGCAATAAAGAACCAGGCCAGAGAGGACATAATCGAAATCCACTGGTGGCGATAAATATTTCAAAGGGCTCCTTTTTTTACCCGTTTCCGTCTTATCTGCTTTGCAAAAATAGAGCTTACATTTTAGCACCCCATAATATATACATCTTTCTGGGGTTTTACTAAGCCTTCTCACCTCTGTCAGGGTGACATAGACCTCGCGCTCGTCAAATGCTAGAATCCAAGCACGCATATTAGTGGAAGAAATCCAAGATGTTATCTCGGTACTTGGTAATGTTTCTGTTATTATAGTAGTAGCAAAAAGGAATTTCGGTAGTCATTTTTGCGATAAAAACTCAAATTAAAAAATATTATAAACAAGTAGTAGTGTAGAATAATCCTTGTAGTAGTAGTAGTAGTAGCAACAGTTATAGTATTGTAAGAACTTGTGGTAATTGTAGTTGTTGTGGTGTGGTAGAAGCAGTGGTAGAAATAGACTAAACTGGACTCCCCTCCCCGGTTCCCAAGGTTCTCGGTTCAAATCCCACTGCCCGCAGTCTACGTTTAGGCATCCTTGAGCAAGACGCCATACCCCCTACTTGACGTTCCCTACCCTACCTAGGATACCCCTTACCGTACCCTAGCTCATACATGACGTATCACAACAAAATCACTGCAAGTGGCTTTAGACAAACACATAGTCTACGACATTAAATAGCTAGGAGTGCTATTAGCCATAGCAGTAGCAATGGGCAGCATTAGCATCCAGGAGTGAGTTCTAATGGTAACTTAGTCACTAATGGGCTAAGGCACTAAATAGCTAGAAGTGCTAGTAGTCATAGCAGTAGCAATGGGCAGCATTAGCATCCAGGAGTTTGCTATAATGCTAACCATCCCCCCATGCACCATGCCCCTCCTGGACTGAGAGAGACACACTGGGACAGAACCAGGAGACCCATCAGAAGGAGAAGATGGCTTCCTTCTCCAGCGGCGCCGGTGTCGACAGGCCACTCCGACGGACTCGGGTTAAGCGCTACCGATTAAAAACCACGGCGGAAGAAAAAGTAGAGCCGCTGCATTATTAATGGAGGATTCCAATTAGTCCCGCGTTATTTCTTTCCTTCATAATTCATGTTCTGTTGCGCCGCAGAGCGATGCTTCGGAGGTATGTCGGAGCGCACCGTTTATTGCAGAGCAGTTTTTACACGAAAATAATAATAAATAAAAAAAGCCACAAGGTCTTGTAAATTGGGTTCCCACGAATGATGAATAAAATCTTTGGTATAATCAGTATTGGGTGTAGATAATAGCTTTGTGTGTGTGTGTGTGTGTGTGTGTGTGTGTGTGTGTGTGTGTGTGTGTGTGTGTGTGTGTGTGTGTGTGTGTGTGTGTGTGTGTGTGTGTGTGTGTGTGTGTGTGTGCGTGCGTGTGTTTGTGTGTGTCTGCAAAATAATGCATTAATGATGCTGCAAATAAACCAAACTGGATCCACACACGTAATTTGTGCTTTTACAGATACATGGTTCCTCAAATGGTCACAAGAACACTCTTCCTGGTTCATTCTCTCACTGCAAAGCACTAGTGTGATTCTAGATCACAAAGCTATACTGTGTGTGGATGTAAAGTAGTCGACTGAAGTGGAAGACACAGACACAGATTGACTAGCGAGATTGTTACACGGTTCAGTGATTTGTACAATCTGTAATTTTATGGAACACTGACAAATGTTTAAGATGTACACAAATCTACATTGTAAAATAACAGTACAAATAATTTAACTATAATAAACGTGTATGTATCAGACAAATATCAATGAATACATAAACCAGCCGTAACTATCACTGCCCAGGAAATAAAATTAATATTTCATATTTTATTTTATTATTAATATATAACTTTTCGTTTTTACGTCCAGAACAAGATATTGAACAGGCTGAATATATTTTATATTACATTATATTTTCTAACCTGTGGCCACAAACGCACACTCTTACCAATTAACAGCTAGCTCTAGAGAACGGAGGGTTATGTATATATTTAGAATTGATCAGATATAGATTCTAGTTTTAGTCGTGGTTTAATAATGCGCTAGGAGGATTGTCAAATACAATTCCCGACAAATACGATATAATATATCATAATACCAATCGAACCACAGTCTACAAATACAACTGAAGAATACAATATAATACAATATAGAGCTTAATATTAGTTCCACGTTCCGAATTAATTAAGCGTTTGTTTGCATGGGAAAGTTCCACAGTCACACTATTTGGTCCCTGCTCTCTCTAGAGCACTGGTTCTTAAATGGGGGTTTGCGTACCCCTAAGGGTACTTTGGAGTACTTTTGGGTACTCAAAGAATAATAATAAAAAAAGAACAATCATATAAAATAAAAAACAGGTAACACATTTTTATTCACCCGGAGCGAGTTTCATTTCTAAGAGCCAGACAATAGAAAATCGAGAAAATGGACAAGTGGTTGAAATGTAAATCTGACCACAAAGAGAAGGGAGAATCCGTGAAATAAATTCCATAAACACCACAATGTCGTTGAATATATTTGAATGGGATTCACCTCCACATGATCTAGACCTCCTCTGACATTATACTTACCCAACAGTTGCATGAAGTCCAGACCCATGTTTCTCACCCATGTTTCGTATTTGCACCCTTTTAATGTTCATGTTCACACTGACAAATAGAACGCACATACATTATTTATCTTATTTCTTTCTCCCAAAAAACGTTTGTACCGGTGAAGGGGGTAGTCAGCCGAAAAAACATCTCTGCAGGGGTACACTAGCAGGAATAGTTTCCGAACCACTGCCCTAGAGAATAGGTAGCCGACTCTCTCCTCTCGTACCGGAGCCGGTGAAGTACAAACCAAGCAGAGCAACCCTGCGTCCCCACCTGTCTTATTGCGTGCGAGTGAAAGCCAGATTGTACCCCCGACACAATAGCCCCCCCGCCCGCTGGCGTGTCGCTGGGCGACACCAGGCGATTCACCGTCCCCGTGTTCCTCGCCGAAAGGTCAAGTGTGGCTTTTCTAAAATAAACTTAATTACTTGAACAATATGAGAGGTCCCCTCGGAGATTTACCCAATCTATATGTCAATGAGCCCGGCAGATACGATGGTGGTGGTGGGGATATGAGATGTTGGGGGGGGGGGTTCAACAAGGCGTAAAGCGTGGCTTGTAACACTGTCCGCTCACGCACACGCGATACCTCACCTCTTCCAGTAATTACTGTACGGCTTGCATCCCATTTGAAATTTGATAATTTCCTGTCAGGAATAACCAGAAGTGCCCGATGGTTGATGTTGTGTGTGGCCGTGTGTGTGTGTGTGGCCGTGTGTGTGTGTGTGTGTGTGTGTGTGTGTGTGTGTGTGTGTGAGTGTCTGTGTGTGTGTGTGTGTGAGTGCAGGTGTGTGTGTCTGTGTCTGTGTCTGTGTGTGTGTGGTCCGCCAGGCCCAGCAGCCTTCATTAGCTAGGAGATTGGGTGGAAAGGAGCAAGAGAGAGAGAGAGAGAGAGAGAGAGAGAGAGAGAGAGAGAGAGAGAGCTGGGAGGAAAAGAGAGGGAGAGCGAGAGAGAGAGAGAGAGAGAGAGCTGGAGAGAGAACTGGAGAGAGAGAGAGAGAGAGAGAGAGAGAGAGAGAGAGAGAGAAAGAGAGCGAGAGAGAGTGAGTTAGCTCGGAGGGAGAGCTGTCAGGGAGTGAGAGACAGTTACAAGACAGAGGTGAGGGAGAGAGCTCGGAGAGGAGGTGGGTGAGAGAGAGAGTAACGGGAAGGTGAGAGAGAGAAAGAGTTAAGGAGAGCAGTGGGCGAGAGAGGGGCGAGAGCGAAAGAGGGTCGAGAGAGGGGCGAGAGAGAGAGAGGGTTCACGGGCGAGGGAGAGAGGGAGACCTGAAGGCGTGTGAACCGCGCCAGCCGGCGTGAAGAACAAAAACAACACAACCACGTCCCTGGTGCACGGTTCAAACGGAAAACACGGCGAGGCGCACACCTCTGACACGTCTGAGATCCTCAGGCAGAACACTCAGACCGTGTGTCCATAGCAACGTTACGGCCAAACTACGACCATAAACGCCATGGCCATGTGTGGACACCGACGGGGCCACATCACGGTGCCTGGGAAGGCAGGGCCCCGCGGGGGACTGCAGACAGGAGCTTACCTTCTGTCTCCCGTTCCTGGTCTTCAGCACCTTGGTGTCGGAGACCGTGAGAAGCAGCGAGGGGGAGAGAGTGAAGGCAGGGTGAGGAGAGAGGAACTGAGAGAAAATCGAGACAGAGAGAGGGAGATTGAGGGTGGTGAGAAGGGTGATGGGAGAAGCGGCAGAAGATAGGTCACACGTTTTATTGAGCGACTGGAATAGCATCAACATCATATGCTTCTTCGTCATTGCAATATTCTTTATTTAACCATTAAATGAGACACTTGCTAACGTACTACAGTGAATTCAGATTAAAGTATTAAAGGAGCAGGTAGCGGTGGGGCATATCGCTCTAAGGATGCCTACAAGTTAGGCCTTAGCCACTGGGAATTGAAGCATCACAATGCACTATCCCGTAATATATGCAGATTATTCATACACATGTGATGAAGAATCACGAAGCTAGCAGGGGTACTGCATCGGGATCAGAAGATGCTTGCAGGTTAAGGCTTAGTTGTGGTTCCACGTTAACCACAAGGGCCTGACGTGCGCCTCCCAAAAACTGTAACCTTAGTGTACAGACCACACAGCAGCAGGGGCTGTGATTGGTCTGTTCACTAAAACCCGACCCAACCAACTGCATCGAAGCGTCTGCGTGGTCCTTGCATTGCGTCGACGTGGGACCATAGCTGAGCCTTTAGGCTGCAGCCATCGGGGAGCGAACCGCTGACCTTTCGAGGTTGGGAGCGGAGAGCTCTCTCTAGCCTTAAGTGTGCATAACCCTGTGCCGGCTGACACTGTGGTTCCTGTGTTCCAGGATGAGCGAGCGGTACTCACTGATCGGACACCAAGCTGCTCTTCTGCTGGGGATCTGTCTGCTCACCGTCTGGGAGATGTCTGTGCCGGTAGATGCTTACAGAGGTGAGTACATGGAGACCGCAAACTGTTTAGCAGGGGTTTTAAATATTCAGTTGACCTTTGTGTACCTGTTGGTCAGGGATAGGGATGCAACCGATGTATTTGGCACTAATACATTGCCCGATAACGGTCAAAACACATAATATCGTAGATGGGCCGATATGAACAAACTGTAGGGATTAGGGCTTGGAAACGTCAAAAACAAGAGAGGTGATAAAGCGCTGGAAACTCTTTCATATAGATAAAAGCGATTCCCTTTCTAGATTCACCCAGAGCTGTGTCTTTTGAGATTGAGCTCACCCAATTTACCACAGCACTCTGCACGTCTACAGGGCTGTTGTCTGTGTGTGGCACTTCAAGGACACGGATCCAGGATACATGTTCAATGTTATTTTTTTCGTGTACGTAGGGCTTTTCTTTTGTGCATTTTGTACTTTCAAGTCACGGCTGAAAAACAAGGCGATGAACTCACTGGATAGAAAAGGTTCTCTTCATTTGCCGAAGCGTTTCTGTTTAACGTTAAACTGGCTGGGAAGGTGTAGGTAGAAGGCTTCGCCGGCTGACCCTGGGAGATCAATTATGGCCAGCCAAGTAACCTCGCACGGCCTCCCCCAAGTGCATGCCTCACGTGGGGGTCGGCTGACCACACAGGTCCTTAGGTAATTGGAGGCCGTCGACCTGGCAGCCATTCCTGCGCAACACACGCCCAAAGACAGCACCGGCGACCATTTTATCATTAGTATTAGTTTTATTTGTGTTTTTTTCTTTTTGGGGGACGAGGACGGGGGGGGGTGGGCGGGGATTATTCTCCCGGCCAATTAAAAAAAAGTATGAAACGCGAGAGCGGGTGGAGTTTGATTGGCAGCGAACCCTCCCGCCACCATCCTACCCAACGCAGGGCTCTCATCATTTCAGTCGCCGTGGTAACCAGATCACAATCATCTCGCACACATTCAATTTTCTCTGATAGCCAAAGCAACACACCACCCCCCCTCCCAGCCTAATTTCCCTGGGGGGTTATTTTCTGTTGCTGTAAACCTTTTATCATTCACGGGATGAAACAAACTCGGGAAACACGTCCGCAGCGTAGGGGGAGAAATATATGGGACTCCTCCGCGAGCACGGCTGTTGGCTGTGTGTACGAGTGAGTGCTTTACAGTGCCTCGTCAGGCACTTGTTATTCCTGTCGACGTGCCGCCGATGATTTGAAGAGGCAGTCGGGAGGGAAAAGGGACGCTTCTCAGGTGGTAAGGATGGTCGACGCCCAGCCCAAAGGTTCCGGGTTCAAACCCCCACGGACTACCTGAAGGCATCTTTGAGCACAAATCCAAACTCCTACCTGCTTATTTAGGACAAATGTGTTATTATTAGTAATTCAGCATCCCAAACTTTATCCAAATCACGTTTGATAAAAGTGTATTTCAAATAATTAAATCGGAAATCGAAACACACAGGAGTGCTGTGCTGTCCCTCTCTTTGTTGTCGCCATGTAAACAGTGGACACTGCAGTAGTAGGAAATGCCAAGAGGAGCCATTAGTGGGTGGCCTGGCCCTTGTGTAAAGGCCATAGAGGGAGCAGCCCGCAGCAGACAGGGACAGTGAATGGGAGTCAATGTGTCAACCCTTAGACTGTCGACATAACCTCTTTTGAAACAATGGCCCCAAAACCACCACTGAAATGTTGTGTTCATAATTGGGCGAACCTCAGGCGACAGCAGTGGGGTCTTGATCCCGGACTGGGGTTTGAATTGGACGAGACGAAAAAGCGCTGGTTTACGTTCTCGGTTGTGTGGCGGTCGGTTCAATGGGTTAATGAACGGATGATCTAATGAATGAATGAACCCATTATGGATTGACACAGATATGAATGAATGGATCCGTGTGAATATCAATCCATAACGGCTCCGTGCGCTCTTTGAAACGACCACAACGGAAATGTTCCCCGTAGCATCAGAAGCTCATATTTATTATCCCACCATCTGGAGCTGCCCCACCACGGCCATAATAAACACAGAGATTAATACAGATGGCGGGGAATCTTTCGCTAATTACTAAGTACTGTGCCCCAATGATAATCGATTTGTCTCTGCCCAGGCGACGGCAGCACTTCTGAACTTAATCATCTGGCGTGCCGGGAATAACAAATAACCGGGGAAACGAGTCTCTCCCCGTCGCCGCGTCGCCTTTGAAACTGAACCACACAAACGTGTGCTTTGTACTCCTGGTAATACTGCGTGGAGAATGAGCTGTTTCTTTCCCCAAATACTAATTTAGTTTTCTTTATGTGCCCTGACGGGACAGTGAACAGAGACGAGAGGGAGAAGGGATGGCATATGGCGTTATCCGGGAAGGGAGGGATCGAACACTGGTCGCTATGAGGAATAGGACGAGACGATCTTAAAAAGTATTACAAATCGTAAAAAAAGGTCTGATTCTCCTGCTCCTCCTTCAATCGATCTTAAAAATGGTCTGTTTCTCCTGTTTCTCCAATCTTAAAAAGGTCTGTTCCTCCTTCCTCCTTCCTCTAATCTTAAAAAAGGTCTGATTATCCTTCCACCTTCCTCCAATCTTAAAAAAGGTCTGTCTCTCCTTCCTCCTTCCTCCATTCTTAAAAAAGGTCTATTAATCCTTCCTCCAATCTTAAAAAAGGTCTGTCTCTCCTTCCTCCTTCCTCCATTCTTAAAAAAGGTCTGTCTCTCCTTCCTCCTTCCTCCAATCTTAAAGAAGGTCTGTTTCTCCTGCTCCTCCTTACCTAGCGATGAGTCAGACTGCCAGGCTGACTCAACAAGGGAAACCAACCTTTTTGTATGACATAATATTTATAGTTCTTAGTCACAAACTAAGGAGGAACAGGTGAAACAGCCCTTTTTTGTATGACATAATATTGATAGTTCTTATTCTCTAAATAAGGAGGAACAGGTCGAACAGACCTTTTTGTATGACATAATATTTATAGTTCTTAGTCGCTAAATAAGGAGGAACAGGTTGAACAGCCCTTTTTTGTATGACATAATATTTATAGTTCTTAGTCATGCCCTTCAAACCAAGGGGTTGCCATCATTGTCATGTGGTTGACAACAGGTAGGTCCTCCAGAGGGTTATAATCATTTAAAACTCAGTGTGGATGTCCATTGGACGCTTCCCCAAATAATCTCAACAAAGAACGAATCGAAGCAGGATTTGTGACACTTTGCAGACTCTTTCAAGTTCTTGTTATGAGGAGCATCTTGTGAAGAGTTACTGTATTGGATTGCAGAACTCCTGCTTGATCACTTGCCAATTAGTTGCTACAGTCTGTCTCTCGGGGTGTCCAACTGTCAGGTGGATCCTGTGTGACTGGCTGTCTGTTTCTCTGTCGGTCTTTCCGTCCTTCTACCCGTGTAATGTATGCAACACTGGGTCTAAACGCATGGATTAGCACTCGATTTTTCAGCAAGACTCCTGTGGAGGAGAACCAAATCCTGCTACAGAGATGTTTGGAGACATTCAGAGCGCTCATCCCAAAATAGCAGGATACAGTCCATACAATTCGACATAGATACCCCTTAATACATGGATGTAAACGTAATCCATTACGTAATAATAATAATATATTGATGTGCATGTCTTTTAAATTGCTAAATGGCAGGGATCAGGCAATTCTGAGTATGAAAGGGGATTTGTGAATTACGTAGACCCCTTAATAGTTTTCCTAAAATTTACGCATTATCTGTGTTATATGAAGGCCCAATGATGACACTGACTGAGATGTGTACGTAACGCTGCACATGCCAATTATAGAGGATTTAGTCCAACCCTACACATCGGGGAGTTGACACTGCTTGAGTTTTCCTCTAAAGACATGGCATCGCTTTTTCTGTTGACGTTTAAGTGACACATTTTCACTCAAATGACTGACACCTTATTGATGAAGTGAAGCATCTCTCGTCAAAATAAAAGCGTGAGAGATACAAACAAACACACACACTAGAAAGGAACCTAAATCATTTATACATAATGGAGAGCACACCCCGTCGATAGGATGACAAAACAAATCAAGGATTAATATCACGTCAACGTCTTTCATGTGGAAACTCTTGTCTATCACGAATGGTGGTGCATTTCATTTGGGCTTTTAGAAAGTAAAAGTCACGGCGTAATATTGCTCTGCTCTTGTAGCGAGCACGCTTATATTTCACTCATTAGTCATACCTCTGGGCTTGGGGCTAATTAGTTGAACCAGATGGTTGACTCAAACTACTGGGAGGGACTTTTACTTTGGCGAAACAACCTCTGCTCTACAAAAACGCAGTTCCACAAATCCAGTGAGTCTGTCTACCACAAATATGCCAATTTATTTGTGTTTTTTTTACTGTGTGACCCTAAACAACATCTGGTAATGAGAATGGCTATTACCTCAAGCAAGTTTTCATGTCACGATGTCTTGAATTTATGCATCAATTGAAAACAAAAGTAATAACCATAGCAAAGACTTCCCTGGCAAAAAAAATATAATATGCTAAAAAATAAACAAATGCATGCAACCTTACTATACAGCCCAATGTGTAATATGTATTTAAATGTTATTAAGTCACCGGCTCTGTGCACTGTAAATGCTGCATCAACAGAAGGAAGGGAAGCAGAGCTTTTAATTTGGTGTTTACTACATTACCAATAGCGGTATTCGCAGTGGGGCAGCGCATGGAAATGTCACATGCAATTAAAAGAGAATCTGGCAGCTCAGTCCCTAAATAATTCAGACAAAAGCGCATGATCTGGAAATCGTTCTCCCTCTCTCCTTCCGACTGCTGCGACGCAAACCATTTGCCGGCGACTAATTCCGCCCGTGAGAAGCACTGGAAATGTTATCACCTGCCATTTGTGTAACGTATCCCTTCTTGTGTCGGTGTGCGAGGCCCCGTTGCGTTATTATTCAGACGGAGCAGTAGAAAAGGATAAAGTGAACGGATGGAGAATTAGGAAGCAGCAGGGGATAGAGTAGGAGAGGAGAGTGGGGAAGCTTTCAATCCAATCCCAACTAGATCATCTTGGGTCCTGATTATTGTGTGGTGACTGCTGAGAATGTCTGTCTTTTTTTCTTTGTTTGCCTGAATCCAGGTAGTTTTTTTTTGGACAATATAACCACAGAAAGATTATTATAATTTATTTTTTGTGAGATGAAACTAATCTCAATAACACATCGTTGTCGTATTTCACTCATTTTCTTCTTAGTAGTGACTAAAAAAGTGTAACAGTTATAATCCCAATTCCCAAACTCACCTGTCAACTCGTCAACTTTATACAGAAGTGAACCCACTTAAAAATAACTAACTGCTAATAAAAGTCAAATCACAGCCTCAATCGTAGCTCAAGCTAAGAAGCAGACCCTGTGAGGACTCTGCACTGTTATCTACGGTACGGGGGGCAACTGAATTCACCCGCGACGCTGCTTGTTTGTTTCTTCAAGCAGCGCCGACTGTCAGGACCGGCACGTGCGAGGTGGTGGCGCTGCACCGCTGCTGTAACAAGAACAAGATCGAGGAGCGCTCGCAAACCGTCAAGTGCTCTTGCTTCCCCGGCCAAGTGGCGGGAACCACAAGAGCCGCCCCCTCCTGTGTGGATGGTACGTTCCAACGGCTTTTTTTATTTGTATTTTCTCTGTTGATGGTATGTTCCAACTGCTCTTTTATGTGTATTTTTGTCTGTTGATGGAATGTTCCAACAGCCTTTTGTGTATTTTATGTTGATGGTACGTTCCAACGGCTTTTTTATGTGTATTTTCTCTGTTGATGGTACGTTCCAACTGAATTTACCCACATACTCTCCCTGTCTCTCTTCCTACTATTTTTTCTGTTTATTGTGTTTCTCAGGATTGTTAGAGTTCAATGATTTAAATGTTGAGTATGACACCACATAGCATCAAAATAGTTTGAGATCGTTGTTATTTACAACATAAGGAATGTTAACTATCAATTCCCAGATACTTTAGTTTTTAGCAACCGATTGACTTATGTCGCCTACTGCCGACTTTGAAGTGAGTGTCTCGTAGCATGCTAATACCTCCGGCCGGCAACTCTGCAGCGACAGCCACTTCAATTTGGATTGAAAAGTATGGGGATCTAGCTAAAGTCCAGACCCAATCCCGGCTGACCTATTCCTTGACATTTTGGTATTGACATTCTCTGCAAATTAGAGCGATGTGCCAGTGGCCTCTTTAAAGCACTCCATGGGTGATCACAGAGGGAAAATGAGCAGCACTTAACCTTTTAATTATTCTCTATTTTACCTTGCTGTTAATCTGTGAGAGACAATCTGCCGTCAAGGTGAATCTGCCTCAAAAACAGCTTGTCACACAAAAAGGCAATTAGGACTGCAATGAATTTGAAAACGAAAAAAAAGTGACACTTTTGGTACAAATGTAATCACGCCATCGCAGCTTTAGCCCTCAAAAAGGCCAGTAAACCGAAAATATCTAATAGATTCTAATCTAATAATCTAATAATAATATTTAAAGGACACTTGAATAGAGATTTGTGTACTTTTCATTGTCCTTAACACACTTCAGATTAACAAAGTCTTTGATCTTCCCTCCTCCTCGTCCTCCAAAGGACAGCACTTAAAAAATGTTTGATGGCCTAGTGTACCACTTTAGCCTAATCAGTAGCACAGTTGACATACAATTATTGATTTGTTGGCCGAAGAAGGGGATGTTGAAATGATAGGGAGCCCTTCATGAAAACCTATAATTTTGATAATTTATATCTATTTTTCCGTGTGGAAGTGCCAAGTCATCTGTGACAATCTGTAATCAATATTGTAATATTATGGAAAGTGGAGCTTTGTAACATGCACTAGTTGTTGTTTTTACATTACACACAATCCATGCTTGCTCAAATTTCTCTCTAAAATATTCGGCCCATTTCCTAAAGCGCGTCCTCAATTAAATGAACCGACTAAAAGTGTGAAGTAAATGAAAGCGAAATTCAAAGTAATCGCTGTTACAGTGTGGTTTTGATTTCCATGTTGGTATATTCTACTGACAGTGTTGGCGGTGTGGACAAATAAGAGATTTCTCGTCCTGTCTGCTTTCCCAGCGGGCGCAATTATCTACGCCCTCATCCCCCCACCGTTACCACCACCACCACCACCACCACCACCACCACCACCACCACGCCCACCACCATCAACCTTGCTTACACGTTGAGACACTGACTCTGATTGAAGTGATTAGAACCAGGAAAATGCAACTCAATGTTTTTTGAATTTCCAGAAGTAAGATGCTTTGAAAAGTGAGGGCCGTTCCATCCTGTCCTAAAGTGACGTGGGGTTGTTTTGTGTCTTCTCAGCCTCCATAGTGGAGCAGAAGTGGTGGTGTCAGATGCACCCATGCCTGGACGGAGAGGAGTGCAAGGTCCTCCCTGACTTCAAGGGATGGAGTTGTGCCACGGGGAACAAAATAAAAACCACCAAGGTAAGTTAGGGTAGAGGTCACCCCCCTCCACCCTGCCTCCAAAGTTGCTAATTAGCTTGCAACCAAACAGTTGCTCGCTAATTATCTAGCCACCCAACAGTCAATCTACAGTCATGAGCTAGCCAGCCAACCGACTATCACCCAACTGTCGCTAGTTAACTAGCTAGCCACCCAACAGTCAATCTACAGTCATGAGCTAGCCAGCCAACTGACTATCACACAACTGTCAATAGCTACAGTCGCTAGCAGCATGTTCCCCACTTGTTGGGTTTAATGCAGCGCCACAGTGGGTCCAAGGTCAACACGCTTGAGTCTCTGGTTACTATTATCTTCCCTTCCATTACTTTAAAACGCCTCATGTTTGCAGTCACAGCATGGGCCTCCAGGGACCTATAAACCAGGGGCCGGCATGTCGCCTTGGTGCCGCCAGGCCATTTCGAGCGCCCAAACTGTCCATTTGCTCACCCTGGCCCGGCTTGCTTTTAACGTGGTAACACGATGCCTGCATCCTTCCTGTGTTATGACGACCCCTAGACTTGAGCTCTGCCTCCTTCTGTGTGTGCTTAATTATTAAAGATGTCCTCCTCCTACCTGCCCGGTCTGGGGGCTGGAGCCTCGATGTATTGATCCACAGGGTTTGACAGTAGCCCTGGTGTTTGGCAGTTATTTATTTATTTTAGTGTTTTTCCGTTCTTCATTCGAGCTGGTGTATTGATACATTGATCAACCGTAATGACCTCAGGCAAGTGTTAATTTCGCCCGTGTATGAAATCTAAAACGAGTTTCTTTTTTTTCTGCCCTTGTTCTTCGTCTTAATCTTCCTCATCATGACTCATCGGGGAAGATATCGCCTGACAGAGACCAGCTATGGTAACCATGTGGCGACTCGCAGCACGGTTCAAGGTGATAAATACGTTTGAATTGTTCTACGTTATGAATGATTTTAATATTGTACTTGTCAGGGCTCATTATTTTCATTGGTCACTTAATATAAATACAAGGAAATGGCTTTGTATTCATTATAACAAATGTATGATTAATTAGAATGAGGAATCGTTGAATTGTCACGTATGCCGCAACATTAATGATTGCTGTCAAGTTGACTTATATTATATATATATATATATATATATATATATATATATATATATATATATATATATCAAATGCCCGGTACAAGGAGCAGTACAATCTATACAAACTATCTCTCATCTCACAGATGCACACACTCCCATACCTCATTTACGTTAACAGAGAAAAGCATAAATCAACCTATGGGTCTATGGGTCGAATTTAAAACTAAATTTGTTACATGATACATGGTTTTGAAATTCCAGAGCATGTATCACGTAACATCTTGACTCATATTACGGTAGTTCAAAAACAAACACAATATAGATTTATCCAATCCCACAAAGTTAATGACATGACCTTAAACTAACCAAATACATAAACTCTAAGTTTTAGCTCTGAATTTCGAACAGAAGATTTAAACAGGCATAGGTGACAAAGCACCCAGGTAACACATACAAGAAGATCAGTCAGATTCCCCCTTCGGTAGGGTTATGGTTTCACTGTAGCACCACAGGCAAGTGTCTCTAGAAAAATCCCACTCAGAATTCCCTCCCTTCCTCCCCTTCCTCCCAGTGCTCTCACATGGCATCTCTGCTCTTTGTGTTTCTTCGCAATGAATTATTCTCAAATTAGCACTGCATTAATCACAGTGACAGCTCAGAATGTAAATGACACTGTAAAGCGGAGGGGGCGGAGAAGGTGGGCGCTGTATCAAGGCCCACGCCTTCGGTCTAAATGTATGCAAAGTGGTGCAACAACCTTAATCTGTGTATACCACTGCTTCTTTTATATGATTATAGAGCAGCTCCAATATAAAGTTTGCCGAAGCAGGCTTGAACTGTTTTGCCCGAGAGCGCGCCTGTGTGCGCGTGTGTTGTCTTTGTGTGTTGCTTAATGCAATAGAAGATGATTTATATTTTGTGCCGCCTAGTATTTTTTCCTCCACTCTAGCTCTGTTCTGTTCGGTGTCAAATCTCTCTGCGTGTGAACCAAACCGACGAGCAAGTCCACCGGTTCTGCTGAGCTCTCCTCGCGGCTCACTCTCCGCCAAAGTTCAGTGTTGACGGGTGACAAGTTTCAACTTGATAGCCAGCTGTCCTCATGTCGGTCTGTCAAACCCCCCTAGAGCTAGCTTGGCGAGGCGTTAGGCTAGCTAGAAGAGCGCTCGGGTAGCTAGTGGACGTTGTTGTCGGTGGGCTGTGGGGGGAGGTGTTTGGGGGGCGGGGGGAGTACGCGCCTGCCTCTCTGCTTTTCTACAGATCATGTCGAGCCGAGAAGCTGTCAGTCAGCGAGAGGGAGCTTCAGGACGGGCAATTTAATCTCCGGCAGAGATCCGTGGTGCCTGTCAGCTTTAAACGCGCCGAGAGGGAAACCACCATTTGTGGGATGAGGCTAGCACTTCCCCTCGCCCGTTTATCACAGTGAACAAACAGTGGTAGCTTGTGTAGCATGTTGGCCTTCTTCAGTGTTTTTCCCCTAGTCCTACATGACTTATTGAAATACACAATACTCCCGTATTTATTCAGTGGTAGATGTCCTTCGGTGCAATTCCCCAGTCATGCATTTAAACTACTTTTTGTTGTTTTTGTAAAATGGTCGCTAAAGTTTTTCTTTGTACAGTAATCCTTTCGTCAGCACTTTCCCCCTCAGTTCCTAAGTGCAACAGCAGTGCTTATTCTGTGATTTTATCATAAGTTGAATTAGCATATTTCAAAACTCTCCCATTAAGTTGTCTATTATAACTGTGGACAAACACCCATTTCTTTATTGGAAACTATAGTGTGAGGCATAAGTCCATTTAGTAGCTTTAAATAGAAAAAACTGAATTTAACAATGAGTGCCTTCATAAAATGACAGTGGAAGTAAGCAAAATATTATTGGATAAAAATATATGGGGATGAAATGCAGCAAAAAAAAAAGCCCCACGGTTCAAATTGAATTAGATGTGAGGCACTACAAAAGGAATATAATTATTTTTTTACATCAACACCTCTGTGTGCTTTCCCAAACTTGATTATTTTACCTATTGTTGCTGTACGAGTCATGCTGGAGTCAAGGAGAGTGAACGGCTAGGGTTTTGAGCAGTGCAGCCATACCGACAGAAAGTAATTTGGTTGGTATCTGAGCTTCTTTTGTTTGGCCACCGAAAACCTACCGTTGATTTTCTTTGATTTTCTTTGATTAATCATTTGATTTTCTGTGTGAAAACTGCATTCCAGAAGTGTATCACGACTTTAGTACCACATCGAAATAATAAACTGAAATAAATTGACGATAAAAAAATTGTTGTGTTTTTTCATTTGTGGAAAGAATCGTGTATGCTTCTCATCCGAACGTAATTACTTAGATACGATGCCCAGTCTGTTATTAGTACTTAATTGTTTGTGTAATTAACATGTTCATGGTTGTAGGTTTAAAAATAATTCCTTGGACATAAATGTTCTCTGAATAATTTTTCTTTTATTGTATTGACTAATTTCTATTTTTTTTATTTCTTTAGATGAAATCGAAGGCATCTTCAACAAACGCAGGACTACAGACGGGGGCAAGGACATTTCATCCAATAGAGAGTTTGCTCTCATTTTTGGACTACAGTTACTCCTTATAAAAAAGAACTTTGAATTATTTAACTGAAACCACCAGTCGACGTCTGAGCTGAGCCGGGAAAAAATGGATTAACCCGATACTACACTGATTATTTAGTCGACCGAGGCTTTCCTTTCGAAAGAGCATATAACAATCGCCACTACGGACAATAGGACCTCTTTTAATCCTCTTGTATTGTACTGCTTGTAGTTATATACAATGGTGACTTTTGCCTATATGTTAATTTATAGAGTAATATAGTTCCTTTTTTAAACACACAACCAGGGTGCATAATATAAAAAATGACCTCCATGATGCATTTATCCTTGGTTGGACTGTATGAGATACCACAAACAAAATGAGATTTAGATTCTTTAAAAATGATGAAAATATAATAAGTCACATCTTATCATACATTTGAACTGTATTACTCACAAAGCCCTGTAAGCCTCAATGTTAGTTACAGTTGGATCTCGATCTATAGTCTATTCTCCCAGAGCTATTGATTGATAGAGAGTAAATCATAAATAAACAGATCCTAAGCTTTGGTCGTAATTATTATACATGCCCACAGAAGATATATATACAGTAATTAATTTCAGTAGTGCAATTGTACCACTTTGTAATATACTTGTACACTGTATGGTACAAGGTTCCATGCGCCGACATTTGAGTTTATACAGCTTATACGCTAACCCCAGTTAATTAATCAGTTCCTGCTCATCCTGCCCAATAACTTTGTCATATAATGTCAAAGTTGAGTGTGTAATATGAGTGTGGAGACCAATGCCTTGCTGTAAATTAAATAAAGTTCAGTTAATACTCTCCTCAATATGGGACGGGTAATTGTGGGTTGGGGGGCTTTGGATGTCATTTAAAAATATAGATATATTTTTAGGGACAATTCAAGCTTGTGGTGCTTTTACTTTGTTTTGTTTTTCCTTCCAGTATATATTGCTGTCACTTCCTGTGTCTGTGCGAGTGACATCCTTCTCAAACAATAAAGTATGGTTGTGTATCAAAATGGACTGGCATTCATAGAGTATTGCTGTTGTATGGCTTATGATAATTATTTTGTTTTTCTCAATTTACTATTGAATTCCCTTTGTTTGGCTGACTGAACACTTCAAGGTGAGTTTATGTGTAGCTATACACAGAGGCAATAAAATGTGCTTTACACTATAGCAATATATAGCACAGACAGGGATTACAAAGACAAATAGAAACATAGTCAAAATGCACCCTATAGTTTAAATCTATCTTAGAAATCAGTTAAATATTGAGGTTTAAATGAGATTATAGCTTACAAATTAAGCAGGTTATTATGGCACCACACTGTACAAGTCAGATTTGACCAATGCATCATTATTGGTTAAAGAGGGGAATTTGATAGAGCGAGAGGTTCCAAGACAGGAAAATGACACAGGATCTAATTAAAAAACAAAAAGCTATTCAAGGGCAATAATCAGTGAGGGGTTAAGATTCATCCCCTGATCCTCAGCACGCCATGCAATGACATTTTAGCGGTGGAATATTAATGTTCGGAGGGAGCCTCCTCCCATTCCTCTGGGGTCTGTTCTGTGTTGAGTTTGGGTTGAAACGTGATTCTGCAGCTTCTGAAAGCTAAACTTCTGAAGACATGTACTGCTTTTTGGAGAAGCATAAAGAGTTTGTGTGTGTGTGTGTACGTGTGTGTGTGTAGATGTGTGTGTGTGTGTGTGTGTGTGTGTGTGTGTGTGTGTGTGTGTGCGTGGTTGCGTGCGCATGCGTGTGTGCATGTGGGTTTGTGTGTGTGCATGCGTGTCTGTCTGTCTTCGGTCTGTATGTGTCTGCGTGTGTGCGTGTGTGTTTGTGTGTGTGTGTGAAGAACTCCAATGGACACTGCCTGATGCATAGTTAACTGTAATTTTCTCCCGCCCCACTGCCCCAAACTAGTGAAAGCCCAGGAAAATCTGTAGAAAGTAGACCTTTATATGCACCAAAGATGTGCAGATTTATTTCAAGAGCCCAAAGGGAAATTTAGTCTATTGCCCTGCTGGATATCTCCTTATTAGAAATCCTAGCACTCCTGTCATAAAGGGATGTGGCTATACATAATACCGTTATTCCATTAAGAGCCTAAATTATCGTTACAGGAGAGAAGGGGAAAAAGAGGTAAAATTACAGTTCAGGTCTGGCTTTTTCCTGCCCATTTTATCTCCCTCCCGGTATCTCTCAAGTTTGAACGTTCCTCTTCTGGGAAATTACGGTGGAGCAGCTGGAGTTAGGCCGAGTTTGAGGACATGGCATGCGCTATTCTCTGTCATCCTTGCAACTCATTTATCCATCTCATTTATCTATCTGTCCGTCCGTCTGTCATTCCACCCATTCCCTATCTGAAGTATCTCCGTTCATTTATCCATCTAATTTATCTATCTGTCCGTCCGTCTGTCCTTCAATCCATTCCCTATCTGAAGTATCCCCATTCATTTATCCATCTAATTTATCCATCTGTCCTTCCGTCCTTCAGTCCTCTCATCCTCTATCTACATTATCTCCATTCATTTGTCTATCATAGATCTATCTGTCTGTCTGTATGTCTGTAAGTCTGACCATCTATCCTCTAATTCTCTATCTAAATTATCTCCATTCATTTGTCTATGATAGATCTATCTGTCTGTCTGTAAGTCCATCTTCTTTGTACATTATCTCCATCCATCTATCATCAATCTATCCTCTTTCTAAATAATCTCATCCACCTATCATCAATCTATCCTCTTTATACAGTATTTCATCCATCTATCATCAATCTATCCTCTTTGTACAGTATCTCATCCATCTATCATCAATCTATCCTCTTTGTACAGTATCTCATCCATCTATCATCAATCTATCCTCTTTGTACAGTATCTCATCCATCTGGCATCAATCTATCCTCTTTTTACAGTATCTCATCCATCTGGCATCAATCTATCCTCTTTGTACAGTATCTCATCCATCTGTCCATCATTCTATCCTCTTTCTAAAGTACCTTTGTCCCTCAATCCAGTCTCAGATGGTTTGTTAATGCAGACAATGTGTTAATGGTGCTGCGTCTTCACAACCAGAAGACTCCACACCCAGGAAAGGTGTGGAGTCTTCTGAGTCAACATAATGATTGGGGTCATTTAACACAATTCAGCGGATATAGTACAATAACTATTTTAATGGACCTTATTATAACCATTTGAAAATCTCATGACTGAATGTAGTAAATTAATCTATCCTGCTAATCATCACACACCCACCCATTTTCCCGTAATTAGTCGGTTGGACTTGTTATTTCTCACTATTTTTTTCCTTCCTTCCTTTTCATGTTGTTTTGACTTGCTTGTTAATACCATGTGTCTTCATGATTTAACCACAGAATCATGCTATCATTATTATTATTTTAATACATTTAATATGGGACAATAGATGACGCAGATTCACGTCAGGTTGACATCATTCCATCCCATGTATAGACACACATTAAAAACATTGTGAAATGGCCAATGTGGTGATAATGAGCAGGAGACAATATTAATACATGTTATTGATATACACGTTTGGGAACCCTTTCCAGAGTTTGTGTTTTAAAGTCAAACATTGTGCGTCACATTTTTTGCACACGTCACCGTGATATCAACTCAGTAATAAATATAGCTGAGCTGACAGGATGGTCACAGCAAAACAAACCACTGGTCTGCTCTCAGAAAAGTTTCCCTCAGACTCATTATTACCATAGTCTAAGAGGTAAAAGCAGAATGCAAAGAGACATACCTGTCATGAGACATCAACACAGTGATGCGTGGGGAGTCGGCGCCATGTTCACAGCCACACAAATCATTGGTCTATAAAAATAAAACAAGATGTAATTTTCCCCCTCTCGAAATACACAATACTCATAAGACAGCAGGCACGAATCCAACACACATCAGGTAAATGATGATACAAAACGAATGACAATGCAACAGCATTTTCATTGCTCTATATTATGTATACATGTACATTAAGGAGATATATAGCATAGGAAGATATAATAAAATCATATATATATTATATATTTTAAATATATCGTTTTCATTTACATGGAAACCGAACCTAACTTGCATTAGCTAGCTAGCACATCTTGCAGCACGTGACCACACTAATTAACATAAAAATGTAATATCTTGAAAATATAAACATGTTGATGAAAAGGGTAATTTATCGAAAGTTGTAATTCATCATTACATGGGAAACATTTTATTTAATTTTTTCACAACAGTACAATATATGCTACAGACCTGCTGTCAAACGTGAAGAAGTCATTGTCAGATTTAAAATCATAATTATATCTCAGTTTGAATTCCACAAATTAATAAAACTATACTGACTTTGTTCACCACCCTTTTGAAACTGAAATATTTAGTCCCAAAACTCCCTTGTAACAAGTGACGGATAATTGACTTGTTAATACTCACCCTTTTACACACAGTGTCAAAACCAATTACACTTTAATAACATGACGGGCAGCCCAGGCAAGCAATGATAATAATAACCCCCCCAGAACAAAATGAAACCTCCGCCCACGCAATGTCAATTCCCACGAAACGCCTCGGAGCGACGGCATTGGCGGTTGCTATGACAACACGGGTGTGGAGACCGGAGGAGCCCGGTTAGACTTAAGTTATCATCCCAAACAAACCTTTTGAACGAGTGGTGCTGCCGGCGCAGGCGTCGATGTCACCGCGGCAACCACGCGCCAATAAGCAACGTGTGGCTCTCCCGCCAACGGCTTAAATATGTGATCCCACACCTGTTGCGAACTCACGACCAACGGCGCACACACAAACACACTTTTTTCCGGCGGTGGGTTGTAACGTTAACGTTACTGCAATACACTCAGTCTCGAGAACTGCTTAACGATTATTATTACGATGCGAGTGTGCGCGAGGAATCGATTGCCGGCGCGGCGGAGGGGAAGGCGCGTGCGGCGGAATGTGCTCCATTGCGCTTGACAGAAAAACAAAATGGAAGACTGGATCTCTTAATTAGCTGCGCGATGGATCACGGTTGACCCGCTTTCTCCCCAGTCTGTGAAACATACCTCATAAAGCCTGCGTGTGTGTGTACGTGTGTCTGGGTCTGTGTGTCTCTATACGTGTGTGTGTGTGCGTTTGTCTCTGTACCTGTGTATGTGTGTCTCTACGTGTGTGTGTGTGTGTGTGTGTGTACGTGTGTGTCTGTGTCTCTACCTCTGTTTGTGTCGCTGTATGTGTCTGTGTGTGTCTGTACGTGTGTGTCTCCCTGTGTGTGTCTGTACGGGTGTATGTGTGTGTGTCTCTGCGTGTGTTTGTGTGTGTCTCTACTTGTGTGTGTCTCTGTACGTGTGTGTCTCTACCTGTGTGTGTGCGTGTGTGTGTCTCTGTACGTGTGTGTCTCCCTGTGTGTGTCTGTACGGGTGTGTTTGTGTGTCTCTACATGTGTTTGTGTGTGTCTCCACGTGTTTATGTGTGTCTCCACGTGTGTGTGTCTCTATGTGTGTGTGTCTCTGTACGTGTTTGTGTGTCTCTGTATGTGTGTGTGTCTCTTTACGTGTGTGCGTGCCTGTTACCCGTTGCGATCACCATGACATCCTGACACTAGTCGAAGGCCCATGAGAAGAGCTTTAGCAGCTGTGGTGCACAGTGCACACATACAGAGAGATAGTGGTTAGGGTGTTCGAGCTAAAACGTTACTGTCTACTCTGCAGCCTTGGGCAAGATGCCTATAGATCTCCTACCTGCTCATTGATAACATGAATCTGATTTCACTTTAGGTTGTGGTGGATGAAAGCTGACTTTTTCTATTGGAAGTATCTCTCCACACCAAAGTATCTACGGTAGTACAAATAGTGAATGCATACCTCCATACCATTCCAGCCTCGACTTCAACACCAGGACTGTCGTACTCCATTAAAGGTGTTTTTTTGCGTTACCAAGGGCTGATGACAATCGATTTCTCCGAGTGGTTTTTGTCCTCGGCGTTCTGTCGCACAACACAGGGACCTTGGAAAGAAGTATTGGTCTCTGGAGCATGATTTTGGCGCCGTTGCTCAAAGGCACTTAGGCTGAGTTGGGTGGCAGTTGTATGACACAACTAGAGTGCACAGCTGAGTACACAAGACAAGGGACAACAGTGTCGTCCCACAGCTGGAAGTCAAACAGAACACAACACAAGAAATTAACTGGAATTGAAAGCCCACTCAATCCCAATCTGGCAACCTGTATGGTTTCACTTCCTACAGTCCATCTACCTGATGGGCCTATCCCACCAGAACTACCAGGATCACCGTTTGGATTTTGAACTTGCAGCACATACATTTACATTTAGGGCATTTAGCAGATGATTTTATCCAGAGCAATGTTTATAGAACCAAGTGCTAAGCACTTATAATCGGTAGGTTAACCCGTTCCCCGTATACAAAAAATATAGATAGGATAAGAGCACTTCATTCAAGAGCTCACACTGAAAACCAACCCATGGTCGAACAACATGGAGAATGAAGCTCTTGAATAAGGCCCCATAGTCTTTGTAACCCGAGGTTGTCTGGCTGAAGGTTTGTCATCGATGTGTCGCAAAAGGGCAGAGGAACAAGTCGGCTTCTTGTGGCCTCCATGGGAGTCCACCGAGGATGGAAAGGAGCAGCTCTGAGTGGGTTTCATGGGGAATTGCTTCATAATTGCTCTATTAGTTATTGATGCCAGGACAAGCGTGGCGGTTTAATTTCTAATTCAAAACCTTGTTAAAGAGTTGGATAATAACGCAACCAGGGCTGATGTGCCAGAGACCAAAAAAGAAAAAAATACGAGGTCTGCAATTTCTTACAACTCAAAGTCAATCGCGGTCAATACTTGACAGGAAATGTATTTTCTCAAGCTCTTGTACTAATGTGGGTGAAAATCATTTGAATTGCAGGCTCTAAATTAAGATGCTCCCAAAAGTGCTCGATGGAACAAAACCGCGACGCGCCACGAATTAGCATCTTATTAGCATGAGATAACCGTTAGCATCAAGCTGCTTCTCTGTCACACTTAAATACAATTTTACCAAAACAAATTCACCCCTTCAGAAAAATCGAAAAAAAAAAAAGGGGCTCCCGGTGGATTTTCGTTTCCTCAGATGTATCTGAATAGAATCAAAGGAACACGCAGATACCAGAGGAACACAGATGCATCCTCCAAGAATGAATAATCTTTATGGGTTACGACGAGGCAAGAAAAAACCCATTCCGTTCGTCAAAGCTGTCTTTCATTGTCAGCGCTGAGTGACACGGTGTCGTCTATTATCATGCTAATGTTGCGCCTAATTTCCTCAGCAATGGCGATGGAAGATTAGCTCCCAAAGTGAACATTACATCCCCGAGGCTGCAAAGGAAAACAAATGGTTAGCGGTGGGCGCTATTAGCGCGCTGGGGGTGCTCTCCGCCTACACCTGTCCGTCCCAGTCCAGCCAAGCAGAGAGGGCCGGCGCGTCCGCACGACCGTGTCGCTAATAGCCATTTGCACCAACCATTGTGTGTGTATTGTGCGACCATTGTGTTATGTGTTTCATTGTCCGGGTCGTCCCGTCGAGCTCGTCGTTGTCGCCAGCGACAATAGCCGCGAGACGCACAATGTGCCGCTGAGCGTCGACAATCACCACAGAGCGCCACAAGTGATAGAATAACGGGTTTTTTTTTCTTGAAAAGCGAGTCATTTTAATAACTGTCAGATTTCTTTATTTCTCGCGGCGCAGCAGAGCGTGCAGGGGGTTGGGAGGTAGCGATGAGGCTGGTGCCTTTGTCGGGTTTGTCATCTTTGTTGTTTTTCACCGACATCGGCTTTATCTGCCTCATGAGAATATTGTGTCTCTGTACGAGACACGCCCCCGCATCCCCCCGCCAGGGTCACTCCTATCCCCTCGTATTCCGCCTTTATTGCGAACCAATTTCATCACCTTTTGAACTCGCCCAGATGGCCGGGAAATTATTATTATTACGCTTCACTGCATCAGGCAAAATATACCCGTGTACGGATGCGTGTATGTTTATATGTGTTTATGTGTATGCACGTATGTATGTGTCTGTGTGTGTATGTGTATGCATGTATGGTTATAGGTGTGTTTATGTGCATGCATGTATGTATGTGTGTTTATGTGTATGCATGCATGCACGTGTGTTTACCTGTATGCATGTATGTATGAATGTGTGTATACGTATATGTATGTATGTATGTATGTATGTATGTATGCATGTATGTATGTGTGTATATATGCATGCATGTACGTATGTACAAAGTACGCCCGCACATACGTATTGAAGACACCGTGGCTCTCGTGTGAAGTCATCCAGGCACCGCAGGCTGCAGACACGTGGCCCCCGTGTCATGTTCGTTCCGGGGTCCTGCGCGGGTTTGGCTGCAGGCACGGAGGCCTGGGCTTCATCTGAGAGCTGCCTTTTATAAGATAAACCCTCCACTGACAGTGACCCCAGATGAAAGAGCGAGACGCAAAGCCTAGCGAGGGTTCACCGCGAGTTCTCCAGTGGATCCAGATCCACCACTCTCTCCCACACCCACCCCCTTCCTCTAGCCCACCGCCCCACCACCGGAGCTGCTGTGGTGAGAGGGGGGGTGAGGGTTGGGGGGGGATGGAGGTCACCGAAGGGTGGCGGGTGTTAGCGTAAACTGGCACGTACGGCGAGAGCGCCAGTCTCAGACGAGCAAAGTTTCCTAGCGTTAGCGTTCGTTGCAACTTTCGCCTCCCCCCCCCCCCCCCCCCCCCCCCCCCCCTAGAAGCCAGGGTTTATTTAGGTGGAGGAAGGGGGAGATGGGGGAGGCGAGGAGGGGGAGGCAGGGATTGACGGGTCTAATCCCGCAGACGATCCCTCCGTCTCAATCGGGCTCTGCCCCGTTCCTTTTGTTCTTTCAACCCCTCCACCTCCTCCTCCCAGCTCCCCGGCACCTCCTCCTCCTCCTCCTCCTCCTCTGTCACGTCTTCATCAACGTGCCCCGGGCTCCGTGCTGCAGGACGAGGTGGGGGTGAGAGGCGGCCCTCACAGAGCTGATCTGCGTGGAGACGCCGCGGCTAAACTTCCTCTGCGGAGGAAGGCCTCGCCTCGGCCGAGTTCTCTCCGAAGAGTTGGTTTCAGCGACGTGGCCGTCAAATCTTGGGAGCACAAAAGCTGGATGTTTTTGTTCCTGCAACAGATGATAGGACAACACGCACACTACACAGAACAAGGCATGTTAATACTGTTTACAAAACAGGTTACGTCTGGATCGCGTGCGAACGCTGGTATCGCTACATCCCCGGCTTACTCCTATGAATCCTCAGATGCACTGTGGTGAGATGGTCCTGCGAGAGATGTCTAAATAAATTATCCGCTGCTGAGCTGCGCACACTTTCTCAATCCGTCCTGTTCGATTGAATTCACTTGATCCTCCGATGCTAAATTTCCCAACAGGAATAATAATACAGTACAGCACCAAATGGAATGTACCAACACTGAACTGGTAATGACATCACCGCTGCAATTCAACACGAGGAGAACAATTCGTTCATGCAGAAATAAGAAATACATTGTGCGTAGGTGGATATTTGTGGTCACATGGTGCAATGCGCATCACGGGCGGCTGTGGCTCAGGCGGTAAAGGGGTTGACTGGTAACCGGAAGGTTGCTAGTTCGATCCCCGGCTCCTCCTAGCTGAGTGTCGAGGTGTCCCTGAACAAGACACCTGGCGCAAACTGCTCCCAACAAGCTGTCTCCTGTCGCCCTGCATGGCTGACACCGCTGTCGGTGTGTGAATGTGTGCATGAATGGGTGAATGTTAAGCAAAATTGCAAAGTGCTTTGAGTGGCCACTGGTTAGAAAAAGCGCTGTATAAATGCATCCATTACCATTCGTTATTCACAGTGTATTGGTCATACTGTCGTACTTCCAGTTAAAATGTACTGGGTTTGATCCCAAGTGAATGTTATCTGAAACCAGCTTCTTAATTACATGTGTCTATTAGTGTCTGTTACAGGGAAGCAGACACCCACTGACGGAATCAAAGACCAGTAGCGACGGTAGCATCAGTAGCGCAAAGTTGAACTGTCCTTCAATTGGCCCATCTGTCTGTCTCTCTGCCAGCCTGTGTGTGTGTGTGTGTGTGTGTGTGTGTCAGTTAGCGCGCTGTCTGTCCAGTTTGTTTTCCCAACATCAGAGGAAGGCTGGAATATTTTTTTTCTAAGATTGCAGGACTTCCATCTATTCTGACTCAGTGCTGAGATGTTGTCCATTGTTGGATTTGACACATGCTGAAGAGTTGACTGAAATGAAATGTTGCTGGAATACACCTAACTCTGTAGAACTTTCACTCACTCACACTCACACTCACACACACACACACACACACACGCACACATACACACACACGCAAACAGACATGGACATGCCCACACACACGCACGCACGCACGGACACACACGGACACATAGAAGCACACACATTCGCACAGACACACACACATATACAACAGACACACATACACACACACCAAGAGAAAAATCCAAAGATTCCCTCCTTCCTGGGTTTGCGGTCTCGTTGCTCGTTTCTCGTGCCGATGCTATCTGAAACAGCAGATGCCAGGGTAAATTGAGAAGCTCCCTCATCTGGCCCAGCCTCCCTCTGCAGTGCAATCCACCGTGGACCCCGCGCAGGCCAGAAATCCACCCTCCACAGTACTTAAGAGTACACAGCAGAGGAGATACCAGGAAGAAATTAAGTCGGTCCTCCTTCGTTTGGCTCAGGGGAGCACTGCAAAACTGGCTTCCCTGCAGAGAGAGAGAGACAGAGAGAGAGAGAGAGCGAGGGAGAGATGAGAGAGAGAGCGAGAGACAGAGAGAGAGAGAGAGAGAGAGAGAGAGAGAGACAGAGAGTGAGAGACAGACAGAGAGAGACAGAGATATGGAGAGAGAGAGAGCAAGAGACAGATGAGAAAGAGAGAGAGAGAGAGAGGCAGAGACCAAGAGAAAGCGACAAAGAGAGAGAGAGAGAAAGAGAGAGGGAGAGAGAGAGAGAGGGAGAGAGACCAAGAGATAGAGAGAGAGGGGGAGAGAGAGAGAGAGAGGGAGAGAGGAAGAGAGAGAGGGAGAGAGAGAGGCAGAGACAGAGCGGCGAGCGTCACACCTCTGATGGAATGGTTTCCACAGCAGTGTTTGCTGCGTGAAATCTGTGCAATCACCAACCAGACACAGCAGACACACCAGCCTCCCCGGCAGCCAAGCGCACAGATGGCCCTGCTTTATGGGGTTGTGTGTGTGTGTGTGTGTGCACGTGCGTGTGTGTCTGCGTGTGTGTGTCTGTGTGTGTGTCCATGTGTGTGTGTGTGTATGTCTGTGTGTGTGTGTGTGTGTGTGTGAATGTTGTGTGTCCGTGTGTATGTGTGTGTGTGTGTGTGTGTGCGTGTGTATGTGTGTGTACGTGCATGTGGGGGTGTGTGTGTGTGTGGGGGGGGGGGTAAGCTTGCTGTCTCCAAACCCCAAGTGTCTCCCAGTTACAGCACGGTAGAGAGGGGTCCCAGAAACAGTGTGGGAGCCTGAGGCCTAATGTAAAGATTGCTGATAGAAAAACAAGTGTTTTCTATCTGAGAAGACCATGAAAACATAGGTTGTCTGCTCCCCCCCGCCCCCTCCGTCAGTCTTATTGACGTTCCCTGTGTCTCCGGGACATGCATCTTGCCAGTTTGTATGCCCTACAAACTGCCGGTTTCCCTTTCAATCATCACACCTTCACAGAGCCACTGCACTGCATTGTGGGAAGGTGACGATAGATCCTGCTGTCTTCCACGAGGAACACGGTGGAACATCGCTGAACCTCATCTAACACATCTTATTATGAATATCTGTTGTTCTGTGCACATCTGCGATACTAAAACCCATTGACCAAACGTGGATTTTAGATGCATGTCACTGAGTATTGAACAGGTTGTGGGTTCGGGCGTCTTGCTTAAGGGCGCCTACTACATGTAGTTGGCAGGAGAGAGAGATGTAGAGAGAGAGGGAGAGAGAGAGAGAGAGAGAGAGAGAGAGAGACAGAAAGTGTTACATTTTATAGGTAAATCATAACCATAAAATGTACCATACAAAAATCTAGATAGAGTCAGGGAGAATAAATAATAACCACCAAATGAGAGACAAACATAAAGTAGAGAGAGAGAGAGAACAGTGGGACATAGAGTGAGAAGGAGAAAGAGAGAGAGAGAGAGAGAGAGAAAGAGCGAGAGAGAGAGAGAGAGAGAAAGAGCGAGAGAGAGAGAGACAGAAAGGGGCTTTGATGTTTAAAGTTAAATCATAACCCCCAAATCAGGAGAGCAAGAGAGTGGGAGAGAAAGAGTGAGAGATTGAGAGAGTGGGTGGAAGAAAGAGAAAGAGAGGGAAGAAGGTAAGAGCGCAAGAGAGAGAGAGAGAGAGAGAGAGAGAGAGAGAGAGAGAGAGAGAGAGAGAGAGAGAGAGAGAGAGGGGGAGAGAATGCTAGAGAGAATCCTGCAGGTGTTTGTGTTATTTGGCTCCCCAGGGTTGATCTGGTTCAGAGAGGAGTCGGCGGAGTGTTTCTATGCCGACAAGGATACCTCTCCTCCCCTCCACCCAGTGCGAAGAGGCTCTGGTACCCGACGGAGGTTCCCTGCGGTAAGGCTTTCTGATCCAGCTGCTGTTGCTGTGTGTTCGCTTTATATGCACCTCTTAATTAAACAATCCACAAGTGCTGAGCATTCTCTCACTCTCTCCCCTACCCTCTCCATCTCTCTTTCTCCTTCCCTCTCCATCTCTCTTTCTCCTTCCCTCTCCATCTCTCCTTCCCTCCCTCTCTCTCTCCCTCTCTCCTTCCCTCTCTATCTCCCTCGCCCTCCCTCTCTCTCTCGCTCTTCTTCCCTCTCCATCTCTCTCTTTCTTTCTCTCTCTCTCACACACACACTAGTGCAACTCAGAGGACCCAGCAAAGGGAAGGTATTTTAAGCAAGGTGAATAGCTAATCGTTCCAGGATGTGTCACCTCGATGGATCCATTATGTCGGAACAAACTGTCGATAGTTTTCATTCATGTTCTATTGTTTCAGTGCACTAGCATTGTCACACTGCGCGACGCCTGCCTTTAGCCTAAAATATTCAAGATGATGTATGTCCCACCTTCTGCCTAATATAACTGCGTCTAATGTTAGCTTTGATGACCCCGACGGATGAAGTGTTCAAACGCCCCTGTAGTTCGAATGGGGAGCTGAGTTCCCGGCCATCGCTTCTTCGCTTGTTTTATACAAATGCGTTTCAGGCTCACAGCAAACAGCATGAGCTGCACATTTTTAATTACTCTCTCTGCTGTAATTCATCAGTACACAACCCATCGACCCAGCGCTCGTGTCCTCACCAGGATTCACCAGGCCTTGAATTCTGGGAAATCCTGACTGGTTACCAGAAGGTCTGAGTAACCCTGAGTAAAGCTGAATGCTTCAATAAGGCCGGTCGGAGGCCATTGAACACATTTTCCCGTGCAGCGTGAGAAGAACGACGTTGAGGAGTGTTAGCTTTAGGTGAATCAATATTGATGTTGTGATGTTGTCATGAACAGGGCTTTGGGCGTTTCTATATTTATTACGCTATATTTCCAATTTAGGAGATCCGCGACTTCTGGGGAAATGGTGTGTTTCGTTGTTAAAAAAATTGTTTTGACGACCTTCGTGCAACTTGACAAATAAATCTTCGCTCCTGATTCATTCCCGAACACATGCTCCGTCGACGCCAACAACAGCAACAACAGCAACTACAGCAACCCTGTATCCATAAAGCCATCGATTTGTGTCCCTCAGTCAACACCGTCACAAGACGCCACGACTACCCGCAAACTTGCTGCCTTGGAACCCAAAAGAGGACAAAGGAATAAGACTTTCACAGCCCCCCACTTCCACCTTCACCCCCACCACCTCAACCACCTCAACCACCTCCACCTGCCTCCAAAGAAAGCACTCAGGCCACTCTATAGCTGTTGACTTGCATCCAATCAATTAAGGGATGGCTTAATTGATTTGCGACGGTAGTCACTGGGGCAAGGTGGACCGTTTGATGTTTTAATAAATGTTTTTTAAAGCAGAAGCGGGCGGATCGATGAGGCGCTGCCTTGATTATCGCACGCGTCTGGAGAACAGTGACCACGCAGACAGAGACGTGTTAAGTGCGGTAATTGGGATGTCTTCTCGGCTGTCTTCTCTTCAAAAGGCCCTTCAAGCGATTTACAATTAATTTTATTCTTCACCTCTCGCCCTAATTCCAGGAACACCGTTTCAGATTATACGAATAAGAATAACCAATGAGCAGAGGTCAATGCGTATAAGGGCTCGCTGTTAATTGACTTAATGAATTGATTAATTGAATATGTCTTTTTGTTAATTGATATCCAACTCGTTGAGTCAAGCAGGCATAGAGCGTGGTTCAGCTGAGTGTGTAGGCCCAATATATATACGTCATGTTTAGTGTGGGAGAGGATAATGAAGCTCACAGGGAAGCTGACATGCTGATGGCATGATACTAATTATTAAGACGCCAGGTTTATTATACCATAAACAATATTCAACAGAAATGACGGAAAAGGTTTCCCTATGTTAACTAGTCCATCACAAGGTTGAAAATTGTACTTTTCTGCAGCATACGCCGTGGGCTGTGAGTGCGTGTTGTAGTTTTCATGCCTATTTGTGTCTGGTTTTATTTGGTGTAAAATAACATGTTGCATTAGCAAAATGCAAATAAACCAAGGGACCGTGACCTGAAATAAATGCTATTCAAAATGTCTTTACATTTTTAATGATTCTTGGGGACTTCCTGTTGAGCCTAAGAACTTCCTGCTCGTTAACCACGGATAAAAAAAAAGGGCTTTCTTCGGATAAGAGACTCCAGCGACTTTACCGAGAGTCAACAGAATCCGTACCTCGCCAACTGTAGCCGAGGGAAGTTGGCAAACTGCGCCGGGGAAGGATTTAAAAAAGTGTAACATTTAGTAATTTGGGTTAGCCTTAGCCAGTTAAAGGCTCTCTGGCACGGAGCGCTTGGCAGCGCCTCGGGGGACCTGCTCAGAGTAGGGCATTCGTCACACACGCTTGACGCCTGCAGGCCCCCCAAGTGTCCCCCGGCCGGAATCAGGCCAAATCCAGACCCTCTCCGGACTCAGACGGCCGGTCTGGGGAACACCTGCCAGCCCCCAATGGGGGGGGGGGGGGGGGGGTGTTGATCCCAGCCGCACCCCCACACTGTGGCCTAGGGCTTTGGGTAACATTCACGGAGGTGGAGGTGATGAAAGGGGAGCAACCCCCCCCCCCGTGATGTTGTTGTTTTGTTGCATTTCACTAACTCGTTTTTATTACCCACTATGCATCAGTACCGACTCGAGACGTATTCCGATGTTTTTGTTGTTTTCCCTGACCCTTGAAACCGCAGATTTTGGTTGTGATTATGATGCATGAAGCATAGTTCTTTAACAGTAAATAGTGAAGCATGATAGTTCTAACGACCACTATTGAGGCGCTCATTAAATCCAAACACAAATTTTTTTTCCACAGACAGAGATCACAGGTAGAGAAATCAAACGTGATCAAAAATAATATATGCAAGATAAATAAACAATGAGAGCAAGCGAAGACAAAAAAACAGAGAGAGAGACCTTGACCGGACTTGACTTAGCGTCAAACAACGACGACGACAACAACAACAACAACAACAACAGCAGCAAAAGCCAATTGGACGTTGTGTTGTGTTGCCCGGGCGACAGGGCGCTCAGGTCCGTGCCCATGTGAGCTCCAGAGACCCCAGGGACGCGCCCGGGTCTGGGAGACGGCTAAGCTCCTTGTTTTTCGCTCTGGTGTGCCGTTGCGGACCCTCCCTGCACGGCGCTGTCTCAGCGAGTCTGCCTCACGGAGGCGCTGGGTGGAAGGAGTAGAAGGAGAGGGAGGGTGGGAGGGGAGGGAGGGAGGGAGGGGTGAGACGAGGACAGGTGGAATTTAAAGATTAGCCCCGACGTCGGGTAAACGGGGGTTACGTCGAGTTTGTCTGTGAGCGAAAGTCGCTCACGAAGCGGAGCGCGGCGGCAGGAAAACGCAGCCGGCAAATTAATTGCTTTTAAGTGAACGAGAAACTTTGTGTTGGGGGTTTGCAATACGCTGCCGGAGCGTCTCTCTTCCGTACCGACGGGTCTTAATGGACGAGATAACCGCTGATTCAATAAATACGTCTGGCGGGCGGGCGGCGGTGTAGCGTGCGGCACGGCGGCGGCTGGACGCTCGAGGAAGCGGCGGTGATACTCTAACAATAATAGAAAACACAAACGTTAGCACGCTGCGTCGTTGGCACTGGGAGCAGACAAATTAGATTGTGAGTATTAGCAGAGAGCTAATTCAGCCGCAACCCCCCCCCCCCCCCCCCCCCGGGCCCTCACGTCCCCTGAGCGATGGAGTCTCATGCTGGGGTAGTCGGTCTGCGGCTGTACCCGTCCACCACGGCCGTACTGGTGTGGAGAGCCAAGGCAGAGTTCTGACGGGCAAAGCTGCCTCACAAACACAGCAATGAGAGAACAGTTCACGCTGAGATGTGTCATGTATGTGTGTGTGTGTGTGTGTGTGTGTGATTTTGTGTGTGTGTTTGTGTGTCTGCACGTGCATGCGTCTATTCGTGTGTGTGCGTTGGTGTGTGTGTGTGTGTGTGTGTGTGTGTGCACGCGTGTGCATGTGTCTGCGCACACATGTGCGCGCGTGTATTTGTGTGCGTGTGTGTGCTTGCGCGCATGTGCGTGTGTGTGTGTGGGGAGGGTCTTTGGCGGCGGCCGCCGGCGAGGAGGGAAAGCGCGACGTTTCACACCAGCGACATCATCCCTCCGACCATACCCCAATTCCCCCCCCCCCCCCCCCCCCCCCTCCTCCCCCCCCCCCCCCCCCCCGAATACCCGCCCGCCCGCCCCCCACCCACCCACTCCCCGCACTGCAGGAGCCGTTAGCCGGTGGCGGCCGCAGCGATTAGCCCGTCACTTTGGCCGTTTCTGGAGCAGAACTAATCAGGATGGAGGAGCGGCACCCTGCCCGCCCCCCCCGTCCCATCCCTGCCCCCCGTCCCTGTCGGAGCGTGACCGGCGCTATGCAAGAGTATGAAACCATGCACGGCCAAATTGGATTGGATTTTTTTTGACTAAATCTCACTCACTGGCATCGTGTTGTCGGCTTATCTGCCCTGGTAGTGCTAGGCTACGCTAACGCTGCTAATAGGATCCATTCTCCTCCTCTCGGATGCCGATTTTGGTTTTTTATCATTTTATTAAAAGGGGTTTCGGGTCGGGCGACAAGCGAGGAGATTTGTTGGGTTTTTAAACCCGTTTTTTTTTACTGATATGTGTTTGTGATGAACGTAGTGTGTCGGTTGGCCCGTGAACCGCTGGCCAAAGGGAAATAATTTGAGTGAAGTTGATAAGGAACACATTGAAATCTTAGCCTAGTTATCTTTGTTGTATACGGGAAATGGGTTTACCTACCGATTGTTAGTGCTTGGTACTAAGTTATATGAACATCCTTACTGTACCGACAGCGATATATTTTTATTCTTCCTTCTTCTGAGAAATGTACTTATTGTAAGTCGTTTTGGATAAAAGCGTCCGCTGAATGCCCTAAATGTTAATAGATGTGAAGGGAACTTTGATTCATTAAAAGGAGGGGGGGGTCGTTAGTGGAGTAATTATGTGTTTCATCGTGATGTCAAACAGGTGGATTTTAAGGGTATTTCAGCTTTCTGAGGGACGGCAGGCTCACCTGCAAGGCAACAGTTCAATCTTTGATGTCGCTCAAAGCACAAAAACGTTTTTCACTTACCCGTGGAGCCCGGTAGCACTTTTTTATTTCATAATATGCAAAAACATTTTTCCTTTGAAAATTAATTCAACCACCAGATTTTTTTTAATATAAAAATATAGGACCATTAAATATTAACAGTATTTTTTTAATATTTTAGTGCAAATAATGGGGGCTTTTGACCTCTGTATTCAAATTTTAATCATTATATGCAGCATTTATAAGCTTGCATTTCCCCGTGCCTCCCAGTGAAAAGCTTCTGGAGCTGACCGATGGAGAGGCTGAAACCGCTGTGATAAATTAACACAATCTGGACATCATTAGGTGGGAGAAGACGGAGGGAGAGTACAGGCACTACCAACTAAATATTTAAAACCAATAAAACTGGGCTAATTTGGACACAGTTTACGTTGACACGAATCTCTGGGAAAATGAACGACAGGGTCTATTTTTAAAACGCATAATTAATAAACAGATTAATCAAATGCCTTTTTACTGAATCCATGTCCGCTGCAGTTGATAAGAGAGGAGAGTTGAGAAGATTTGTTGCTAAAGTGAAAAGTGAAAATAGAGAAAAAAATAGAGAAATAATCAATGGCTTCCCCAAACATAAACTCCCACATCCCTTAAATTACCCCACCCCCCCCATATATATTCGCCCTTGAGGCCGTAAAGAGTGACCTTCAGCCGAGGGGGGGAGGGGGGGGGGGGGGGGGGGGGGTGGACGGCGACAGAGAAGAACGGGCCGCCCAGCTGCCTGACAGTTTGATCACACGGGGAGACGGACGCCGCCGCACGCTGACACTGAAGGTCGGCCCGCGGCGCTCCCGCCTCCCCCCCCCCACACCCCTCCCTTCCTCCTGTAAGGGAGGGAGGGGGGAGGGTGGGAGAGAGGGGGGAACGGGGGGAGAGAGATAGAAGGAGCAGGAGAGAGAAAGAGGGAGATTAGGAGAGTGGGAGAGAGAGGGAGAGAGGGAGGGAAAGGGGGAAAGGGAGAGATCAGGAGAGAGAGAGAGAAAAGGACCGAGAGAGGGAGAGAGTAGGAGAGAGGGAGAGAGGGAGAGAGTCTGAGTCAGAGAGCGAGAGAGAGCGAGGGAGAGAAGGAGAGAGGGAGAGAGAGAGACAGAGGGAGGGGGGAGGGCAGTCAGGCGCCACAGGTGAGGAGGAACGCGGCGACGCAAGCCGGCTACCCACCACTGCCTTCACCTCCGTTCCTCCGCTGCTTTTATCCATCCAGGCGCCCGTGACAGGCTAGCTGGACGCTACGCTACGCTCAGCTAGCCTGTAACTCTTATCACCGCACACAGAGGCTAGCCGCGATAGCTCAACACTAACCTGCGGGAGCGGAGAGAGGGATGAGGAAGGGAGGGCGAGAGAGAGAGAGGGAAAGAGGGAGGGAGAGAGGGAGGGAGGGAGGGAGGGAGTGAGGGAGGGAGAGAGGGAGAGGAGAGAAAGAGGGAGGAGAGAGAGAGAGAGAGAGAGGGAGAGAATGAGAAAGGGAGAGAGAGGGAGAGAAGAACAGAGGGCGAGAGAGGGAGAGAAAGAGAGAGAGAGAGAGAAGGAGAAAGGGAGAGAGGACAAGAGGGAGATAGGGAGAGAGAGGGAGAGAGAGGGAGTGTAATTGTGAGTTTGGGGTAGGGAGTGTTTGAACGGGCGAGACGGTGTGTTCCTGACTACTGCAGCAGCTCATAAATTACCTGGAATGGCTGCATGCATGTCATACATATGTAAACGCGGGGGGGCGTCGGCCACATGCAAACGCATAAATAAAACATCGGGGAAGGGAGGAAGCGGGGGGGGGCAGCTGATGTCAAAACAATGTTATTTATGTCAGAGAGGAGAAGATAAGTCGTAATAACTCTGATGTGATGGCTGGTCGTTGTGGAGGTCGTTGGAGCGACCCCAAGGTCCCTCTGAGGGCGAACGACACCCTGATGGTCCAAAGTCTTTCAAGGTTGTTGTGTGTGTTGTGTTGCTCCTAATTTGTAGCGCACACCGAAAGAGATATGAATAATCTTGTTTGAATGGAAGCACGGAGAGTGAAATGTAAAGAAAAGGTGATTTTTACTCGCTTTCGAATCAGACTCTGTGTGTTTGTGTGTGTTATTTCGGTGGTATTTCGGGAGCACAAATACGATTTTGCGGGCGTCTCAACACGTCCGTGTGCTTTGGACTCAGGAAGAAATAACAGCTTGTTTGCGGTGGAAGTAGACTGCAGGGTCGTCATTACACACAAACACACACACACACACCCCCTAAGCACACACACACACACACGCACACATACAAGCACACACACACACATACACAGACACACACACACCCCTAAGCACACACCCATACACACACCCAAACAAACACACACACACACACGCACACATACAAGCACACACACACACACACACACACACACACACACACACACACACAACACACACACACACGCACACATACAAGCACACACACACACACACACACACACACACACACACACACAAACACACGCACACGCACACGCACACACACACGCATGCACACACAAACACCCAGAACTCCCAATTGGCTATTTAGCCCATGAATAAATAGGCCTAACCTGCAGTTAATTAAATACTAAGTTGCTGAGGTTATGTATTACACTAATAGTTATATTACAATTTTCCCTGAAGGAGGCCCTACAATCACTACAAACATATTTTTCACTTCAAAGATATCCTGGAAAATCAAATCAACGAGTCTTTGTTCAACACGGTCCACAACGTCTGTCGTGTTAACAGTAACAGAAATGCCTGTGATCCAACGGCCCTCACTCACACAATGCTGAGGTGGGTATTGTACCTGCTTCTGCACTGAAAACCGGTTTTCCCTGCAGTCCGTACGGACTACAGTGTATATGGCCCACCATCGCACAGACGTCCCCTTTGAACCTCCTGTGAAGGCGTATTCCGTTTCATTCAATAAAGAGCGTTTTCCGACTGGTATGTCAGTGGCATTTTGTTCCATAGCACAACTTGCAAGGTCAGTGGTTTGGAGACAGATCGATATTCCCTTATAACACGGGAAAGTTTGCTCTGGAAAAGAAAGAAGCAGCTTCCATTTTTTTATCTGCTGACTTCCTCAGGAAAAAGGAAAGTTTGAGGAACATGTCATTCCTTGTGGATAAAGTTCACAGCCCAGAAGTTGGTGGGAATCAAACTGAAAAAACACCCACCCTGTTTACACATCCACATCTGAAGATATTTGGAAGCTGGTTTAAACTCAGAATGGTCCAAACTACAGACAAGCAGCCTATTCTGAGCCTGCTCTAACCTCTGGGCTATTGCTGCCTTGCTCAGTGAAACACGAAAATCCCATTATACTGATAGGAACATCTAGCAAGAATAAAACGCCATATGTTGCTGCTTTGCTTTTCTATTTCTGCTCCGTTTGTTCTTCATTTCATTTACATAATAGTTGAATCTGTGTAATGCATAACTAATTAATTTATAAAACCATAAGCAATTTGCAAACAACTTTATTTACACAGTTCAGAAAAGTGAATTTCTCTGCCTATTTTGTAATCGTCGCTTTCCCTCGTGGAAACGATGTACACATAGACAGTCAAGGCCTTTAATTACGCGTTTTAAATTCGTTATCTTATACTAACAATGTTAAGACAGCCAAAGCCTCCTGTGGGGGCAGATTTTCTGACAAAAAACACACACCCGCGTGTGAGAACTTAACTCCGGCAGAAAACATACTTTGAGCGTATCGATTCCTACACGACTTTCATTTGCAATCAGATACCGGACAAATTGCCTTTTGTAATTATAAAAGGCAACGATTTCCTGGCAAGGCTGCGGCAACTGGTAACATATATATTTAGCTGATGTGGCATTTAAACCGCGCCGGGCAAGTCGAGCCAAGCGGGGTGGGGGAGGGAGGAGGGGGGGTAAACCTCTGACGTCAACGAGGTTGAGACGAGGTTGGGGCCTCGTTAAGACACCTCGTTAAGACAGCTCCTCTCAGGAGGTGTCTTGTGAGGCTCACAAATTCAGAGTACACCTAGACTCCCTTGCATAGCCTCCCCCTTACCCCCACACCCCTCTTATGCACTTATTGTATGTTGTACGTCCCGGCACTTAAAAGTAGTACATAGCATTGTGTAGCATCTTATCCTAGCTGTTTTTGTTTTATATGGGGAATGGGTTAACCTAGAGCAGTGGTATTCACTATTTTTTTCAGGAGAGCCGCACTGACAGGACGACGTCAACAGGAGAGCCATTTTTACCGCAAAGTATCAAAAGCTATAAATCCAGTCATAAATAAGTATGCCTGCTTAATAATATGTCCTCCCTGAAGCAGTGTTTCCCACAGAATTTTGTGAAACTGTGGAGGGAACCCGGTCCTTAGCGGGGTCCGGGGGCATGCTCCCCCGGAAGAAAATTTGGTATCTTTTAACCTGGAATGCATCAATCTGGTGCACTTTGAGAGGAAAATTAAGACTTGTGTGACTGTGTGCTATTTTCTGGAATAATGTGGAGACACTGGGTCACATAACATGGAAGCTATTGAAGAATAAGTTAATAAGAATAAGTCCATCCAAAGAGCACATTCTCTCTTGTTATGCAGGAGAACCGCCAATCTGGCAACCCCGCTGTCAGCGTAGAGCCGAGCAAGTTTAAAAATATTTTCTAGACAAGGCTATATTTCCACCTTTTAATGCCGCTGTTGATTTATTTTTAAAATAATTGTTTGTATTGTTTTTTTAAATATCTGTATTCACTGCATGATCATATCACTGTATATTTTTACCGCCATGCGAGCCGCACATAGAGGCATGGCGAGCCGCATGTGGCTTGCGAGCCGCGCAATGAGTAATACTGACCTAGAGATTATTAGTGCTTGGCACTTTGTTCTCTAAACATCCTTACTGTACCGACAGCAAAATATTGTTGTTTCTCCCTCCTTCTGACAAGGTACTTATTGTATGTCGCTTTGGATAAAAGCGTCTGCTGAAGGCCCTGAATGTATACGTGAATGAGGCTGCATTCTTCGCCCGATAAGAGCCAATCACGTCCCGAAAGGAACGCGTGCCATCGTGCCATCATGCCGCGTGCGACTGCGTCCTCCAACCCCCTCCCGTCAAAGTGACCTCGCCGCTCTCCTGGACATCAGCCAGAGCGTCCGCCAAATGGCCGCCCAAAAATAGAAGGAGCCATTGTTCCCGCCAACAGAGAAGACGCTCGGCTTCAGAGGGACGCAGAGGCATCTGTCCGCCGCCCTGCCACGCCCTGGCCCTGGCCTGGCCCCGGCCCCAGGCTGGCCCCTCGCCCTGGCCCTGGCCTGGCCCCGGCCCCAGGCTGGCCCCTCGCCCTGGCCTGGGACCCAGGCTGGCCCCCGGCCGCTCATTATCCCGTCCAGACGCCCAGGATTAAGGAGGTCGTTGGGGGGCGCCTGATTGTTGAACCCCTTCACCTCGAACCCCTCCACCCCTACTCCGTGATCTCTCCCCTCCCTCCCCCCCTTCCTCGCTTCACCCTCTTCCTTCCTTCTCCCCCCTCTCTTCCTTTCTCACTCCCTCCCTCCCTTCCTCCCCCTCTCCATCCCTTCCTTCCTCCCTCCCCCCCTCCTCACTCATTCCCTCCCTTCCTCACTCCTTCCTCCTTCCCTCCCTTCCTCCTCCCATTCCCCCATCACTCCCTCACTCCCTCCCTTCCTTCCTCCCTCTCTCCTTTCCTCCCCCCCTTCTTCTTTCCCTCCCTCCCTCTCTCCCTCCCTCCCTTTGTCCCTCACTCCCCCCCTCCTCACTCTTTCCTTCCCTTCCTCACTCCTTTCTCCCTCCCTCCCTCCCTTCCTCCCTCCCTTCCTCGATCTCTCCCGCACTCTCTTCCTCCCTCCCTCACTTCCTCCCTCCCTTCCTCCATCACCTCCCAGCATTTCTGGCAAGTCATGAAAGCTGAAGTAACCGTGGAGACGGATGTGAAGGTCAAAGGAAGGGGGCGGGGTTCCGTCTTTGATGCCACGGTGACGTCCGTCTGTATGTCCAGACCCTTGCCCCCCCCCCCCCGCTGAAGGGGGAACCACTGGGCAGGTCTGGGGGTACCAACACTGGGGTGAGGGGTCTTTCACCTGGGGGGTCAGTTTCACTTGCTTGGGTGAGGGTCTCATCCACACAGAGTAGTGGTAGGCAGTGGAGGGTTTGAGTCCTCCTCCTCACACACACTCACTCTCACACGCACACACACACAAACACACACACACACACACACATACACGTACCAGACTCGTACCAGACACACACACGTACATGCACACACACACACACACACACACACACATACCAGACACACACACACGTACACACGGACACACACTCACTCACACAGACACATATGTAAGTACGCACACACACGCACAAACACCCACACGTACAAACACACACATACAAAAACAACCCTGGAGACTAATTAGGCCGTTTGAATCCAAATAACTCCACAGACTCTCTACTTATGCATTATATTGTTTTAAAAAAAAACACAACCCAAACATCATGAACATGAAACAAGCACACTGACTGATTCTGTCCGCCTCGAGGCCTGCGAGCCTGCTAAGAGTTCTGAGTGTGTCTGCGTCAATTTCTGTTTCCACTGTAGTGAAGGGAGACAGGTGATGAGACAGCGAAAGAGGTAGTCTCTGCTTCAAGAATAACAATCAAGCATCCCACAGCACTCTCTCTTTCCATCTCTCTCCCTCTCACTCTCTCTATCTGCCTCTCTCTCTCTCCCTCTCTCTCTCTCTATCTGCCTCTCTCTCTCTTTCTCTCTCTCTCTCTCCCCCTCTCTGTCTATCTCTTTAACTCTCTGTCTCTCTCTCCCCCTCTCTGTCTATCTCTTCAACTCTCTCTCTCTCTCTCTCTCTCTCTCTCTCTCTCTCTCTCTCTCTCCCTCTCTCTCCCTCTCACCTGTGCCTACCCATCACTGTGGGACTGAGCCCTGTCTCTATGGGAGGTGTGGGTGGGTAGGGGGGATGCATCTTGAATAACCAAAATGAAGACACTGGTACCTATTGTTATTGCAAACGGGCCTCAGTTCCCCTAGCGGCCACCTTGGCTCCGAACGCCAGCAGGGTTAGCAAGCCAAGATGGACACCAAGATGGCCGCCAAGATGGCCGCCTGGTGAACCAGCACCACAGTTTGGAGCCAAGATTGAGTTTAGAGCCAAGATGGACATCAAGATGGCCGCCAGGTCATCCTTCGGGTGTTCGGCGCCAAGATGGATGCCAAGATGGCCGCCAGGTCACCCTGCTGGCATTTGGAGCCAAGATGGACACCAAGATGGCCGCAAGGTGAACCAGCACCACATTTCCATCCCCCTGCTGGCGTTTGAAGTCAAGATGGACGCCAAGATGGATGCCAAGATGGAAACGAAGATGGACGCCAAGATGGATGCCAAGATGGAAACCAAGATGGACGCCAAGATGTCCGCCAGGTGAACCAGCGCCACACTTCCGTCACCCTGCACTAAAGTGTGCCGTTAGGCAATTCCCTGCTAGCGTGCACCGCGTGTAACAAGGGTACGGTGACGCACAAGGAGAAGTCTGCCTGCATGGCGTTCCCAGTGTTGTTCCCGGGGCCCGTTCCCTGAGGGTCGGAGCGGGAAACGCGTGTTCATCAGGTCTCTTTTGTTTAGCCTATTAGGGTTCACCCTCTCCTCCTCCCCCCCCACCCCCCCCAGCCCTCCAGGCGTCTTCGTCCGGGGCTCCCCAAGGTGGGGGGGGGTAGCTCATCCTCCGCTCTGTGCAGTTCACGTGGCAACAACCTCCCCCCCCCCACACACACACACACATTTACACATATACACAAAAGTGCACACACACAATCATACAAGACAACCACCAGAGGCCGGCCACCTGGGAATACTGGGAAACTGGTCCTGTCAGCTCTGGAAGCCACTGGAGCGTAAGGATGAGCGAGCAGCGTGTGTGTGTGTGTGTGTGTGTGTGTATACGTGTGTGTGTGTGTAGACGTGTCTGTGCGTGTGTGTATTTTTGTGAGTGTGTGCGTGCGCGTGTGAGAGAGAACAAAACGTGCATGTACGCAGGCACGTACTCACCCAAAGCGCAGCTACACACAAACGCATACAAACACACACACACACACACACACACACACACACACACACACACACACCCACACACAGGGAACATGATATTGCCCCCCCACCTCAGTGATCCGGCTTCATGCTCATAGAGCCTCTCGCTTTGTGCCGGGTGAACCATGTCCCCCCGATGGGTGAGTCAAACGGGGCAACGGGGGCATCCCCCCGGGACAGGGGGGGAAAGAGAGAGAGGGGGGGGATTAGTGGGGTGGTGGGGTGCAGCATGGGATTGCAATTAATCTCTATCCAAACGGGCCCCCGTTTTGACCATAATTAGAAATGCACTGAACTTGTGGCCCCAGAGGGAGGTGGAGGAGGGGGTAGGGGTATGATGGGGGTGGTGGTGTTTCGGGGGGGTTGAGGGGGCCGGAGATCGCGAGCGCGGGCCCCAGTGAGGGGTGGGTCTGCTGGGAGGGAGGGTGGTGTGTGGGTTGTGTTGGGGGAGGGGGGGGGGGGGGGGGGGGGGGTGGTACCAGAGAGCGCGAGCCACACGACGATGAGGAGGAGAGGAGAGGGGATCATTTGTCTCGCTAACGAGGATGTAATATTGATTGGGATCCGGGGGCCCAGGATCATCTGCTGCCCTCCCCCCCCCCCCGCCCGCATTCTCCTCTTTTTCCCGTATCGATTCGGAATAGCTGACTTCAGACCCGCGACGTTCCGAGGGCCTCCGGGCCTTGGAGCGCCGGCTGGCGTGCGACCGGACCAGAGCGCCGGCGGCGGCAGCGGTGGTGTTGTGTGAAGATCTGGTTGTTTGGGGCGCGGGGGGGGGGTGTAAACACAGAACCATCGCCACCACACCTCGGATGAAGCCGTCGGTGTTTATTTCCCATTGATCCACCCGGAAAAGAACCAGAGGTTTCCTGTTCGCCCCAACGTCTGATGGGGGATATTTGCGACCCGATACGCGTTTCGTCGTTTTAATTATACGGCGACGGAAATCGCGATCTGCGTCTCGCCTCTGAGGGACACATTGATCGGACGCCTCCTTTCTCCCCTTTCCATTGGAAATTGAATTAAATGCGTTTTCGGCCCCCCCAGAAGGAGGCACGACATAATCACTGAGCAGTGGCACCAAGGACTGGCTACCGCTCTCCTGAGCGCCTCTCTGCTCGCTGCTGATTGGCTCAAAGTTTGAGCCAATCAGCAGCGAGAAGAGAGGCGCTCATCTGGATGTGTGTTTGAGTCTAACACACAGGTGAGCGCCTCTATGCTCTCTGCTGATTGGCTCAAACAGATCCAGATGAAGATGGTGGTGTTGCCCATGTAAGGGAACATCCAGCCGGTCTGGGTGGAGGGTGCAGGGTCTTGGCCATCCCCACCACCACCTCCACCACCATCTCCGCCCATCGCTCCACCACCCGCACCACCACCTCCAATCCACCTCCTTCGCCACCACCACCACCACCATGTCCACCTCCACCACCACCACCGCCACCATGTCCACCTCCACCAACCAAGCTCTCACGGAGCGAGTGCGCCCAAACGCAGAGGTGAAGGAGTGAGAGAGTGAGAGAGTGAGAGAGTGCATAACAGCAGCAGATCCCCCACCCCCTCCCCCCCGGCTGCCGTCTCCGCCCGCCTCATTTGGATTCACCGTCTCAACGCCGTCGGAGAAGAGAGGAGCAGAGAGAGGAAGCTCTTGATCCTCCCGGAGCAGGGAGCGTCTCATAGCGAGGTCACGCTCTCTCTGCTCTGGCTTTGATCGCCGCGCCAACGGATATATCTCCCCGCCTGCGAGCGCAGAAAAAAGAAAGAAGAAGAAGCGAGGAAAACGTAGGCGCTGTGACAGGGGCTTGGAAACCAGAGAGCTCACACTTGCAGCAATTAGGAGGGCGCTGGACATCGTTAGAGCGGGCGGGCATTAATAACGCAGGGCGCAGGCGGGCCGGCGCCGGGTTGTTTAAACGCTGAGGACCCTGGGAGTTCAGCGCTGTCCGTCCGGAGGGAGAGGGGGAAGCCTGACGGACTGGTTTTTCCGTCTGACTCAGACCCAGGATGACTCTGGAGGTCAGACTGGATGTCCGGGGCCGGCTTCCGGTTTTAACCTTGTCTTGGTCACACCGGATGGTGGTGGTGGGGGTTGCGGTGGTGTTAGTGGTGGTGCTGGTGGGGTTGGTGATGGTGGTTGTGATGGTGGTGGTGTTAATAGTGGTGGTGGGGGTGGTGGTGGTGGAGATGATGGTAATGATGGTGCTGGCGGTTGAGGTAAGTGGTGATTGTGCTGGTGGTTGTGGAGTTGGTGGTGGTTTTGGTGGTGGTACTGGGGTTGGTGGAAGGGGTACAGGTGGTGTTAATGGTGGTGCTGGTGGTGTGGGAGGGTGTCTGAGTGGGGGTGTCTCGGCCAATAAGCCTCCCAGGCCAACATGATGGCTATGAGGCTGATTCTGATTGCATGTTAAATGTAAAATGTTTCTCAGAAATTACTTTTCCGTCGCCTGCTTTCCATATTACACAAGCAGGGAGGATTGGTGGGAATATCGAATGGCCCTGGCATTGACCGAAGTCAGCAAACACACAAGTACACACACATACACAAGCAAACACATAAACACACACACACACACACACACACACACACATACACAAGCACACACACACACAAACAAACACATCAACGCAGCCACACTTTTGATTATTAGTCAAGAGGTAGATGTGGGCTATGCACACTTATAATTATGAAACTGCACGCATGGCTACACAGTCGGCCAGACCTCCATTCATGCCTGGGTAGACACAGACTGGGTAGCCAACGATGAAATACACACACACACTGCACACTGTCATATCAACACATACACAAAATCATATCCATATACATACACTGCTCAATCCTATCCACACACACACATTGCAGATAGATCAACACACAAACACACACACACAATACACAACCATATCAACACAGCCTCACACACACGCACACACACACACAAGTATATCAACATAGCCTCACACACACAAGTATATCAACACAGCCTCACACACACACACTCACACACACACACACACACCTACAACCATATCAACACAGCCTCACACACAAACACACACACACACACAGCCAAATCAACACACCCTCACACAAACGCACACACACACACACACACACACCCAGAGAAATATATCCCTTCCCTGAGTGCCTCAGTGATCTCTTTCTATTTATGTGCCCGGTCACACTGAAGCAACCAACTTTCATAGTCGACTTCCTCCCCCCCCCCCCCCCCCCCCCCCCGCCTCACAGGACCCTGCCGCGCGCCGCAGCCATTAGCGCCGTGACAGTCCTCATGTCATAGCATCTCAAAACACTGCCACCTCGCCTTGTGTGCGCGCGCGCGCGTGTGTGTTTGTTGACATGGTTGTGTGTGTGTTGACATGGTTGTGTGTGTGCGTGTGCGTGCATGCGTGTGTTAGGGTGCGTGAGGGTGTGTGCGTGAGAGTGAGTGCGTGCGTGCGTGCGTGCGTGCGTGGCGTGCGTGCGTGCGTGCGTGCGTGCGTGCGTGCGTGCGTGCGTGCGTTGAGTTTTCCTCCACGCAGTTAGCCCTCTCCTGACAGCGGCGGCCTCAGGGAGGGCGTAATGACGAGCTCCACTCCTCTCGGGGCAGGGGCCCGCCGCCGCTTCCACTTAATTGGAGACTTTGTCAATATGCCACTTCCCCAGTCCGGAGCCGCTCCGGAACGGGGCTTCCTGCTGGCTCTCCGGGAACGCCAGCTGACAGCAGTGGCAGCTCCGAGCGGGCCGCCGTGCCAACGCGTTAGCCGAAGCGTCGCCGCCGCCGTGGTAAAAACCACGGACCGTTAATCGTCCCGCGCAAAGTTTAACTCAAAGCTAATTCACGGCAACGCCTGATTATGCAAATGTTTTGCCCCTCGTATCTGACACAACGTCCCTTTCTCGACGAGACACGTCGGTACTCCTCACATCGAGCGAGTCGCTCCTGTTTTGTGAGGCGGATATTAAAATCAATGCGAGGAGGGTGGGATCGGATCGCAAAGGAAATATTGTTTGTGTCGCACGCGTACACATGCATGGGGGCTACGAGCGACCATGACACCACACGGCTCTCCGCAGGGGGTGGGAGGGACGTATCAAAGGCTCTGTGAGCTCTTTCAAACATCTGACTCCGAACGCAGGTGATACCTAGATCAAATGGCGAGCGCGACCCGGTACCGCCCCCCCCCTTCTCGGCCGCGCCACTTGAAAGCGGACACAATCCCGATAAATGTATTCCTGTCAACATCGCTGCAGTGCCTTTTTAATACGGCCCCCGGGGGCCCGGGCCCCGGAGCAAGCCGCAGTCAAACTCCATTGCTTTTGGGAGCAGGAAGAGGGATGTGACAGCGACGGCGACGACGGTGCTGGTTGCCTTTTTCAGGGTCAGGTGCATTGTGGGGGACTCGCTGGCCACCACCCGGATGGATGGCGACTTCGGAGGCCTTTTGACACCGCTGGACAACCACGCGCTTTTAGCAGAGCAAGCTGCCGTTTTTATGGGTTTGTTGTGAGATAACGCGAGCTGTTCAAGGTGTTCGGGTGGTGCTTTCTATTGGGGATTTAGAGGTTGTTTTTAATGGGCAGACTCCGAGTTTACTCCGTCTTACTGTGCTGGCGATCTTAAGGTGAACCCCTCTCTCTCTCGCCCGGGAGCGGGGCGAAGGGCGAGGTAATGAACGTGCTGCAACATCCACCGCAGTGTTTGTTTGCCGCACTTTTAGTTTTTTATCGTGCGGTTGGTGGGAGGAGGTCGCAGGAGAGGGAGCTGCCGTTGTTAAGGTTACAGCGGGTTCCGTCGACGGCGCTAAGAGTCGCCGTGTCTTCCAAAGGTCCTTCAGGCATCGAACTACTAATCGAAGGGTTCGGGGGGGGGGGGGGGGGGGGGGGGGGGGGGATGAGGGGGTGGTCACACCCCGACGATACAGCATGGCTTTCATGATTGGCCGTCCATCGACTAAGTGCCAGCGCCGACCCCGCGATACTGAGCATTGATTACATAAGTCCTCCCAGACCTTGCGTGGCTCAGTTAATCGCATAAGGCTCCGCCGGCCCGGGGTGAAGCGGGTTTATTATGGGATGCGGTTTGATGAAGTGCATGAGGACCAGCAGGCCGTGTCGCAGGGAGGATTGGCTGTTGACGAGGATCACCTTCAGAAGACCCCCCCCCTCGTCCTGCCGCCGCCGCTCCCCGAGGGAGGAAGGAGACCAGAGGAAAGGTTAACCAGACATAAGGTGATACAAACACCTGGCAGGTGACCTCTGCACAGCGCTCGCCTCTCAGTCGTCGTACCTTCGGAGCGTCGAGGTTTGCGACGGATGAAGGGTGTTATTCTAACGTCAGGAATGGTGGCTTGAGAAATAAGTGTGAATAAGTGTTTACGAAACATCTTTGGTTTATTAATGTGATTGATGAAAAAGCACCGGCAACATGGAGGAAATACGGTGAAGTGGGAAGATCGTTTAAAATGGAGCCGTCGAAATGAGGCAATTGCATGGACACGCACACACAGGAGCACACACACACACACCCACACACACAAGCAGACACACACAAACAACAATACAAACACATGCACACACTCACACACCCACACGCACTCACAAACACACAACAACACACACACACACAGCGCCAAAGCACCTCCAACTTTGAAACGAGCCAGCTGCTCTTTAAGAGCTCTTTGCCCGGCTCAAAGATCGATATAAAATACGGATGCTACGAGAGAGCTCAGAGCAGGCGTCCTCCCAGGCCCCTGAAACCTCCTGGTCTCCTGCCAGCCGAGTACTTTGGAGGATCATGGCACCGCATTGGCACTAACAATGTGTTTAAGTGCTTGTTTCTCTTGATGCTAAATCACCACCGGTCCGTGCGTCAATAATGGCGTCCGTCGGGACCGCGAGGGAACGACCACAGAAACGACCTGTGTTATTTCTGTCCGCGCGCACCCTTCACAGTTCAGTGGGCTGTGCTGCTGGGGCAGAACGTCTGTGAGGTACTGGTCGTTGTCGGGGAGAGAGATCGTTGAATGTTGTGTCGTTAACGCGCACTTCATTCCCTACATAACAGCGGCGCCGGCGATGACACTTGCATCGGAAAGCGACGAAATTGGTTCAATGTTTTTTCCAATATTCCGTCCTGGCTGGGGTTTGTTCCAACTCTTTGTACGTCTGGCTCGTGGTGGAGCACTTTAAGGCTGTATATTTGAAATAAGGTTATGCAAATAGAGGTAGCCCTTGCCTTGGAATGGGCTAAAGCTACTCTCTGCCCTGGCTATGATTTAAAGGCCATGTTTGATTGACAAGGGTGGGCGAGAGACCCCGAGGGGCGAAGTGTGCTTGTTCGATTTGCTTTTGAACTTGAAGGCCTTGTTGTGTTATTGCTCTAGGAACACGGGGGAGAGAGGGGAGAGAGAGGGCGATGCAGAGCTTTAGGTAATGGCACCATGCGGTGGAAAAGTGGGACGAAAATAATGATCTGTGGGCCGACGTCAAACATATGGATATCTATAGATTCAAAAGACCCCCGAAGTCCCCTGCATTTACGGTTCAATAATTAGACACAATCAACACTACAAACACTCTATTATTTAAATGTTGTGCGAGGGCCTCGAAATGCCTGCCCAAATTATTCCACTTCCGACTCAAATGCTCACTAACAGCAGAGCAAATCAATTGCTGGTCTGCTGTGTTTTCCTAAAGCTTTTCTTGCCCCCTCGTAAAAAGAAAACATAAAAAATGAAGCCTCTGTCTGAATTTGCGGCGTGTATCGACTGCATTTTATAGGGCTCAACCACCAAAGGCAGCCGGCTAGTGTTCCAGCACTGGAGTTCAATCACCGTGGCTATGTGGCGAGGGTTTAAACAACAGAAGAACAAACAAATTAGTAATGACTGTGTTAACGGATAAGGACACGTCGAGGGGCCAACTAGCGAATTGTATCGGACCTCAGCAGCCCCTTCTCACTTCTCATCTACGCCCTCCGCCTCGTCAAAAGGTTAATGTGTTCCTCCACATCACATACAGCCGTACTCGCTTATTTGCTCCCTTCCGCGTATTTACTTCACTAATTATTGTCCACTGACTTATTTAATTCTTGTTTCACTTAATGACCTAACAGTGTGTAAATCCCTATGTCGGTATGGAAATGGTAAATTGACTATATAGCGCTTTTATCCAAAGCTCACAGTCACACACCAATGGCGGTGTCAACCATGCAAAGCGACAGCCAGCTCGCTAACCGCGTCGTAGCGTAGCATAGCATATGCTAGCTGCTATTTCTTCCAATGACTAATTAGTTGTTGTGACCGTCTGCTGTCAATCGTCAAGGTGACAGGCCATGATGATTGACAGCGATGAGAGTTGTCACCACACACTAAATGATCACTCCGGGGTGGCAAACGGCGACGAAATGAGGGTGTGCGTGAACTCCTGACGACACACGGCGGCGACAACATGGCCGCCACTCAACATGGTGACTTCCTGCGGAAAAGCGTCCTGTAAGTAATTTTTGAATTTGTGTCTTTCAAGCCACGTTTCACACAACAACCAAATCACAAAACATCTAAGGCAGATATCGCCGCTCTCCAGTCAAACATCTAACCCCAAACGCCAGCATGATTTAGCTGCTCTTCCAAACATCCGGAAGGATTTCCGCGCGTGTATGCCAAATACATACATACGATTTTATCCTTTTGTAGTCTCTGTTGTTTTTCTGTAAGGAAGAATCATCTTAATCTGGCTGAGTCCTTCACCTGGGCAGCAGCAGCGACGGTGAGGCTGGGGGGAGGGCGGGGCTCCGCAGCTCTCTGAGCCTGTCAGCCTGTTGAACCAGATCTGGGTCGTCCCCTGGCAGATGATAGGGGCCCCACTGGGCCCCCGCCTGTACAACCAGCGCTGTTCCTCCGCCTCCACGCTCCATGTGTGTGTAGGTGGTGAGACGCTGCCGCTTTGTTTTGGGGGTCTGTGTGTGTGTGTGTATGTGTGTCTGTGTGAGTGTGTGTGTGTGTGAGAGGGATTTATAATTTTTGCGTGGTTGTGTATGTTTTGTCAGTGTGTTTGTGTGTGTGTGTGTGTCAGTGTGTGTGTGTAAGAGAACGATGTATAATTTCATCTTGGTTGTGTATGTAAGTGTTTTGTCAGTGTGTGTGTGTGTGTGTGTGTGTGTGTGTTGAGAGATGTATCATTTTTGCTGTGCTTTGTCAGTGTTTATTTGTGTGTGTGTGTGGGCATGTATATGTGATATGTAAAAAGGAAAAAGAGCTGTAGAAGTTATGCTGTTTTTGTGTGTGTGTGTGTGTGTGTGTGTGTGTGTGTGTGTGTGTGTGTGACACAGGTGAACTGCTCTGCTCCTCCCCTCCAGGGCTCTCTCGACCTTTCTGCTTCTTATCGCAGGCCGATAACCTCACCCCCCCACAGAGAGAGAGAGAGAGAGAGAGAGAGAGCCAGAGAGAGAGAGAGAGAGAGAGAGAGAGAGAGAGAGACAGAGAGAGAGAGACAGAGAGAGAGACCCAGACAGACAGAGACAGAAACAGAGAGAGAGAGAGAGAGATAGAGAAAGAGAGGGAGGGAGAGAGAGAGAGAGAGAGAGAGAGAGAGAGAGAATGAGAGATAGTGAAGGTACGGGAGAGAGAGAGAGAGAGAGAGAGAGAGATAGTGAAGGTACTAGAGAGAGAGAGAGAGAACAAGACAGAAAGAGGGAGGGCAGAGAGAGAAAGGGGGGAGGAATATTTGATGGAGCTATGCTGAACCCTAAATCCAACGCAGGTCTGTGTTTTAAAACCACTATCACCAGTACCATTACCACAAAAAAGGTTGTTCCTCTGTTTAAATGGAAGTAAACATCCTAATTTATATATATTTAATATTATATACTTTAAATAATAAATGATATGAGGCCTATAGAGTTAAGAACCTAAGCAGCCCAAACAATAAAGATGACCAACACAATAAAAAAAAACAGTTACAAAACAGCCGTAAACAAACACTGAAGCGGCCGACAAGAAAACAACAGCCTCTTCGGAAGATCTCCACCAAAGTCCCGATCATCGGATCTCCGTCAGAGCTTCTCGGGTTCCCACGGAAACGCACACTTCCTGTGTGTATCAGCGAGCGGGCGGCAGGCAGCGCCGCCGGGCTCGACGGCTAAGTGAAATGTCAATTTATCTTGACATGTTAACTCCTGGCTTGATCGTATTTCGCCCAAACGCAGCGCGGTTAATGGACCCCCCACCCCCCCACGGTGTCACAAGATGGCCGCGCACGTGGGAAAGAAGATGGACTCCTGACCTTGCCTCCCTCCACTTTCCACAGGGGCTGTAATGTCCTTTGTCGAGACATAAGAATGGATCGGGTGAGTGTGTGTGTGTGTGTGCGTGCGTGCGTGTGTGTGTGTGTGTGTGCGCCCGCACATGCGAGTCTCGGCACTGTCGTGTAAGTGGGTGCATGTGCGTGTGCAGGTGTGTGTGCGGGTGCGCAAGAGTCTTGGCACTGTTGTGTGAGTGCGTGCGTGTGCGCATGGGTGTATGTGTGTTCAGTGCATGAGCGCGTTTCTGTTTTAATTAGATTGGGGCAAAAAGGTCACCGGTAAGTAATATGAACCGCATCCTTGCGGCTCCGCGGAGCTTGTTGTAAGCGGGGGGGCTATTCACAGACACTTTGATCCGGAGCGACTCGGAAGTGAATTCAGGTAATGAGCAGGTAAGGGGTTACCGTCTTCGCGCTGAGGGTTGCACAAAAGGCAGGCTCAGTGGACTTAAGGGATCGAACTGCGGACCCCTTCGGCTGGGAGGTTAACCCCTGTATGTGATGCCCCCCTCGTCCCTCCTGGCGCAACACAACCGAAGCGAACCGCGGCGTCACGCGTGATCAGGTATGACGGGGCGGAGAACGGGGGGGGTAAAGATCGCACACTTCCAACACAAGACTCCAGCGGAGTACGTTAGCATAGAACTGCACAAAACACAAAAAGTCTCATTAGGGCATTATCGTGTAACGTAAACATAAACATACGATACGGAAGAGGGCGGGGGGAAGAGAGAGTCCGACTGCAGACACGACCCCGACCCCCGCCTGAGCTTCCCTGAGCTTCACGAGGAGCAGAACGCTGCAGAATATTCTGGAACACGTTCTTTAACTGAAGGCCGGCGGCCCTGGGTTTTAGGAGCGGGTCGGTCTGCTTTAACTCGGCGAACAGCCCTGAGAATGAGTTCCACTTTGGGGAGGGGGGGGGGGAGGATTTGGTTTCAAGGGCGCACTACGCAGCAAGCGGTATTCTGTTTTGAATGTATAGCTAGTGTTTTTACTGGCTTTGTGCGTTGAGGAGACGGTAGCGAGGAGAGAGATTGAAAGACACGGAGAACCGGAGTGCAGGTGGGAATACCGTTTGTTTCGGTGGGGCGTGATGTTTACATCGTTATTCTTTTTTTATGAAACGTGGTGGAAGCGTAGCAGTGGTTAAAACGTTGTGTTTTGCACTCCCCTTGGGACCTGTGAAGACGTTTCTCAATGAAACATAACCGCGGCCCACAGGGGTAAGCCTTACACAAAACACTTGATTAGGATTCACCTGCAAATAATGAAATAATGCGATTAAAAAAACGCCAAATCACGCCCCGAAATGTGTTCCTCAATGTGATCAAAAAAATATATATATTAGAATCTTGTATGTTTTTTAATTACACTAATTACAAAGCCAAGGCAACTTATTTATTTAATTGCTTCAAGAGCCCACAAATGAAATCAATTTCCATGGTTCCAAATGCATCCCTTAATTAATCCTCCCTGCCTTCGCATTGATTAAAGTTTTGTTTAACAAAGCGACAGAATGGGGCGAGCCTCCGGCAGGCGCGAGCCCCGTAACTTAGGTTGGTCACAGCCTGCAGTGCGACTGCTGAGGGCGTGGAGATGGATATGCATTTCAAACCCGGGTTCAAACCAAAAATGTGCAATAGTTTCACAAAATGCGTGATAGGTTCAGAAACTGGCGCTTACGTTGTCGTTGATCATATTGATCGCGTGAACACTATTTGTGTGTTCAATGTATGTTATCTTAAATAAATGGACGAATTCTTTGGCACATTCCACTTTAGACTACATTCTATAGAACTGTCGATAGTGTTCTTGTGTTTAATTTTATTAAACTTTTCATTTTTATTATAGATAAAAAATATATAGATATAGCTATAGATACATACTATTATATATATACTATTAAGGAGGCTTGTTCTATTACATATAAACTAATATGTTGCACTTCTGGCCACATCTTTTAATCTATTAACCCTCCCGAATATTGTTTGCCTGCCATGTCAAAAAGAATTTCAATGTACAGAATGACCCTGCGTTTGTTTTCTGCACGAATGACAATAAAACACTTTGACTTTGAATTGTGACATGCCTATGTATTTTTGGCCCACTATTTTCTATCGGCATGCGCCCATGTCACAAGGCGTCTGCTCCTGTGAAAAGAAAATGGTCTGACATTCGTTTTTCTTCATACCGGAAAATAGTTAGGTATTGAAATGCGGAATTATAACCCTTTTCAATAGACATTTTAAATAAATGCATTGGAATGCTGCAACTCTCATGAAATATTGCATTTTCCACTCACATCTGCCATTCCGTTTTCACGTGACATGTACATAGGACAATAGAAATTAATTGGCCAAAAGAAAATACCTCACAATGTTAGAGCTTTTATTGTGAAACTAATATGTTTTACGCTCTGGTAGCCATCAAACATTTTAATTTGAAACCAGGGTTGATATTTCCCTTTAAAGAGAAAGCACAGAAATAATCATGCGAAGTAACCTGTTTTCATGTCCTCTAACAATGCAATAAATCACATTTAATGTACTAATATATAGATCATGAAACCGTGTATGATTTATGCAGAAATTTAAATTGTACGCGTAAACTAACACCACAAGCCTTGTGACCATAAATATTGTGGCTATTCATTTGCAGACCCGTGATTCACTGTAATAAATAAATAAACACGAGTCAGGAACATATTAATGTGTCTTAACGCGAACATGTAAGGCCTATGGCTCCATCGCTGTGAAACCGTTTCCTCCCTAATGAGGAGTATTATAATTGATTGTGAGGACAGTTTGGAGTGTGTACACAAGTGCGACTCAAACACAATGAACTAAAGTGTGTGCTGCGAAGATCAGTAGACAAACCCACTTCCATGTTGGCGCTTTTTAAGGAAACTAATTATCACGTTTTAAACACTGTTTAATCTCGGTTTAAACGTGTTGTCCGTTTTTCCTTCCCTTTCTGATGTAACTTTAGAGCAAAAGAAGCGGCCTGCTATCCTTACTCTGCGCAACCCTCCCTCAGTGCAATCCAATAATCTCTCTCCATATTCTGTTTCTCATACAACATGCTTCCACGAGACCATTAAAATGTCAAATCACACGTCGCGTTCGGGCTTGAATCATTCCCCGCGCAGGGAATGATATGCTGCTCAGCGGCTGAAGGGAAGTATATTAACTTTCACGTGAGAGCGGAATGAAAAACAGCAAACCCCATTATGTATAAGCAGAAAAACAAACGTTATCGTAACTTTGTGTTTGTTCTCCCTATCACTCATCTTAAGTCGGACGAATGATCGAATAAGGGACAGGAAGTAGAATTGCGTTCCGACTCCCAGAGGAACGGCGGCGAACCGCCTGACCTTCAGCGACCGCACAGGCCGTCTTTGTTTACGGATCCATCTTTGTCTTCCATCAGACACTAATCATCAGTGACGGGCATGATGCACAGGTAGGGGATACACATTCTGCCTCATGGAGGCTACAGGGAGACTTTGGGGATTGAACCCGGAACCTTTTTGGCTGGGGGGGCGGGGGGGGGCACTCTAACCCACTGCACCCCCAGATCTCTAAGCCTCCGGTAAGCTGGAAGCCATCTGTTCAATTAAATTCAAATTTATTTGTAATCGCCCTTAATCACAGGTACAGGCTCAAAGGGCTCAACAGGCCATATATCTATGACCCTCCTGACCCTAGCCCCCGAGAGGGCAATAATTAATTAGCAAGGAAGAAATCTGGAGAAGGAATGCAGAGGGGGGGATCCCCCCTTCCGGGGATGATCAGGATTGCAGTGGGGGCCATAATGGACTTACATACATACATACATACATACATACATACATACATACATACATACATACATACATACATACATACATACATACATACATACATACATACATACATACATACATACATACATGCATACATACATACATACATACATCCATGCATACATACATACATGCATACATACATACATACATGCATACATACATACATACGTATATACATACCATGCATACAATCATACAATACATACCATACCATACCATCTGTGTTGGGAACGTTACTTTAAAAAAGTAATTAGTTATAGTTACTCATTACTTGTTCCAAAAAGTAACTTAGTTAGTAACTGAATTACTCTATTATAAAAGTAACTCTACCAGGGAAAGTAATCATTTGCATTACTGTAAAAAAGAAAGTTGCTATATGTCAAAGAATTTGAGTTTTTCGGAACAGTTTTAACTTGGCCTTAATGTGTTAAATGGTTGAACTGCCCATTCAAGGCCCTGATATACTTCCAACTGAATTTTAATTTGCTTGGTTGCAAAAGCTGTGGAACATCTGCAGAATACTACAGAAAATGCCAACTTATCATCTGATTGCTCCGGACTCGCCATTTCTGCTGCTTCATCGAATCTGTTTGGTGTGTGCGTGTGCGTGTGTGTGTGTGTGTGTGGCGTGCGTGTCCTGCCTTGTGTATAAAAACACTGGCTCCGATTGGGTACCATGAAACATGACTCTGCCTTAGCCAATCATAATCGCTTATCTCGTTGTTAACCCACCCTGCCTACTCACCAGCAGTTTGTGTTAGGAGCCAGGGGTGCGTCCGGATAACGCAGTATATTCAATCAATTCATAGTAAAGCACCGCATTTAATGTACAGTAACGGTAACAGCGTTTTAACGACGGAAACAGTAATTAGTTAGATTACCCCGTTACTGAACAAATAACGGCGTTACCTAACGCCGTTCCTTTAAACGGCGTTATTACAAACACTGATCTCTGGTGATGGGGGGCTGGCCGGTAAACCGTGAGGAGAGTCCAGGCAACCAATCGCAGTCCCCGCAACGCGACACTTCATCCACGCATTATTAGTGTTGTTTCCTCCAGAGGGAGGAGCGGGGAGCCGCTCTGAACGGAGGTCCTCCGGCCCCCTCTCATCAGGGGCCCCAGCAGGAGAGCCTCCTGACGGGGGGCCCCATTAACTCCACTCACTGTTATGGTCACATCAACCGGTGCCATCTAAAGGGTCGCCCCCGCTTTCTGGCTCTCCTTCAGGGGTCGGGGACGGTCTCACACACGCACGCGCGCGCGCACGCACACACGCAGATTTACACACACACACACAGATACATACACACACCCACACACACACACACACACACACACAGATACAGAAACACACACACAGATACATGCACCAACACACACACACACACAGACACACACACACACACACAGATACACGCAAGCACAGATACACAACACACACACAGATCCACACACATACACACACACACACACACACACACACACTGTGTTTATGTGTGTGGAGACCTAACTGCAGTCACAGAAGTAAATCATCACGTGAGTGCCCCCCTGACCCGCCTCTTAAAAATATAATTGAAAAGGGGTGTTTTTGGACCAATCAAATGCCTGCATCTCTCTCTCTTCATCTCTCTCTCCAACTCCCTTGGTTCCTCTCTTCATCTCTCTCCATCTCTCTCTCACACTCTCTCTCTCTCCATCTCTCTACCCCTCCATCCCCTCTCTCTCTCCCTCCCTTCCGCTCTCTCTCTCTCCCTCTCTCCCCCTCCCTCCATCCCTCTCTCTCCCTCCCTTCCGCTCTCTCCCTCTCCCTCCCTCTCTCTCTACCTCCCTCTCTCTCCCTCCTCCCTCTCTCCCTCCTCCCTCTCTCCCCCTCCCTCTATCCCTCTCTCCCTCCTTCCCTCCCCCCCCTTTCTCCCTTCCTCCCCCTCCATCCCCCCCTGGAGGTGTTAATGAACTGCACCGCCCCTCCCCCTCACCACATGTCACACCCCAGGCCTCTACCCGCCTCAACAGAAGTGTTTGCTCATCACCTGTCGGAGTCGTACTAACAACCGCTGCTCCACGCACCGCCGTCGCTGCGGGATGTGAGCCTTTGACACAACGTATGTTTAATGACGCACGGTGTGATAGTACCTCCCCGTCCCATTGGCTGTTGGAAGTCATGTGACACCATGATATATATCTATATGAATGTATATCTACGTCGTTTGCTATATATAGTAGATATGAGAATTGATTAACAAACACAGCTGTTGGAGGTTAAGCCATATAGGAGTGTCTTTGCATATTTACATACATAATTATTTCTATGAAAATCCTTACTGTACCGACAGCAATATATTGTTTCGCTTTTTTCTGACAAATGTACTTATTGTTAGTCCCTTTGGATAAATGCATTTTCTAAACCCCCAATATGTGAATTTAAATGTGCATGACAACAGCTTGAACGGTCTGTGAATCTGTAAATTCACAGACACTGATGTGAAAACGGTCTCATATCTCAGCCAGTAACAGTTCAACCGTGACCTTCGAACTCTAGGACAACCCTGGAAAGCTGGTCCCCATTACCGTATCAGACTGGCCCTGGTCACCTTGTGTGATCCTCAGGAACATACAGGGAAACCGGCTCTCTATGTGTGCTGTTTTTGGATGGTTGCAGCTCGTGAGGTCAGAGAGCATTGGGCGATGCTACAACCATCCAATGAGGACGCAGCGTCCACTCAGCAGGGAAGACTTGAGGACTGTGATTCGTTCAGGCGTGACGCCATTGAAAAAAGAGTGTGTGATGTGAAGTGGGGAGATGTGAATCTCTAACCCAATTTAAATGTACCTCAGATTCTTTCTCCCTTTGTTTGTATTTTTTTCGGTTGATTCAACTTTCCTCAACCCAAAACTTTATTTCAATGAAATCCCGATAAAACAAATATACTCAAAGATAAAGAGTCATTTGACAGAGCATTGCAAAGTACCACCAGCGGCTGTCTTGAGAGATACGGGCTCCAAACATTTCCAGAATAATAACCTCAAAGCGAGTCGGTAATTACTTGTAATATGTTACTCATGATAAACAGGGGGAGGTGTATGTGGACCCCACTTCCTTTCTGACCGGCGCGTCCGTAGACCAGCCGAGGAGTCATCCTCACCAGTCCACATTGTGGACTGGTGAGGATGACTCCTCGGCTGGGTCATCACATTGTTGAAACCCCAGATGACCTTGTCCTGCAGCGAGTACCTGCTGCTTCATCACCACCCGCAGTATGCCACACCCGTAGAAGGTATGTCTGGTAGATCCAGGGCGAAGACCAGACCCACCCACCAGACACACGCTCAGCTGACAAAGTGTCCCCAGAGAGCCACCAGTTGGGGCGGCATGTGGCTCATGAGGTAGAGCGGGTTTGGTTGCTAGTAACCGGAAGGTTGCTAGTTCAATCCCCGGCTCCTCCTAGCGGGGTGTGTGAGGGTGGAGGTGTCCCTAAGCAAGACACAACCTCACAATGACTGCTCCAGACGAGCTGGCTTTCACCCTGCGTGGATGACACCGCCGTCGGTGTGTGAGTCAATACTGTAAAGCGCTTCGATTGGCCACTGGTTAGAAAAGCGCTGTATTAATGCAGTCCATTTATTTACCATTCACCAGCACCTCATCGGCTGCAACCAGGGCCGCTGCTGGCCGCTTCGGTGCCCTACGCGAGCGGGGGAGGGGCCTCTTTTTATATATTAGGTAAAAACAACTAATTTGATGAAATTTGGTAATAGGTTATACAACTAAGGAAAAACAACGGTGGGCCTCTTCATAACTAATTTATATATATATATATATATATATATATTTTTTTTACAAACCTTAATTTCTGGTGCCCCCCCCAGGGACTTGGTGTCCTACGCACTCTGCGTACTCTGCGTATAGGGAGCGGCGGGCCTGCCTGCAACGCCAAACTCCACGCTAGAACTAGGACCTTGCAATGGACTCGGAAACACAGGAGGTGGCTCCTTTCATGAGGAGATGAGGTGATATCATTAGGAGACGTAATGGGCTCCACCTGAGACGATGTTAAGTCATTAACGGATGATGGCTTTTAACAAGCTGGGAACACAAGATAGGCTGGGGAGGACCTCGTGGGAGGAACCAAGGATGAGCCTGATCAAAATGAGGGGATCGGTCCATCCCTCGTGCCTCGTGTTCACCCATTCATCCACACATTCAGCCCACCTTCCAAGAGAACAGGCCGTACTCAGGAAGCAGCTCGGGTGGGGTGTCTCACTACCAGGGACACTCCCCGGAATTAGCTGGGAGGAAGAGCCGGGGATCGAACCAGCAACCTTCTGGGTTTCCCGACGACCTGCTCTTCCCCCTGAGATACTTCAGGTAGTCGGGGGGTGTGCCCAACCTCGACACAGACCGAAACTAGCTCAGGAATGCACTGGTGGAAGCAGTAAGTGGAGGTTTCCCTGCTTACATTGTATTTAAACTCATCACCACATGCACACCGATTGATTTCTAATCAGCAGTGATGAGGACGCCACAGTAGACAACAGCGACAGTGGATTCCGTCATATTGTGTCGGAGCAGGAGAAGGTACAGCGAAGGGACACTCGCTGTACAGGCCAGCACTGTTATCTCTTCAGTCAGCACATTGGAGTGTAATTCCATAGCCCCAAAGATACACCCTCTGTGGTTGTATCTACACAACCTTTATCTAACTTCGGCAGCAGGTGAATGATATCTGCATGCGCCGAGGGAATGCTTTATTGCGCTGATCGATCAAACAGGTGTGAAGACGATTAAAAAATATGAGAGGGTGTGTGTGTGTGTGCGTGTGTTTCCTGTAGCCGTTGTTTGATTTCCTTCTGTTCGTTCGTTGTTTTGTTTGTCTGTTGTTGTTGTTGTGATTTTATCATGCTTTCATCCATGATTAATATTTACATTATCCTGTGGATTCGGGATTAGTGTTCAACTGGGAAGTGTGGAAAGGGACGACTTAAAACGACGACAAAAATAATACTTTTACTGTTTAATTTGACAACGGTTTCAAACGATCCGACATTTTGCGTTTTTACGTGCGGGATCTTTTTACATCAATACTAACCAACGGAAAGGTCCTTATAATGTAACGAGGCACTTGCCATCATAAGGAGCATAGCAAGCTGAAGAGTCTCCTGTTTAAAATACGACGCTTCGAACGGCACTGCGAGGCATGCATCAAAATTAATGTAACAACGATATTGATGATTAAAAATGTATCGATATAATCACTGTCGCTGGACTTCCTTAACATTTTACATTCGATTCCTACTCATAAATCCTTTATGACTTGACCCCCTGCTAAGGCTTGTGAAAAGCCACAGACGCAGCTTTGGCAATAAGAAGAAGTCATGGAAAATCAAAAAACCGAGGGTGCACTGTAGGACTGTTGACGTTTTGGAAAAACCTTGTATGAACATTCCCGAAATATAACACCAAAGTTTCCTGGGCCGGCAGTAATCCTAATGGTGTCAAAATAGTGGCGGATGTGACAGAATACAGAAGCCCTGATTCAGCACTCACTCACCCTGAAACCAGTTCCTGCAGGCGACTCAGTCCTTTCTGTTCGGCTCTGGAACAGAAAAACAGCGTATAAACACAGTGTGAGGGTGAACCGAGGCAATGTAATGGCACAATTATCCGTATTTCTAAAGAACGGAGGAATCCGTTTAAAACTTTCTTTTGTCTGGTAAGAGTATCTCTTTTCTGCAGAGGTAGATCCAGGCTGTACAAGGGGAATTAGATGTACTCTTCTGGCCAGTAAAGGTGAGGGTGAATAAAAATACAAGACCAAACCTGCATTAACGTCCAAACCCTCATATGCTATATAGTAAAAGTGTTAAATGGGTATTATTATCAAGACTTATTCCCAATCTAACAGTAACAAAAGGACATCAAATCACCTCCCAAAACCCATCTCCCCATCTGAAGGCATTCTGGAACAGTAGAAATAATAAGGGAAAGCCAGCCACCAGATCACGGTGTAGAAAACCGAGCCAACAGTGCCCCCTATGGACAAAGTAGCACATTGCAGAAATGGGACAAACTAATAAACGCCATTTCCAAGTCTTTTGTATTAGAAAAACGATGACAATTCTTTTTTCAAACCGTGCACAACATTTAGATAATTTTAGGGCAATGAGCACGTGGGATAAATGTAACGGAGTTAAGGTTGTGAGTCGGCTGGTTTCTCTTTTAGGTTCGCCATCTTCATCAAAGGAATAAACGTGATCTTCACGGTCTGTCTTCATTATGTCTATCCCAGAGCCATCAGGTGATTTCTTATACAGCAATACGTGCCATAACGCCATGCACTCCTACTTTTTCCAGCGCATCAACCAACGTAACATTTGATCACGTGGACCAATTAGCCTAGTAATTAAACATAATATAAAAACATCAATATTGCACACACAACCATTCTGCGCCTGATCTATCCTTAAATGGACCATTTATTAATTGGATAGGCAGGTGGTTGATTTTGCCGCGCCTAGTGCGGTGAGGCGACGCGCTGCTGCCGCGCCGCTGGTGTGGTGAGGAGGCGATGCGCTGCTGCCGCGCCATTCGTGCGGTGGGGCGACCGCGTCGCGGCAGACAGCTGCTCGGTGCGGAATATGCCATCTACAGCCCGGGGGCGCCTCACACTTCTAACGGCTTTCCGCTGTCAGAAAACCCAGGCGCCGGGAGCGGCACGACGCAAAAGTTAAATGAAGGTTAAATGGATACACTTCAAAGTGGGCGATCTCCGCACGTACAGACGTTATATCGTACTATAACGCGGGAAAGGTTAATTTGAGTCTTGTTGAGACACCCGGGCGGCGTGTACCGTTTGGGGAATGGCGGTTTGAGGTCCGGTTTGGGGGTCACAGCGCCCCAGGCCACGGCGGTTATTGGTTTCATTCATACGGTAATGATGTTTAATAGGGCTTTACGCAGATAATTTGAAACCAATTGCTGTAGGCCTACTTCAAAAAACGGAATTAAAAATAGAAATGTGCGTATGTGAGCGCGCTCTTGTGTGTGCGTGCGTGTTGGCGTGTGCGTATGCGTGTGTGTATGTGTGCGTGTGTGTGTGTGTGTGTGTGTGTGTGTGTGTGTGTGTGTGTGTGTGTGTGTGTGTGTGTGTGTGTGTGATATAACAAGCCTATATCAAAGCTTCAAACATACAGGTTCGTATGGTCGACATTTTGCGCCTGCCGGCCAAACTACTTCCGCGCCGCCACGGTTTTAATGATGCGAGGCTTCGGACTGCAGATGAGGCCCTAAGCACATGCTGCCCGGACCGAGGCTGCTGGTTTGAATCTCTCTGATGTGAAAAGCCTTCTCGCCTCTTGCGTCAGTTCACCTTCCTCTTCAATGCGAGGTAATGCTCTTTTACAGTCTGGGGTATGATGCGAGTCCTTCTCTAATACCACACGCACACACACACACACACACACACACACACACACACACACACAAGGAACTCATGATAGTTTTCATACACACACACACACACACACACTAACACACACACACACACCACACACAGAACTCATGATGGTTTTCCTATCCACACGCACATGCACCTACGCGCACACAGACGCACACGGACGCGACGGGTGTTCTATTATTTGAACTGATAAGGAATATAATCGTGTCAATCGTTATGAGGCATTTGAGGCAAAAAGACACGTGACTCACCTCAATGACGTCGGCCTCTCGGTTCTGAGAGTGGGAAGTTATAGTTAAGCTAATTTAAAAGAGGTTGGTGGTTTTTAGTCTGTCAAAAGCAACAAATGATTAGCATTAGCAGCATGGTTAGCGTCTCATGTGAGCTGTTCAGCCAATCAGGCAGCAGGACGGTGGTTGGCGAAGATTTGGCTGAACTGCTGGCGCAGGCGCACAAGTCTCCAATTAGCCGCCAAAAGCGATCAACTGAGAGCAGATCGCGCGCCTCGGGGACCACGTGATGAAACTGAAATCGACAGATGAGCGCGCGGGATAATACACGTTGACAGTGTTGTGAAGCCGGGCAGCAGACCTCCAATGAAAAACCCTTTGGTTCTCCCTTCATCCTCGGTAAAAAATGACGAACCAGAGAGAGAGAGAGAGAGACGGCGTATTGTTCTCCTGTGTGAAGGTTGACCCTGTCTGCCCTATTAAAATCTAGCCGGTAACTCAGCCTGGGGGTCCGTAGACTACCGCCGCGTTGACGGGCTGCTTACCAACCAACATGGGGCTGGATGAGGGCCGCGTTCCGTATCAAACACTGAGTAACATCCTAAAGCGTAATGTTATAAACGGCTCCGTCATCAAGGTAAATAGATGATAGGGCGACGCTTTGATTGATATTTTTTGGGGGGGATTATTATATTTACGCACACACACACAAACACACACACACACACACAAATTGTTCTCAGTTCAAAGTAAACCGCATGGCTTAGAAAACAAGTTTAGTGTTAACGCTTGATGGTTGACAGCTGGCGGTTTTCTGCCTTTAAATAACATTTATTTATCTCATCATCTAACCGGTTAAAAGAGACAAGATGTGTGCCTACGTTATTCATCTGTCGACTTGATTCTATTGAATGCCATTTAAAACGTCTTATTGCCACCGTGTTAGTAGTACGCACAAATGAGTGCTAGGGTTTCAACAATGAAAAAGTAATTTTACATAGTATAGTAGCATACTATTTATTTATTTCATATTTGTGGAAAAAAAAATGAACATAGTCTAGTAAATTACTTTGATGCTACCCTGTCATAGGTGTCTAAACAAATCTACAGAAGGAGTAATAATAGAGTGATGTTATATATTAGATATAGATATAGATTAAATACAATATGTATATGCATATATATATATTATTATTATATTAAGATGATTGTAGTTTGTTAGACCTCTGAACAACAGCTTAAGAAACTATTGCAAAACACTGGTTTTCAAATGTTCATTTCATTAAGGCACGGTTTCTTCACAACCAAAGACTTACGGATTCATAATTTAAGAATAACTGACAGGGTTCATGACCTGTAATTAGCAGCGTAACCAATTGTGCATCAATTTGGTTGATCTAAACTCCATCTTGACCTGTTTCTAAGACAAGGACAAAACAAAGGGAACTATTGATATAAGAAATTAAATTAGGTAATACTGTTTTTATCGAGCCATGCAGGGGCTAGAAAAGCACCGGTCTGCTCATATTCAGGGATACAATCCTCTTGACCTTAAACTGCCCAGCAATCTGAAACCAAATCGAGTGTTTGCTTTGTTCCCATCAACGTCAACAATGTTATGAACGTGTGAGCAAATGAAAGAAAGAAAGTTCAATGAAACACACAAGCAAATAGTGAGCACTGTTTGGTGGATACTAAGTGATCAAGTTTATAAGGCTCTTTACAGGAATACATGTGCGATAACATACTAAGTGTTTACTACGTCTGGCACAACAAAATTTGGTCCCGACACAATTCATTTACCCTTATATAAACATTAATATTTGAAATAAACAGGTGAGAGTGCCTGTGTGATATAGTTTTATTAACAACTATGTGCACACCCAACGTGACATAACATACAAGTTATACCAATACAATTTTAGCATGTGACACATATTTGAGCGATAAAATTCATACTAGGTAATGAATTATCTGGTGATTAGTATTGAACTCATCAACGTGTCTATTCAAAGTGAAACGACAATATGCCCATATGTGTTATTAAACCTCGTTTTGAACGGGAATAGGTAACAAACTCTTAGGACAGGTCAAACGTCAATACTTTTGTCAATATCACAGACTGTTTGCTGTCCTATGCATTGACATCAGACAACGAGTCTTCTCAGAGTTGTTTCAAAGTTTCTAAAACACCGACAACAGCTTCACAACGGTGTGGTCACGGTGACGAGTTTGGTCAAGGCTGGGACCTCACACAATGAGCAGGACACAAGGCAACTACAACGTGTATGTTTGCATAGGGAGGATTCTAGTTTGTACATAACCCAGCGCCACAAAAAAAGTGCAATGAAAAAGTGCTTCATTCTAATGTTGTTTGTTGTACAGGTTTATCAGGTGAGAAAAGCAAAATCCAGAACAAAATAACCCAGCAAACAAACAAACATTAAAAAAAACAACACCTCATAGTTTGAATCGGTTGCCCGGACAGAGTTGTATTCTAGAGCAACACAGGGTGGTGGGGCTTATGATGCCACTTCATTGTCCACAGTGTTCTCTGTGAATAATAGTAGATTCCCTGTAGACAGATGACGCATCTGCTTGTGCATCTTCCCTGTAGACGCACAAGCAGATCCATAAATACCCTAATCACCAACCACAGAGCTGTGACAAAGCAAACAAATATGAATTTCTTTCTAATTAGTCATACATTGTAGGAAGATAGATGTTTACAAGATGAACATGTGATTTGAGTGCTGATTTAATTGTCCACCCTTTCAGGAGTCCAGTCAATTAAAACTAATATTGAAATGATTGTTATTTTTTCTGAATCTAATGTTTATTTTCATGAGCACATAACAATTAACCCTTCAATTAAACGAGATCAGTAGAAACTTAATTAAAATAGAAATTTCAAGTATTTCCTATAAAGCAACAACTAAATCGGGACAGAGTTAGAGAGAAATTATTTTGATCAGAAAAATCCTTCCAGTTTCTCCAGATTCACAACACTGCTAATGGCTTCTTCAATCAAGTATGACATTTGACGACCAATGTTGGATCAAATTCATGACACACTTTTGAGCATACATTTCAATCTATTCATTGTTTTGCATTAATTAAATTACTATAGTATATATCACAGACAATGGCATTCCTTAATATTCCTTTACATCCAGAATAGCATGAATGTTAGTAGGGGTTTATTTGATAGGAACAACGTTTTAAAGTTAATGCGAGTTGTTAGTTGGGTTAAAATTCTTCACAAACAGCCCAGATCCTGTCTCAAAACAAATAGAAGTTATTTGTTTTTCTTTTTTTGTCGTTTTTTGTACAAAAATATTCTATGATTTTGTTACGATAAATACCAACGACGCACCACAACAGCAAAATGCAACGACACACCACCACACCGCAGCATGTATGGCGTTGTCAACAAAAGGCTCATCGTTCCTTTATGGTGCAATACTCTGCACCTTGAGCTTGCACCTGCGCTTGCACAACCTCACGGCATTTAATCATTACGGTTAAGGCAGAACACCTCCAGAATATATATTCTGTATTTATTTCTGTTATTCTTCAGAATAACCTTGCATGCTGGGAGATATGCATTTCCCTGTAGAAGTGCTTAAAACAACATTGTGTTGTTTATGGCTCCATGTTTGGTCAAAGAACAGTACATGACAATTTTGTCATTGCTGCATTCTCACTTCTTAAGCTCCAGAAAGATGGAGTACATTCAAATTAATGAAATGTATCCCTCAAGATGTTTCTGGAAAGAAATGCAGCCTCTTGATTTTGTTGACTTTGGTGCAGCATATGTGGCCTGCATTTTTCAATACGCAGCAGGTGATAAACAGCACAAATTTAACATTCTTTACGACATTCTTTCCTCAACAAAACATTCATCTGTGAACCCATCTGTTTTTTCTTTAGGGCTTCGCTCATTATTTGACTCCTTGTCGCCATTTAGCAGTGGATTTATTTTTAAATTAGCGTAATCGGTTAAGCAGCGGAAAATATTTTGCCAGATGAAGATCATGATAATATATTGATAAGGGCGGGCTGTCGTGCTAAAAGGACCTCACCAGGGATTGACAGTGGTGGCTTCGACCATCACACGCAGTCTGGCTCCCACTACATTAGTTAGCAATTTGAAGTTAACAATTTGAGTCATAATTACATACATGTAGTAACATGACTCTTTTTCACCTTTTTGGCTGATCTCCAGAAACGGATCAGTGAAATGTAGGGCCCTGGAAGGAAGTGGACGACTTCGCATGGTTAACTGTTCCCATGGGAACCACAGCGTAGGATTGATACATTGAACAAACAAACAAAACAACATTATATCACTGTTGTCAAGACGATTCAAACACAAGAACCCTGGTTTTTCAAGTCTCAACGCCGAGACCCTGTTTTACACGCGTCAACGATGTCTCCATGGTGATACTCCGGGAGTACGCGAGGCTGGAATTATGGACGACAAAAAACGACGACGGTTACGGTGAGTCCTCACCAACATCTTATAAAAACAGTTGTTACTTTGGCAGTTAGTATTGGAGGAGTTCTGACGATAAGACTTCCAAAGAAGCCCGGGTTCGGAGCCGCTCTGTACTTTCTCGCTTCCGAACTCCACAAGCAGATCGGAGCGTGGTGTGCTTTGGGAGTTGTGGCGGTGTCTGGTGCTATTGTTGTTGTTGTTGTTGGTGGTGGAAGCGAGGAGGTCACAGTGTCAGAACCAACGGATCCGACTAGATGTTGGTCTCCCGCTGCACGGCCTCCCCGTCTTTGCCGTCCTTCTTGGCCAGCTCGGCGGTGGCTTTGTCGCCTCCTTCGGAGCCCTTCCGGTACTGCACGGCGGCGTCGGGGTCGTCCGTCTCAGTCCTTTTGTACGAGTCGGCCTGCTTGCGCTCGCGCTCCAGCAGTCTGTAGTTGATAAAGTTGCCGATGAAGAGCCAGATGGCCGCGATGATGACCAACACGCCACAGCAGAAGTACATCTGCTTGTAGCTTTTTGTGAGGTCCACCAGTTTGCCTGGAAGAAAGCGAAAAGTTGGGTCAAAAACTAATCTGTGCAACTTTTAATTAAAATAAAGGAACAAATTAAATTTAGTCACAAGCCTATTGGTTTTATGCGTGATGGAAATGTTCATCCCCTTGGCTCAAACAAACACTAAACTATAAATTAAAAACAAACAGAGAATAATATTTTTCAATCTGAATAATGTTTGTTGTTTGTGGTCAGGACGATATAAATGCCTTCGCTATACTCTGACTATTGTATTTTTATATTACGCAATTTCTCTTGCTAATCCTACGAATAAAACAAAAGGTTTGGAGCATTCCAGGCCACTTTTAAAAAGGTCAAGCAGCCAGCAACGTGATGAATGGACGCCAAGATAAACCAAACCCAGACAAAAACAGCACACACCACAATATAACACATATATTAGATATTATATTATAGTAAGATGATAGTTATAGTTTGAGATCCGAACAACTGCTTAAAGGTTAGATATTATATCACCAGGTGTGAGTGTAATTAGCCGCTACAAGACCTTTTAAAAATCTGCCTCTTCTGACATCCCATCTGGGCGTGTCCACCTAGATGTATGACAGATAGATTAGCAACCTTTGCTATCCAGCACACATCTAGGTGGACACGCCCACTTGTAATGTCAGCAGAGGCAGACTTTTTAAAACGGCTTGCAACGGCTTATCACACTCACACCTGGCGGTATAACACGTCACCTTTTAAGGAACTATATTGCAAAAAACCCGTTTTCAAACGTTGAGTTCAACACCTAACAACAACACTTGACTGGTCCATTACCTGCCAGCGGGGGTCCGAGCAGCACGGGGCAGCACTCCACGATGGTGGTGAGCCCCACCGCGCTGGAGAAGCGAGGCGCCCCCACCAGGTCCATGAGGGTCTCGAACAGCACCGAGCTCACCATGCCAAACGCAAACCCGAAGAACACGGCGTACACCACCAGGCCCGTGTAGTCGCTGACCAGCGGGCACAGGATGTGGCACACGCCGTTGTACAGCACGGCGAAGCAGAAGAAGTACTGGATGCGCGGGCGGATCCAGCGCGAGTTGGCCAGCAGCCCCATGGTGGGCCGGGCGAACATGTCCACGAAGGCCAGGATGGAGAGCAGGAAGGCGGCCGAGTACTCGTCCACGCCCATGTCCTTGGCGTAGGCGGCCAGGAAGACGATGGGCGAGAAGAAGCCCAGGAACATGATGACGTTGCCCGACAGGTAGATGAGGAAGCCGCGGTGCTTGAAGAGCGACAGGTCCAGGTACTGGTTCACCGTCTCCCAGACGCTCAGCTTCTCCGGCTTCGGGCCGTCGGCGAGGGCGGCGGGGGCCAGCTCCTCGTCCTTCTTGGCCCCGGGGGGGGGGGCCAGGGGCCTCATGAGGGCCCCCGCCACGCAGCAATTGAGCAGGATGCCCCCCAGAATGAGGAAGCTGCCGCGCCAGCCGAAGGCGTTGAAGAGGTACTGGTTGAAGGGGGCCAGCGTGCTGAGGAACACCGGGCTGCCAGCCATGGCCATGCCGTTGGCGATGGGACGCTTCTTGAAGAAGTACTTGCCGATCATCGTCAGCGCGGGCTGGAGGTTGAAGGCCAGGCCCAGACCTGAAGGACGAACACATTTATGGTTAAAACAGGTATGTGACCCTATGACCTTTGACCCATGACCTATGCCTTGAAGACCAGGCCAAAACCTGAATAGCGATGCAACACTTTATCATTCGAATGCTTCTACCCTATGACCTATGACCTTGGTTATAACCAACAGCTAAATCATTCAAAAATCTATATTTAATTTAGCTAAGTTAAACATGAATAAAAACAACAATTATTCAGATGCTACTAATGCCGTTTCCTTAGCCTAATAGCATAACTGCCTCAGTCATATTTGTGCCAAATTGCCCAACTCTGCTCCCCTAACACTGTGCCTCATTGGCTATATCTAATTGTTGGCTGCATCTGGTCGAACTGAGCGGTACAGTACATAAAAAATAAAAACATCCTATGCGTTGTTTGCCAAAAATATTTTTTTTTTCAGTTTTCCCGAAAATTTAAAATACGACTTTGGCGATTATGAGGCTAACGAAAACGACCTATGCCCCCCACTAACAGCTAGATCGTTTCCACCACCGTGAACCAGGGACATGACAACAACGGCAAGCGACGGCTACTAGCCCTTTGTCTATTTATAACGGTGTTCTCAGAAGCCGGTGCTTAGCGGGTGACCGGTAAGCGGGCTTATGCCCGGCGTGGGGCCTCACCTCCGATGACCCCGATGCAGATGTACAGCTGGACGATGTTGTTGCAGAAGGAGGCGGAGATCATGCCGATGGAGGAAAGGAAGCCGCCCATGATCATGATGGGCCTGCAGCCGTACTTATTCACCAGGATACTGCTGATGGGCCCTGGGAGGAAAACACACAATATAACATATATTACATAGATGGGATATATTTTATAGATAGATATAACACACAATATCTATCGTATGTATCATAATAATAATAATAATAATAAGTTATATTACACAACAATTTAATGCATACAACACAATTTATATAACAAGCAATATATATTATATATATAACACAAGTTAATAATGGTACCTCTATTGGAATGGTTACTACTTTTTCAACTTGATTAGCCCTTTTGATTATGAGAAAAACTTAAATATTTCATAAATATAAGAAACGGCAGTATATATCTTAATAAATGTCAATTCACACACTGCTCAATATTTATAAAGAGACTAGTGTCTGGGAACTGTAAAAACTTCAAATTCAGGACACAAGAAAATAAAGTCATTAAGCAAGGCACGTTATTGTGGTTCTGTCAGTCATTGTGTCTTTAAAAAAAAAAAAAAACCTTGACGAGCAAAAGAGGTCATCTGACATTTCCCCCCCGCGTGAATTCCCCCCCTCCCTTTTTTCCTTTGTAGTTTGTCCTTGAGGAAACAAGTTCAGCTTATTAGCATACAGGGCTGTGATCAGCATTCTCTGCGGATCTCGAGGGCCCTGATTGGCCGAGACGGGTAGCCCCTGAGCCAGTGCATTAACGCGAGACCCCCCCTCCCCCCCACACACACATATACAGACACCCCACCCCCTCACGGTCATCATTACAGTACGGACCAAACGCCAGCCAAGCTAAATATACCACGTTCCGCTTCCAAAACGGGAATGACACATTATGTTTTCCCATATCTTTCCATGACCCTTTGGGTGATGTGTTTAGTAAACGGAACGAAGCACTTGAGACACAGACATGCATCCAAATCCGTCCCCCCACAAGTTCTTATTTTGTGTTCTTATTTTGTGTTCTTATTTTGTCTTCTTCTTATTTTGTGTTTTTATTTTCAGTTCTTCTTATTTTGTGTTCTTACTTTGTGTTCTTCTTATTTTGTCTTATTCTTTTGTTTTCTTATTCTTTGGTGTTCTTATTTTGTGAGTTTCCCATTCCATTCATTGCCTTGTCGCGTCTGAGCGTGTCATGAAGTCGTGCGCCCTCGAGTGTGCGCTCCCAGCCCGTTGAGCCCGTTGCGCTCCGGGCTTCTGCAGTCGGTTCACGATAACACAGAAGATAACGCAGCTCAGGGATATCCCCGTCTCTACACGTGACGTAACCACCGCCGCCACGTGCAACCCAGCCTTCACAGATTTAGGGAGCGTAGTCAAATATCAAACCGCTCACACACTCCCTGTGTGTGTGACATGTTGGCACACTACACTGAGATGACCTTTCTCGCTTTTAAAACCACCAAAAATGAACAGTAATAAATTAAAAAAAAACAAAGGGTTAGCCATGAGGAAAGGGCCCTGAGGGTTAGGGTTACCCCTGACCCTTTTTAATATTCCCCTAACTCTTTCAACGCGTTCCAAAGCAGAAGTCACCGTCTTTGATTGACAGTGAGGCCATTGTCACTAGATGTGTGGTCATAGCGTTGCTGCTTTGTTCCTCACAGGGTTAGGGTCACTGACTGTGGAAACTATTTCTACTATGTCTTTTTCTGGCAGCGTCACAGCCACATTCTTTTATTGGGCTAATCTAACCAGGTCGAGAGGGTGGACAGGTGTTTGGGGAGGTCATAGCCAAACAAAAGCAACACAAAATGCATCTTAGCGCTGTGACATAAAGCTGAGATCCTACAAAGACAAATCAAGCCTCAATCCTTGCAGTGTGACACAAGAAAACGGGAATCTATTGTTTTAACCGAGCCATGCTCCCTAAACAGGAATGTATGTCTAAATAAGGTCTGAAGCCTAATTTTCGGTGTTCAAATTCCGAAACATTCCTTCACGTACTTCCCGACAGAGCCATGCTTTTTGGGCATAAGTGTTTGCTTTAATAAAAGGTCTGCCGGCAACATTTTTTGATCTAGAGATCAGAGGGGCAAAATGGTTAACATATTTCGCAATGCAAATATTTGGCAATGCAAATGTAAATAAATAGGACCTCATTGTACTCTCCTGCTCTCCTGACACAAAGTCAAAAAGATCAACCGGGGATCTGGAACGAAGGCATTGCTCAGGTTAAGAACAGCTGCACTGGGACAAAGCCTACTTAGCATATTAACCCAGAGTAGCTCTCTCAAGGTACGCAGTCCTGAACCCCTCTTTTGAGCGGAACACCGATAGCGAAGCAAATATATTAGCAATGCAAACGGGAGATGGGACGGCTCAGGGGGTTATCGGTTCTCAATGTGTATTGTTTGTTATGGATATTAATTATTATTTAAACTAAACGAGTAGTAACGTCACATCTGAACCCCTTGCCCAGTCGGGAGAACAAGGCGGGAGAACCGGTGTAATGGTTGACAAGCCTTAAATTAACCCTTGGGTCAATATTTGCTCGTCACTCCAGCTGAGGGGCCGTACCGGTCATACCGTCTCGGAAATGAACCGTCTCTCTCTCGTATCCTGGAAGCAGGACGGTGCGTTTAAACAGTAGAAAGACCAGTGGTTCTCAACCTCTGGGTCACAAGCCATATGTGGCTGGTTGCATGGGACCAAGTGGGATGGCCATAACATTTTCTAAAGTAAGGCAGCAGTGGCTCAAGAGGTAGAGCGGGTTGACAAGTTGTAACCTGAAGGTTGCTAGTTCGATCCCCAGCTCCTCCTAGAGTCGAGGTTTCCCTGAGCAAGACACGTCACCCTAACTGCTCCCGATGAGCTGGCGGTTCTTTGTGGCTTAATTTGATGGGGAATGAGTTTTAAGGCTGCACAGGCAGAGGCTGCATTGATGAACAGTTTGCATTGAGACATCGTGATCACCTCACTCTTTTCAGACACGGTAATGAGCATATGTTGCGGATTTCCCTTGGGGCCGAGGTAATTCCAGTCTTAAGGAACCCCTGGGTTAACTACGACGATAACGTCCATATGAGTCAGGGCAGACTCATGAGTCTAGTTATTATAACAGAGTACCTGAGTTATAATACCTGAGTAATTATACCCGCTTACCTAAATAATTATATGGATCAACAGCGTTGACATATCAGTCATAAAAGTGGAACAAAAGATACCCCCAGTTAATAAGATGGATGGCTGTTCAGGGCAGAGAGCTGTGGGTAAGTTTGCTGAAGAGAAGTTTAGAAAGCGCCTGCCATGTCCTTCAAATTGTTCAGTATTTGTTTTACACTTCTATAGCTTTGAGCACCTCTGTGAAACACTATAGTGTTGTTCAAGAGCCTTTAGAGGTTCATATACTGTATGTGCACCGGCAGTAAACCAAAGCATTTGGATATATTTTGTCAAAGCTTCTAAGGGAAGTGTTGATGCACCCTTCAGACAATAATAAAACATGTCTGAAGGGTGCATCAAAAACATAAAACAAGTAATAGTTTAGTACTTGTTATTATTAAGATTATTAAGCTTCAAGTTGCCCTTGGCAACAACTTGTACAATCTGAAGTTCGGATTTTTGGCATTGAGTCAAGGTCAAAATGGTGACCTTCCAATTTTGGCATCAGCTTTAGTAGTCAGCCAACTTTCTTAACTCAAATAAAAGATCAGAAATTGGGTGTGAAAAGATGCAATTTTCTAAATATTCCGTCCTGGTTGGCCGTTTCTCTCTCTTCATTTAAGCAGATAACTGCCTCTTTGTGCCTTATTATGTTTTAAATTGACCTTCAACCCTATGGCCTTTGGCATGTTTACTTCTGTACATTTCTTGGACATTACACAAACATAATGATTTAAATTGTGCCGAATATTGGCTTGTGGTTTTGTTTAAACATACTGCTTTCAGCGTTTCCCGAAGCACAATGGGGATGTTTGTGTTTAGCATGATCTCCGACCTAAACGACGAAATTGGACGCTTCTCAATATGACCCAAATGACGTCAACCTAGTTGACGTCAGAAAAATTAAGATGTCATCTGAGGGGTCACTCGAAAAATCATTTTTTATTTCCATAAAAAAATCGAATAGCAGTATTTATATTAATGTATCATGATTATGTGTGTGTGTGTGTGTGTGTGTGTGTGTGATAGAGGTAGTCAGAGAGAGAGAGAGAGAGAGAGAGAGAGAAAGAGAGAGAGAGAGAGAGAGAGAGAGAGAGAGAGAGAGAGAGAGAGAGAGAGAGAGAGATAGAGAAAGAGAGAGAGATTCACCAAACCTAACCACCAGTCGGGTGGGGGGGGGGGGCTTACCTCCGGCGTACATGACGGCCAGCATGATGGAGGAGATCCAGGCTGTCTGGCTGTAGGACGTCCCGAAGATCTTCTGGATGTCCTTGAAGAAGACGGTGGTGGCTTTGGGGAAGGCGTAGCTAAAGCCGATGGAGATGAAGGCTCCCAGGACCACCGCCCAGCCCCAGCCTCCATCGGGGGGCTCCACGGCGGCCACAGCCTTCGCCGGGGGGGGCATCGCAGACCTGGCTCTGGACAGAGGGACAGGGGGGGGTGGGTGGGCGGGCGTGGAGGGTGGGGCGATCGCTGCTCACTGCAAACAAGGAGAAGAAGAAGAAGCAAGGTCACGCGATTGGCTGGTTGGTGGCGCTATTGGCTGGTTTGTTGCGCTACTGGCCGGTTGGTCGCGCTATTGGCCGGTTGGTCGCGCTATTGGCCGGTTTGTCGCGCTATTGGCTGGTTTGTCGCGCTATTGGCCGGTTGGTCGCGCTATTGGCCGGTTGGTCGCGCTATTGGCCGGTTGGTGGCGCTATTGGCCGGTTGGTCGCGCTATTGGCTGGTTTGTTGCGCTATTGGCTGGTTTGTCGTGCTATTGGCTGGTTGGTCGCGCTATTGGCCGGTTGGTCGCGCTATTGGCTGGTTGGTCGCGCTATTGGCTGGTTTGTCGCGCTATTGGCTGGTTGGTTGCGCTATTGGCCGGTTGGTCCTGTATTGGCCGGTTGGTCGCGCTATTGGCTGGTTTGTTGCGCTATTGGCTGGCTGGTCGCGCTATTGGCTGGCTGGGAACGCTATTGGCTGGTTGGTGGCGCGATTGGCTGGTTGGTCGCGCTATTGGCTGGCTGGTCGCGCTATTGGCTGGTTGGTCGCGCTATTGGCTGGCTGGTCGCGCTATTGGCTGGTTGGTCGCCCTATTGGCTGGTTGGTCTGGTTGCGCTATTGGCTGGCTGGTCGCGCTATTGGCCGCTTGGTCGCGCTATTGGCTGGCTGGTCGAGCTATTGGCTGGCTGGTCTTGCTATTGGCTGGTTGGTCGCGCTATTTGCTTGTTAGGAACATTCGCCGTTGGCAGAGAACCAGACCCTTATTGACGGAGCGGTGGTGGTGTGGGACCTGGAGTGGAAAGGTAGGACGTTTGACTGGGAAGGGGGGCGGGACCTAGCTCCAATGTGACCTGCCCGAGGAGAAGGACATACCAGCCCAGCCGGAACAAGAGAAGGCACGTGCAAACATACCACACACACACACACACACATGCACGCACACGCATATACACACATTCACACACATGCGCATAAACAAACACAGGCGCGCACACACACAAACCCCTGTCTTCTGTGTTAACCTTCCAAAGTATCCACACTAAATAAGGTCAACACTCGTTTTACCTGGGTGACCAGGTGTTGCCCCGCCCACTTCTTGGCTCAACCAAAAAGAGGCCCAGGTGATTTGAACAACCCACCTCCATGCACACACACACACACACACCGTTATCTCCTTCCCCGAGGCAGAGTAGTGGAAAAGTAGGAGGGGATTGAAGCAGCGATAGAGGGAGGGGTGGGGTAGGATAGGGGTGGGGGTCCAAATCAGGTGCTACTGTTTACAAAGCAAACAGAACAACCATGTGTTCAGCAAAGCCGAGAGCGATAATTGTGCTTTTAACGCCGCTATACTGAGACTTGGCTTAGAAAGGAAAAGCAGACACACACACACACACACACACACACACACACACACACACACACACACACACACACACACACACACAGTTGGAAGTTGGAAGCTGGGGGCTAATCACATTATTTTCGCCTTCCTAATCCTCCTCGTATTGCTTTTTTACCCACTTTCCTCCGAGCCTAATCTCCCGGCACATGTCCGTCGGTGAACTCACACAGGGAGGGACTACGAGAGTCCAGGAGTAAGTGTGCAGGACCAATAAAAGCTTGAGGGGAAACAATACTTTTGTGTTGACCTTTAGGGGACGGCGCGCATGTATCGAGTTTGTGATGATTGAGGCATAAAGCAAACAAATGCCCCGTCATAAGCAGTTCTGTCAGGAATCATCATGTCAATCATGTCATAGGCATTTTTTGCATTAAATAGGGGATACACTCTTTTCCAAGCTGTAGGGTTTAAGGCCTATCACATAGATGTCAGATACAGAATACAAACATTTGTCGACAGGGGACACTATACAATCCCCTATGGGGTCCATCAGGTATCCCACCCCATTAACAGAGTAGAAGCAAGAAGGTGGTGGTGGTGTTGGTGGTGGTGGTTAGTCGTCATCTGATAGGGGGTGCATGACTAGAGTGTCCCGACAGAACTAGTTACGCCCATAATCGATTCAAATACAAGGGTAACACCACCATAACAGTAAAGGGTCTCGTTAAGAGGAGAACCGTGAAGAAAACAGCAGCGAAACGCAACAAAAATGTGCAAAGCACTTACAATTGATAGGTTTACCGCTTCCCTGTATACAACAAAGATACCTAGGATAAGATGCTACACGATACACAAAGCACTATTTTTAAGTGCCAGGACGTACAACATACAATTAGAATAGGTGAGTGCATGAAGTGCCAGCTCAAATCATTTGAGCATCTCTGTGACTCTGGAGGGAGGGAGGCTGTAGTGATGATGTTGTGTGCACTAGACACCCTGTGACTCCTTTAAAGACAATATTCACAGTCACACTAACGAAACAGGTGTGAGTGTAGTGATCGGTGAAGGGTGAAAGGTGTTGGAGATGCGTGTCACAATCACTTCCTGTTAACATGAAACTAGCACGAGTACGAAATTAGTCAACGTATGAATCTATTTTGCTGTTTGGTTAGGTCTTCGATATCACAGCTGGGCAACCACAAGAGAACATGTTTTTTGCTAGTCACATATACAGTTCTACATGTGCTTTTTCCATTATCTCACTGTAGGCTACGTCTAGCTGACAGTGAAAAACGGTCCCTCAGCAGACACACCTATATATACACATATGCTTGAGAGGTTTCACTCTCTTCACTTGATGAAAATGGGTTTCAGAAAAGCAAGGGACGAAAAAAAATGAAAAGCCCCGGTCATTAATAAATCATGTCTGTACCCTTCATCCACTCACCAGATATCAGGTTTTAAACACATGCATACACGCACACACACACACACACGCACACACACGCGATCACACACACACACTTACACACGCACACAAACGTTAAGACAATGCATACCACATAAGAGCTGTACTAAAATTGTAACATAAAGACGAAACCTATTCTGTTTAAAATCTGAAGATATGATGGGAATATTTCTAATCGATTAATCGATTTAAATTACAATCAGCTGTGCAAGCACTGACAATAGCTTTTCTTCCTTTTTACAATATCTCATACACCCCCCCCCCCCCCCCCCCCCCCCCCCCCCCCCCCCCCATCATCATCATCTGTATGTTTAGATTTTTACAGTCGTTTCCGGAGAACAGTATGGAACATTATACACCCATTCCTTTGGGTGTCCATAACATAACAAAGGGGCCTTAATAACACAAGCGATACTTCAGTATGCATGGTGTAAACAGGACGGGCCCCTACATGCCCCCCCCGTCCCCGTCCCCCTTCCCACCAAACCCCCAGCAGGGGTCCTCCTGAGGCCCAATCCCCCCGCCCTAGTAAGCAGTGCACCTCTTGCGCAACGCCCTCCAGTCGAGTCAGGCGCTCGGGGGGGAATTGTTTACATCACATTCCTAGAACCCGTGTCCAGCGTCGAGAAAAACACTTTCCTCGCTCTCCTACTGTGTATTTTCCATGCATTGCGCTCTATAAATCAGAGAGGGCTTACCGTCTCCCCCCCCCCCCCCCCCCCACCCCGTCAGCTCGCCTCCCTCCCTCCGGGGGGGATATACAGTAGGTTCTAATCCCAGGATAATCTGATTATTGGCTGGGCACCAGCAGAGGCTCAGCACAAGGGGAGGAGATGTTTTAGGGCTGGTTTTATCCACCGTGATGACGCTGCACTTCATGGTGAAGACACTGTCTGCTTGGCTGGTTTTATAACGCCGTGTGTTTGTGACGAGAAGCACAAACGGGGTGGAGGCTAGTTGAGGGTAGATGGACTACATTTATACAGCGCTTTTCGAACCAGTGGCCACTCAAAGCGCCTTACAATACTGCCTAACATTCACCCATTTATTCACACATTCACACACCGACGGCGGTGTCAACCACGCAGGGCGACAGCCAGCTCGTCGGGAGCAGTCAGGGTGAGGCGTCTCGCTCAGGGAAACCTCGACACTCCGCTACGAGGAGCCGGGGATCAAACTAGCAACCTTACGGTTACTAGTAGCCAACCCGCTCTACCTCCTGAGCTGCTCCTCTGCTGCCCAAAGACTAGGCCCCTGATGGTTGTTGTTCCTAAATCCCTGATGTCCACAGCGTACCGCTAGGCCTCACTGGGCGAGACGCCAGCCCCCTACCTGCCCCGTGAGAACATAACTCACCGGGAGAAAGTCGCTCGGGGCAAAGAAGCGTGAAGGAGTAGAATGGAAACCAAAAGGTCAGGTTGATTCAAAACAAGGCAAAGAAACGTCTCCTTATTTAGTGTTATGTGGTCAGGAGGAGACTGGTTTGGTAGCTATGGGGACACAAGGTAATGAACATTCCCAGTAGAAGGACTTTTGTTTGGCTCGCATCCCAACAGATTGGCGGTCAACAGATTGACCGTTTGAAGGGAAAGCATTGAAATGAATGCGACTTAACTGTACAAAAACAGTTAAGCAAATGTTGATATTGATATTGAATATAATGAAAATACCTCCCTCCCATCCCCCTACTCATTAGCAAATATTTATGAAATTGTAATTAATTACAATTTCTATGCTATGTAAGCTATGTAATGAAAGGGCAAATATTAACTTAAGGTAACGAATTAGGGGTCACCTTGACCAAATATTTAAAAGAACAGCTGACACAATAGAGAACCACCCGTACCTGTGGTAACTCTGCCAATTTGCCCCCTCTTAGCCAATCACAGGCCACTACCAGTACCTCCCTTAGCTACTGGCTATTTACACAGGGATTATTTGGTCTGATTTACAGTTAGTCATAACGAGTGATATCTCCCAATCATTGGTAAACAGAGTGTGTTCTCAAACGTAATCCATAGGCCCAATGAAATCCATTGAGAAACGTTTGTGTTATTCAACGTGTCCGCCCTTGATGTACCAATAAAAGCTTTACTCCAGTTCAAACCGACAAGAAAGCAGTTTGATATACCATCGTCGACAACCATCGACAAAATGCATTTGTTTCAAACCCAGCGAGACTGAACTTTCTGTTTCATGTGTGTAATGACACACGCACACAGCGACGTACCACTGGAAGCTAATTCAATAATACTAATCGAATTAGCCCGGCTCCCCGGTCTCAAGAAGACGCCCAGATCTTGGGGAGGGCTCTTGTTGCGACCATGGGGAATCCAAAAATAAAACAACAAACATAATCTCAGCCTCGGAGCGGCACGAGAATAGGACAACGTTTAAACGGTACCGTGATCCGAGGAGCGCGGTGTTCCACCATGTTCATCAACTCTCGAGTCACACGGGCGAAGCATTAAAAATAAAACACGGGAAGAAAGAAAACCAAGTACACAACAGGGGTGAAAAGAGTAGAAAATGAAAAGAGTGAGAGGAAGGGGGGAAAAGAAGAAAGAAAGAGCGATAGAAAGAAGGAACAAGTGAAGGGAAGCAGGAAGTAGGGGAGGCAGTGGCCCTGAGCGCCCCAAGGTCAATGGTGTTGGAAGGCCGCCAGGTAGACTGCCTCCGTGCTGGAGGGTGGAGGGTTGAGGCTGGTGGGTGGAGGGATGAGGGATGAGGGATCTCAGGTTTAGCGTGCACTCACAGGGGGCGCTCAGAGCCCCGCAGTGCTGGGTTTCAGCCTGGAGGGAGAACTTGGCTAGAGTTTTCTTAGTGCTCTGAGGACGTGTTGTGTGCGCTGTGATTGTGTGTGTCTGGGCTTGCTCGTATCAGGGAGCTATGTCCGTGGGGTGATGTTCTTGGGACGGTTGAATCATTAAACAGGAGCTGAATAACCGTCATGTTATGCCTCTGTAGTATCTGAATAATTGAATTTGAATAATCAAACTTGTGTTTGAACATGAAATGGAAGTTGACAACATTTAGATTTTACCAACAGTATTTGGGATTTACATTGAATCTGTCCGGGGGGGGGGGGGGGGGGGGGGGGGGCTGAAAACCACTTCTATTAATATTGCAAATCATATTGTTATTAGTTAGTTATTAGGCATCCAGCTGAACAAGAGGCCATGTGCTTGTATGTCGGTCCAGGACACAGCCTGATGTTATTAAAAAGCCCCTGCTGAGAAGACTTAGCAGATAACTTACAATTTACTCTGAAGCGAAAACGAAAATTAAAAAAAATACTTGCTGTAAAATCTGAAAACAGTGGCCAAATCGACAGGAAGTGGCTTCAGCGACATTGTCAAACGCTACCGATGATATCCAATGACCTTTCTACTTCAGTTCATGAGCACCTGTGTCATGATGACCCCCAGCGTGTTTAAGAGCGCTGTAATGTTCAAACAACTCCACCACCGGACGTTAAAACGTGGGAGTTCACAGATGTCCATTTGCTCCTGGCTGGATGGCAGAGGGCCAGCCCAGCTATCCCTACCGGTTCTGGGTGGGGTGCCGACTACATTAATTACAACATACATACCTAGCACTATATTACCCAGGATTACACTGCATGTTCAGACACTGTGTGAATGACGAGCATGTGAGCGAGTGGGCGAGCGAGTGAGTGAGTCGGAGTAAATAAACACATGAGAATATTTTCCCATCGCCCACTGGGGTCTGAAGGGGCCCTGTTGTCTTGGGCTGAATCCTGAGATGCTTGGTGTGAATGTGCTGGCCTTTTCCCTCACAGCATCAGTCCGTAAAGGGGGGCGACACACATGTTTCTCCTGTTTGGCTCGCACTAAACACAACACACTACTTCTGCTTGGATCGGGTCAAACTCTTCCACTATGTGGACAGTGACACACAATACCAACACCGTTGTGTCAGGGCTTAGCTTTACTACGGGTCAGACGGGTGAGATCTGATTAGACCTCCAGACAGTGTGTGAAAGAGTCTGTTACCGGTGACCCTGTTGGCTACTGAGTTAGATAAAGGCGGCACGTCCATGTCAGAGTATAACATTCAAACTGAACTGGCAGCCTTAATGTTGTCCCAAAGACTCAAGTCTCACTTGTTCAGTTTCACCTCGACTCTGCATAGACTCCCCCCTTACCCCCACCCACCCATCACCCCCACACACGCACCCCTCTTACGCACTTGTAGTATGTTGTCCTTGCACTTAATAATAGTACTTAGTGTGTAGCATAATATCCTAGCCATTAACCTAGCCATTGTAAGTGCTTGGCACTTGGTTCTATGCGCATCCTTACTTAACAGACAGCGCTATATTATTTCTCTTTCTTCTGACAAGTACTTATTGTAAGGAGCTTCTGATAAAAGCGTCAGCTGAATGCCCTGAATGTTAATGTACTGTATACATTCTTAGGGCTACACAGCAATGTTGTAACCCCAGCGAAAACAGTCGTACAGTCCCCCCCACCCCCCACTACCACACATTCTCAGAGGTCAAGGTCAATCTAAGAGCTCACGGCTCTTAGGTAACCCAATGGGAAAAACGTTGTTTCGGTTCTCCCGTGGTTACCGCGGGTCAAAGTGCACTCGGGGCCCGAACAATCGGCCTCAGATCCTCTGTACCCCACCCACCCGTCGACCAGGGTGTAGTGGTGGCCCCTGCCGTAAACACAGCCACGCCTGTCCCAAGAGAACAAACGACCCCCCGGTAGACTCAAAGGGCCAGGTTAGAAACAATGCGGTCCTGATACGAGGGGCCCGCTAGACTAGTGGGTTATCCTGAACATAAACACCGCGAGGCAGGGGGTCCTGTGTGAAAATACATAAACACCACGCTTCGATTGTATAGGCCTCCGTTCTTTGATGTGCTCAAAGGCACATCGAAAGGTGTACGGCCTTTAAAGTCTGGATTTCCATCCAGCCTTGCTTTGATGGTGCTGAACTAATGACTCTGTTAATGATTAGATCGTCTGCGTAGGGGTTTTATGTATAATGGGATCTTCAGAAATTCTCATCTTTGATTTGAGGTCAGAGATGCGATAGGGTTACCGATTCTCCAAGACTTTCTCGGGCGAAAACTTAATTAATCCAATGACAAAAGTTTTGATGGATTTGTCAACAAGTTAAAAAGAAAGTTGGTCAATAAGCATATGGAAATGTGGAGGCATTATTAATGTATAAACAGGGTTGATAAAGTTATATATTATATTATTACAAATTGGATGACGACAGAAAGATAATTACAGTTTGTTTGAGGTGAAGAGGCTGCACAAGAAATCCTATGGCTCACACAGGCACGCACACTAGTAACATACCAGTAGCTGGTTGTAGAACAACCTCAATTAGTGAATTACATGTTTGCATGGCATTGCCCAAAACTGAAATCTCAGAAGCAGCTAAAACACTCCAAATCCCAGATTCCTCTGCTGCCTCTGTTAAGCAGGCTCTGGTATGTGGTTTTAACAGTATACAAACTAGTAACAAACTATAAGCTGTTTTTAGAACAGCAACAATAAGTGAATTACAAGTTTACATGGCAACAAATCAAAACTGAAATCTTGGAAACAGCAAAAGAGTCCAAAACCCAGAATCCTCTGCTTCCTCTGTTAAGCAGGCTGTAGCTTTTTTTTAATAAAGATAAGAGAATGGATAAAGGGGCAGGGGGGGAGAGAGAATGCCTGAACAAAATATATTAAGGTTAACGTCTAACATTACTGATATTAGTTACATTTCTGGTCGTTTGAAGCAGGCAAACCACAAGTGTGTTTGTTATATGAGAGTTTTAGGAGGGAAAAATAAGGAATGAAATACAATGCCCCTAAAAAATGTAAAGTCAATCAATGTTTTGCTGGCATCACGTCCGTGAAGGCACCAAAACATTAATGGACTTCACTATTTTTTTTTTAAGTTTAAATTAAATGATGGGTAAACACATGCTGGCTGTGTGTAATAATCACGTTACAACGTCACTGCAGCTTTTCAGTTTTCCATCGCGACAAAGTGAATGGACCAGACTGTTGACACCACAGAGACTTGCATCTGAGGGCATAATAGTAAACACAAGTGCAGGGGGGGCAGCAATACACATCTTGGACCGTTTTAAAACAACCGTAAACCTCGCATGTAGGCTACACAGTGACTCGAGTGCTTTGGAGATAACATGGAGATGGGGTTAAAGTGAAACCCTTTTTTCAAGAAGACCGTACTCATCATTCCTAAGCTGATCAGAGTACACTCTGTTTTGATCAGAGCGTCTGACACTTTGAGCGGTGCGATAAGCACATCGTAAACGAAGAGGGCGCGACTCCACTGCGCATGCGCAGTTCCAGCAAGGATAAGGGTCGTAAACTAAAGTCACGTTTCTTAAAACGTCAGGTACTTTTCGTATGTTGCGAATACTGTACTGGAAATGCAACGGTCAGGCAGGTTGCACGTTGTGGACGATTCTTCCTCTAGTGACATTCTGTCACATTTTGGGGTTAAAAATTAAGAAAACATTGAAATCTCCGGTTCACATCTGTTCTTCACTTCTTAATCTTGATCAGCTAACAAGTAGAATAACACGCACAAACACGCGCGCGCGCACACACACACACACACACACACACACACACACACACACACACACACACACACACACACACACACACACACACATATAACATCCCCACTCGTCTAGCTAGCCCAAGAGATCCACCACAGACACGGACCATAACAGAAAACGGATCGCCTCTGCTCCGGTAAGTGGGAGGACTGGTGTGGAGTGGTGGGCTACATCATCAGACACATTCAACACTGATGCGACGCGGTGGGACTCTTCATCATCATCATCATAGCCCGCGGTCCCAGGATGAAGACAGATGCGCTGTGTGTGTGTGTGTGTGTGTGTGTGTGTGTGTTCTGTTCGCGGGCTGAAGACCGGTTGAATCCGGCCGACCCGCGGGGCCTCTCGAGCCCTTCTTCGGTGTCCCACCAAATAAGATCAATAATTTAGAGTTGGCTAAACCTCGCCTGTATTGGGTTAGCCAATGTGGTCACGTCTGCAGGACACGGGACACGGGGATACATCCTTTTAAAATATTTAACTACTACTAGACTCCGTGGCGACTGCGGCCGAGGACGGGATCCTGTCGTCAAGGAGACACAACGGTCGCATCGCGCGCAAAGTGTTTCTTTGTGATGTGAGGGCACGCGATCGGGAGAAAACACACACACACACACACACACACACACACACACACACACACACACACACACACACACACAAAGACACACACAGACTCAGCGGCGTTCCTACACACACACGTCGACTGATCGAGCGCCACATCACGGCTTACCTCGGACAGTAAGGACGTGGCTCGTGTCCCGCGGCGGTGTTTTCCTTGCGTGCCCGCTGCTGACCTGCTCGTGCTGCTGCGTGAGGATGGGTCTCTGGTGTGGAGCGTTTGAATCCACTCACAGGGGAAGCCGCCGCCGCTCGGTGACGTAGGGACGCACGGGGCCGGACGGGGGGGCGGTGTAACCCGGGTGTCCCGATGGATCCCTGGCTCCGAGCGCACAGTGGGCGGGGCCTACCCTCCTCCAAGGCTCCGAGCGTACAGTGGGCGGGGCCTGTGTGTCTCGCTTTCCATCCCACCATACAGGGGGCCGGCGGGAGGGATGGGATCTCTTTAATAGGTCCATGGAGGGGGGGGGGGGGGGGGCGCGGGCAGGGATGGGATGGTACCGGCGCGAGGCACCGGGGAACACGGCGTCATACCTCGTGTCCTGTCTGTGTTTGCTGAATATTTTCGATCGGAGATATGACGAATGTTCTGGTGGGCCTTGGTCCGAAGTAGGTCATCAGGACAAGCTCTGTTTGGGGATTAAGTCAAACAGACACCGACGGCCATATGATCTTTGTGTTTGTGTGTTTGTTTGTTTGTTTGTTTGTTTGTTTGTTTGTTTAGTTGTGAGAGTGACGTGTGGGACTGAAGAACACGCCCTAGGGACAGATTGTCACCGACAAACAGGAATGTCTGCTTACAACATGGGACATTTGTTTATCTCTTAACCATCATCCCTTAAAACAATCGCAATCGTTCTAATTAAATCCCGAACTCGGATGATACCGGTTGCTAGGGGAAACCGCAGCCGGGACGTCGGGTCGTTACGAGGCACCCGCGTCACGTGGCCCCCCGTGCATCAACCGAGCTGTCAGCGCTCGTGACTCAGCACGTGGGTGCTGTGTCCTCTAAGCTGGGTTGGTTCGTGTCGGAGTGTCCTCTGTTCTATTTAAGGTTCATACCTAATGCAATGTGCCTGGCTGAATGAGAGAAAGGACGGACAGATTTATAGACGGGGGGCTGGATAGATAGTAGCATGGTGGATGGATGGATGAATGGATTGACGCATGAATGAATGGATGACAAAAGAACGACCGATGCATGCTTTGAAGGACATGACAGATGGGTGGAAATCGGGGGGTGGGGGGGATGGATGGACAGATGGTGGGAATTAATACTAATTAAATGATGCAGTGATGATGGATTGCATTAAGATCTGAGTCTTGTTTGGGTTGCAGGATTATCTGTGTGTTGCCCCTTGGGTAATGTCGTTTTTCTTTCTAGCCTATGGTGGTCATGCTTGTTTGACTCCCTGCTGATCTGTGTTCAATCCTCGGTGACTGCATTCATCCCTGAACAAGTCCGCTTTGTCTTTTACATTCAGGGCATTTAGCAGCCACTTTTCACCAAAACGACTTACAATAGGTACATTTTTCAGAAGAAAGAGAAACAACAATAAATCGCTGTGTCGGTACAGTAAGGTTCATAGAAACAAGTGCCGAACACTAACAATTGATAGCTAAGATAAGATGATGCAAAATGCTAATTACTATGGCTATACTAAATCACAGGACCTACAACATATAACAAGTGCGTTAAAGGAGGTGGGGGGGGAGGCTAAGCAGAGTCTAGCTGAACAAGTGAGTCTTGACTCTTTTTTTTTGCGGTCCTGCAAAGTCGCTTTGGAAAAAGTCCGTGAATTTCCTCAACAGTGGTTCGGCTGGATGACATTAATCCAGTTGTACACATTGCCCTGAGTGCCCCCCAACCCTCCCCCTCATGACTCATATCACAAGACATGTCCCGGTCCCACCCCATTGGTTCGTGGAGACCGACCAATGGGGTGGTACTAGACACCCCTGTTCCTGGATGATGATTGGTTCTCCCCAGGCCAGCCCAGCCCAGCCCAGGGAGGTAAACAGAAACTGAAGAGTCATCTCCACATAAAGGAAGCATTGATCCTGTGAGTCCTGTACAGGGAGGACTTCTCCCCCACTGTGAGTGTGTGTTACTGTTACTGAATGGAGTGGTGTGGGGCGAAGGAAAGGGGCGGGGCTGAGGCCGGACAGGCAGAAACCGCCCTTGCCAGTCTTTGATCCTGATCCGCCCTGTCACCAGGGGGCAAATCTAGGCTGACCTGTAGGAATCCCAAGAGCTCCCCCTCTGTCTTTATCTCTCTCCCGCATGCTCTCGCCCTCTCTCTCTTTTTATCTTTATCTCTCTCTCTCTCTCTCTCTCTCTCGCCCTCGCTCTCTCTCTCGCTTTCTCTCTCTATATCTCTCTGTCTCTCTAACTCTCACTCACTCTCTCTCAATTCAATTCGATTCAATTCAAAAAAGCTTTATTGGCATGAGAAATATACATTTGCATTGCCAAAGCAGGTGAACAATAAAATAAACAGCGTTATAAAAGAAAACGTAAGGTAAATATAATAATAATAATAATAATAATAATAATAATAATAATAATAATAATAATAATAATAGTAATAATAATAATAAGTATTAACCGTTAAATACAAAATATCTATACATATCAAATGTTACACTATAAAAGTACTTTAAAAAGTAAAATGTGCGATATTATAAAAATTACAGTATCTCGTATAAACAGATAAGTTACACACACACACACACACACACACTGAAGCCATACCCATCCATGTAGGAAGTGTGCTATTTAGTATATGTTTATTTTATTTATATCAATCAATCTATAAATCAATCCATTCCTCGTGTTTTTAAGTTCAATGAGGTTTTTTTTGTATTTGGTCGTCTTGCCTGCAGGACTACGTATGTTCAGGGTCGTCCCCGGTTCTATATTAATGAGCAGCTCTCATCTGGGTATATCTTCCTCCAACTCCATGAAACACAAACACATACACACACGCACATACACACACACACACACAACCACACATTCACATGCACATACATACACATACACAAACACACACATGTATATGACAAGTAATGCTGGTTACAGGCAATTAATTATCTCTTTGTTGCCACACAACACCGAATGTCTGCTCTAATGCACAAACAGAAAACAATTTAGGGGTTTACAGTGCGGTTTTTAGGTGTATTTGTGTTGTTACACGCCCTGGCCGCTAGGTGGCAACATGCCCAATGAATCACAGACCAGTCACGACTCATTGTACGTCACTTTTGTCTCATCATTTTGAACTATACAACTAATTGCCAATAGTCTCATATACGCTCCGACTATTTCATGTAAAAGCACAAAATTACTGTTGATGACTTTATTAAATAAAGATATTATAAAGTGTACTTTGGTAAGAAAAGCAACTACAAAAATGTATTCTGGAACGACGTTGGCTGCGATGCGAGACATCTCCTAGCCGGTTTGATGGCTATTATATAACAGCTAGTTCCGACATTGCCATTTGATTGGATAAGAGGCATTCCATGAGTGCTGAAATACAGTAGAGTACACCAGCTCTTGGACTTTTCACCTCACATATATCACTCCGCTTTACAGGTGCTTATTTTAACCGTTAATTACTGTACATTCGTACACTCATTGGAGTCACAATTGCCAGAAAAGAGACTGCCAACAATTTCACCTTTCATCAATACATTGAAACATACGATAAACGTACATAGCTCAAAGTAACATGAAGACCTACACAAAGTATCAAGCTAGTGTGCGTAAAAACGTTAATGTTTGGCTTGGTCCTATCCCAACCCAGTGGCAGAACTATTTTTATGGGTGGAGCCAAATAAAGAATTTTACAAACAAATCATTAGCTGTTATTCTTCCTATTACTTTGACTGTTTTAGTTAACTTATAAAAAGCGCTTTTGGAACTGTTGTGTGAAAGCAATATCAGACCTGGGGTCGTGCTGTGATACTGAACATCAGCACGCCGTGATTATCTTCAGCTACGGGCCTGCAGCCTTTTCACCAACGACCGAATCCCAGCCCTGCCGGAATTCAGCACCGCACAACTCCCTATCGCGTGTTACTGCTTAATTATGTATGCAGACAGCCTTGTTGCTGAAATAGATTAGGGTACAACTTCAATTAACTTTTAACGACTAACTAGCTGCGAGCCAATTAAGACATGCTGGGAAAGGGCTCCTGCCCTCAGTCTGTCGTTTGCCAGTTTCTAGTCTGAAAGAATTAAAAACATATTTACAGGTAAACGAAATGGAGGCACTTATTGAAGTCCACTGAATCAGCATTCGAAACCCCTTCGGGAAATCTATTACCGCGGTTGGCTATCTAGGAGTCGATGGTTCAAACAGATACAACGTTTCACGTCGAGGTTCGCAGTTGAAAACCCAGGTGGAGTAAAATTGCATTTCAGAGGTAGAGTTTCTCAACCTCCCTGTGGTTTATTAATATAGTATGAACTACACTGGTGCACTGCTGTTGTGGCGTACTTGAATACCAAATACAGACCAACCCTCGTGTGAGGAGTTTACTCTTCGGTTGAACCCACAGTGTGATAACAGGATGCATAACCACAGTGAGACACCAGTGAGAACTTTATTATTCCTGTGTTACAGCACAGCAGCAGCGGAATACACAGGATATAATTCAATTAAATAAAAATACAAAGTAGTACTGAGGGAAAACAAAAAATAGATGCTAAAGTAAATGCTAAAGTATGGACAAACAGGAAAAACAGTATAAACAGTATAAATAAATAATAATACCATTTAACAGTGATTAAATACACAGGGATCAGTCGGGATTCAGACTTAATTTAGCCAAACAGTTAGCCGTTCCCTGATGCAAACGAAAGAGACCCGGTGCTACCGTCAAACATAAACTGTTGTGCCCCTAGGGGTCAGTAGCTACCAGGAATAGCCTCTCTCTGCCTCGGAGGCTCCCAAAGCCCAGAGCAGCAGCCATGTGGGGAACGATTGAAGTCAAACATTTTCTGAAGAAACACACGGATTTGAGCCTCCTCCACACCTGCCGGTTTACCTGTGCTTCCCAGCTAAACACTATCCCGGGACCCCCCCGACTGCCTGTGGGGGGGGGGGCTCCCTGACTTCGGGAGGACCCCCTGGAGCACCTGGAGGTCTCCGTCTCTCACCGCCTGGCCGATTCTGGCTGGGGGTGTGTGTGTGTGTGTGTGTGTGTGCGTGCGTGCGTGCGTGCGTGTGTGCGTGTGTGATAAAATGTGGGGGGTACTCAAACCCAAGGGGATCCCTCATAGGTGCTGTATGTCCGAAGCAACCCCCCCTCCCCCACGCCACAAACACACACACACGAACACAGACACACATGCACACACGCACACACACACACACGCACACTTACACACGCACACACACACACACACACACACACACACACACACACACACTCCACCCCCGACTATCTGTTTCCAACACACAGAAAGCCCCAAGATACCCCTTTTGTCTTCCATCCTACCCCCGATTTCACTAGAACAACCCCCTCCCCCCCACAAACAAACACACACACATTTTCTCTCTCTCTCTCTCTCTTATTCACACAAAACCACACAAAACACAAACACACACACTCATACACACTCTCTCTCTCACTCACTCAGTCACACAAACACACACACACACACACACACACACACACACACAAAACACAAACACACTCATATACACACACACGAACACAAACCTCTCCCTTATCTTTCCCCCTCCTGATTTATTTCAGTAGAAAAAGAAAAACGAAACAGGCGTGTCATCTCTACTTTGATTCTGGCGGGCTTCCCTCTTGTTCTGTACCTGGTTCATACACGGCACCGCGTGGAAGATACCATTAAAAACTACAACCGCCATGTCGAGGACTAAAGGCTCAGGTACGGTTCCATATCGACGCAACGCAATCACCACGCAGACGCTTCGACGCAGTCGTGAACCTGTTCTGGTTCTGCAGCGGGTTTCAGTGAGCGGACCAATCCCAGCCCTTGCTGCTGCGTCGCCTCGACATAAGGTTACAATTTTTGGAAGCCGCATGTCAGGCCCTTGCGGTGGGCTGACGTGAGGGTCCGCAGGGACCTAATGGGTCCTTAAACCCCCTTGCGTTGCGTCGACGTGGAACCATAACTAAGCCTTACAGCTCCGAGGGCCACAACTGGATCGGCTATGCTAATGTCCCGCTGTGAATCCTAAATGAGTCAGCCATTTACAATGCATTGTGAATCCCCCCCCCCCACAAACAAACACACACACACACACAGAGCTAAACTAACACTTAACTGAATGTTATGGGGTTTAATGATTAGCTTCAGCTTCCCTTTGAAATGCAGATTAAGTGATTTAGTACATAGTCGGTTTCACTTAATAGTTAGACACAAACATGCACTTATTTGCACACAAACACACATGCACATACACACACTGACACACAAACACACACACACACACAACACAAAGACAAACACAAAGGCAAACACAAAAAAGAACACAATCACACACACACACAAGTGTATACACACACTCACTTTAGAAGTTGGTTTTAATTCAGACTTGTTTGCTCTAACAACTCTATCGATGGTCGTCTATTTCAGATGTATAAATATAAGGGCCTGTTAAGCCCTTTGAGACTGGACCTGTGATTAAGGGCCATACAAATACAATTGAATTGAATTCTATGTAAACGCCTCTGAGCTCAATTCATTTACTTTAAAGAAAAGACCATCCTGCTTCATTCTGCAGCACTGGTGTCCGGCCCCCGGCCAAAACACGCCGGGTTCAATCCCCAAGGTCCCCAGTCTACCTGAAGTCCCCCTTGAGCAAAGCACCCCTGAACCCCTACCTGCTCCTCAACGACGTGGATCTGAACCCGCGACAGGTCGCGCTGTGAACCCCCAACCCAGTCGAATGATAAACAGAGACTCAAGGATTAGATATGGTTCCACGTTGACGTAGCGCAAGGGGGTTTACGGACCCGTTTCGTCCCTGCGGGCCCTCCTTGCGTCCACCGCAAGCGCCTGATGTGCGTCTCCCAAAAATTGTAAACTTGTGTTGAGGCAACGCAGCAGCGAGGGCTGGGATTGGTCCGCTCACTGAAACCCGACGCAAAACCAAAACAGGTTCACGACTGTGTCAAAGCGACTGCGTGGTCATTGCGTTGTGTCGACATGGAACCCTAACTAAGCCATCAGATGACAAGAAGCTCATCTGAAGATCTCTGCCGAGGACTGTGGCATGAGACAACAGGGGGGGGGGCATGCTAGGGTTTCTATTGTGTTTGGGAGACTCCTCCAGCTGTTCAAACAGCCACTGTGTTCCTTTATCACCGCTCCTCCCCCCAACCCCCTCTGGTGCAGATTCTTCCCGGTGTGGAAGGGGTCACCCCTCTATCTCTGGCTCCCCGGGGTGTCTGGGGTGAGGGGTGGGGGGGTGGCGTTAACCTACTCAAAGTGGGGGTTCGGGGCGGATCTTCGCAGGAGGGGTTGGTATGGTGGCGCTTGAGTCGGGACCCCGGACTGAATCAGGGAAGACTGTTCAGAGGGGAGCAATGACGATAGAAGAGCAACTTGTCCGATTTTGTTTGGTTGCATGTCAAGGTGACTGCCTACTGACCAGAAGACCAATTTAGTCTTTTTTTTTATTCTAGAATCAAATTCTCGTCTCTCTAGAACCTTTTGAAGTCTTTAATGCACATTACCATAACATATGTGGGCCTTCTAATCCCGTTCTCTCGTTGCTGTTATCGAATTACTGTCTCCCTAGTTACCAAATATCTAGCTCAGGAGATATCTAGGGAGGCAGAGTGTGTCACTGCCCGAGACGTGCGGACACGATGGGGCTGAGGTCTGCCAGAGTGATGGTTCAGGGAAAAGCGAAATAGGATTGATTTGATTGACGTTGAGTTTCCGACGGACCGGGAGGGAACGTCCCCCCTGCTCGGAGGACAATCAGACACCAGACCTGCTGGGTCTGGTGTCTGATTGTCCTCCCCCCCCCCCCCCAGGGCAAGAGATAATTACAGATCATCGGTCTATATGAACTAAAGAGACAAACGCGTTCCCGTCGACCTTCACCATGTGCGTTGGTCCTTTTATGAATTATTTATTATTCAGCAGGCCGACTTATTAGCAACACTCTGCTTGTTAGGAGCATTTATATTTACGTTCAGGCTAAATGCCTGTTGCATGTTTAATGCATGTGGCTATTTTAAGGCTTGCTCAATGTACCAAAGAATCAGATAAAAATCAATGGTCTGTTTGTATGTGTGTGTGTGTGTTTATGTGCATATGTATGTGTGTGTTTGTTTTTGTGTGTGTGTGCGTGTGTGTGTGTGTGTGTGTGTGTGTGTGTGTATGTATGTATAGTGCACGGGCACGCATTTGTGTGTGTATGTTTCTGCAAGTGTCTATGTATGTTTGTGCATGTGTGTGCGTGTATGTTTGTGTGTCCGTTTTCGTAACTTCAATAATTTGTACTCCAGTGGTGTGTTGTGTTTCGTCAGGGAGGGGCCCTGGGGGCCGAGTTATGAGGCGAGGGCCTTCTTGTTGACAAACAACGTGTTCCTAGCGACATTCTCCATTCATCGTCAGGGGCCCCAACCGTACCAACCATAAAGTACGGCCTTTACACACACACAGACACACAGACACACACACACACACAAACACACACACAGACACACACACACGCACGCACACACACACACACACACTAGGGGAGTAACGGTACACTGAAGTCACGGTTCGGTTCATACCTCGGTTCATTAGAGTTCGGTACAATGAAGGGAAAAGAAAAAAACAACAAATAAACCGGATCGCGATAGCCGCGGCAGCTACGTTAGCATTGTGATCTCATAGCAGCCCTACATAGTGTAGCCTCCTAATAAATCCAAGGAAAAAGAAGAACACGCGCAATGAGCAAAGATCAACCATGTAGGACGTCCAAGAAGGACGGCAAACTTTTGTGCGACAGTTTCTTCAATATACTACGCTTTCGCCGTGGTCCGGAAATACCTCGCGGATAATGCGTTTGTTTATTATCCCCCTGTCTCATGGAAGTGCGATTCTGTCGACCAATCAACGGACGGCGTGTGTAGCTCGAACTTGCCGGCACCCTTTCAGGCGTCTCAGTTGTCCCTGAAGATCGCGGATCGAACATTATTCCGGCCAGGGGCGTAGGAATGAGTTTAACATTGGGGGGGACACATATCGGAAACCTGACAGATCCGGTATAATTTTTAGGTGGGGCAAATGCGCCTGTCTCTGATATTGGACATGACACGTCCCCTCCGTCCCCCCCGGTTCCTACGCCCTTGATTCCGGCATTACATTAATTAATTTGCACGCCAGTTTTATTTAATTTTATACCGTGTATTCTCGGTTCGGTTCAATACGAATACATGTATCGTTACACCCCTAACGCAAACTGCTCAGTAGGGTTCGAGTTAGGGGGGGGGCAGTGGGAGCTGAGCTCCCATAGAGAGAGGTCTGGCTCCCATAAGAGCAGCAAACTCAAATATCTGTGGGGGTCAGCAGCATAATATTGTAATTACAAATAAAGCTATTTTCCCTTCCTCATGCAGAGTGATATTGACGTTAAGTAAAGGGATAATAGAACGCCGGTCATTATCGGGAAAATAAGCCCAGACAGGGCGAACCGGACACCGACGCGAAACGGAGGTGTCTTGCTTTGACCTGAAGAGGCTTATTTTCCATAATGAGCGGCTACTTGCCAAACGAAACGGCTACTTGCCCCCCCCCCCCCCCCCCCCCCCCCCCCCCCGTCAACAACTTCAAGAGACCCCCACAGAGATGGAATCATAACTCGAACATATAACATATCCTCGGCTTATCCCCCTTCGGGCCCCGGCCCCGACATAGGGCCCCCATCATGTCCAGGAGACGTCGCAGGGGACTTGTAATTGCCGAGGGCCACCACGCTAACGTTGGCCCTTGAAGGTCGACCACTTTGGGGCCACTCGGCCAGCCGTCAACAGCCACACTCGCGCAGCCACACACATACATGCACACACAGTCACACAGTCACACCGGCCCGCCATCACAACAGGCGGGCTGTTCAGACCACAAGGCCACAAGGAGACTGTGTCTGTGTGGCCTGTTAATACACACACACACCCGTGCGCACGAACGCACGCATACACACAGACAGACAGACTGACTGACTGACTGACAGACAGACAGACAATCAGACACACACGCACACACACACACACGTACACATATACACACGCACACACGCACACAAACACGCACACGCACACACACACGCACACGCACACACACACACACACACACACACATTCTCTCTCTCTCTCTCTCTCTCACTCACCCCAACCCCCCTTCCCCCCCACCAACTTTGTGAAACCACTGACCGACTTTGTAAGGCTGGCCCGTGGTCTATCGTAATACCGGTGACATGATAATCAGGTCGTTTTGGGTTCTTGTAGGTCATTCTGTTGAAAAGTGAGCCAGGCTTTTAAGAAGTTTTATGGGAAAATAACATAATATTTTGTGTATGCCTGCATTGGCGTCCTATGTTTTGACTGCAATTTGGCTCGCTGCAGCCTCTGTTTTCTCAACTTATGCCTCAATTTGCTCGTGTTTTATTTTGAAGTTATGTGAATGCAGCCTCATTGGCGGACTCAATGTCTCCTTTCTCCTCTAACATGTTTTATGGAGGACAGAGACACACACACACACTCACATACGCGCACACGCACGCAGGCACGCAGAAATTGACAGACACACATAAACACATACACACAGACGAATGCACCAATAAATAACACAGTTTCTTTCTCTCTCTCTCTCTCCCTCCCACACACAGACGCTCTCCCTCCCACACACTCACACACACACACACACACACAC